>NC_044033.1:535099104-535449104 GCF_901765095.1 Microcaecilia unicolor | reverse complement strand
GCAATACTTATGTACTTATGTACCCTAACCCTAACCCCAAACCCTAACCCCTAACCCTAACCCCTAACCCTCTCATTCAGCCAAATTCCTAACCCCTCACACCAGATTGGCTGCTGATTGGTTAAATAACGCTTAACCGGCTCTTTGCTGATATTTATCAGGATTAACTGGCTATCCTCATCTGAATATCCTCAGTTTGTGGTTAGCAGATAGGCAATTATATCATCCGATATGACTACCTATCCGCCTATTTTTAAACCACTTAATCAGCCATATTTGGCTGCCTGACAACCTGGAATATGTTTTCCTGGTTTGAAGATAACCAGCTGGTTATTTTCAAATCACCCAAAAATACAATGGATATTCAATGCAAGTCACCGGAAATGGCCTGGCTTTCAATATGTAGTGTTACCACCAACTGCGAGAGTTACCAGTCTATCTGAATATTGGCCCCAAAGAATATTATAATGCTTCTGTATTGCTCCATGGTGCAATCTCACTTTGAATATTGCATGCAATGCTGGTTTGCCATGTGTCAAAAAAATATAGTGGAATTAGAAAAGATTCAAAGAATCAAAATGATAAAGGGAATGGAATTCCTCTCATATGCTAAAGGCTAAAGAGGTTACAGCTCTTCAGTTTGGAAAAAGAGACTGTTGAGCAGCGATATCATTGAGGTCTACAAAATCCTGCATACTATACGATGGGTAAAAGTGAATCAATTTTTTACTCTTTGAAAAAGTAGAAAGACTAGGGGGGCACTCAATGAAGTTATATGGTAATATTTTTAAAACAGAAGAAAATATTTTTCACTCAATATATAGTTAAGCTCTGAAACTGATTTCTTGAGGATGTGGTTACATCATTTAGCATATCTGGGTTTTAAAAAGGTTTGGAGAAGTTCCTGGAGGAATAATCCATAGAATGCAATTGAGATTGAAATGGGGAAGCCACTGTTTGCCCTGGAATTGGTAATACGGAGTGTTGCTACTATTTGGGATTCTGCCAGGTACTTGTGACCTGGTAGCAGGATACTGGGCTAGACTGACCATTGGTCTGACCTAGTATGGCCATTCTTACGATCTTATGTACTCTGATCCATACACTCTCTCAGATCTTAAGAAAATTTGTACATGCTCTATTACTGTTCTCTTGATTACAGTGACATTCTATATAGTGGACTGTAATCTATTTCAATATGTGTAATTCTTATTATATAATCAGACAGTGAGGCCGATATTCAGAAAGATATGGCCACTAAAATGGCATTTAGGAGGCTATCTGGCGTTATTCAGCACCGGACTAAATTTCACCGGTTAGCACTTAAAGGTAACTGGTTATATCACATGATATAACCAGCTATTCACCAATTTTAAAAGTCAAACCAGCCAAGGTTTGCTGCCATATGTGGCCAACAAAATAGGTGGAATAACTTTGGCTCATCAGACGTTAACAGGGCCAGTGTTGAATATCAGTTTGGCCGTTTAAAGTCAAACTGGCCAAAGTTAAACCGGGGACCTGATATTCACACTGCAGGAGATAGCTGGGCTCTGTCCCGTGGTCTGTACTTGACTCATATATTCAGTGCTGGGTCATTTCTATTTTTTTCGCCACTTTGAAGATAGCCAGCTATGTTGATATTCAAACATAACTAGTTACCTTTAAACTGGCCACAGATATACCAGGGTTTGACACGGCCAAATATGACCACCAAACCCAGTTTGCAAATTGGCAGGTAGCTGGTTATATCGCGTGATATAACCGGTTATTCTCTAGCCACTAACCATGGATATTCAGAGATGAATAGCCTGTTATAACTCAATGAATATCAGCGGGTATTCAATGCTGATCATTGGAAATGGCCCTGCATTAAATATCCAGGTTCAACGTGGACAGCGGGAGACATCCTAGCTATCTTCCGTGGTCTGAAAATCAGGCGGAGTATTTTTACAGGTCATTATACAAACCACACCACTTTACAAACTAAAGCAAACCATACGCCTGGAAACAACTTCAAAGAAAATACAAATATACCATAAGACAAACTAAAAATTATATTACAAAACTGAAATTGGACCAACCTACAAAGACACACATAAACTCTTCCAACTCGTGAATAAACTACTAGATACTATTCCAGTCGCTACCAACAGTAAAGATGCACCAGAAGCAGACAATCTCGCGAGATACTTCAATGAGAAAATCGTACAATTGAGACTTAAGATACCTGTCAGTACCAACAACTACGCTGAATTCCTTGACTGTCTAGACCCAGACCCTGGCGTATACCCAGCAGACAGAACCTGGACCAACTTCGAGATATTATCAGAGGATATCATCTCCCAAACGCTTAAAAGATTTGCCAAATCTCATTGCAATTTAGACATATGCCCAAACAACCTTATGACATCTGCTCCTCAACAATTTATAACAGAGCTAACGAAACACTTGAATTATATGTTACAAAATGGACTTTTCCCAGAAGGAGAAAGGAAACATTCTACTTACCCCCATACCTAAAGACGCAAAGAAAAGTGCCAGTGACCTAACCAACTACAGGCAAGTAGCATCCATTCCCTTAATAACCAAACTAACGAAAGGGATGGTGACCAAACAACTTACCAACTATCTAAATAAATTCTCAATACTTCACGACTCCCAATCAGGATTTCGGTCTAACCACAGTACTGAAACAGTACTAGTTACTCTCATGACCAAATTCAAACAAACGATTGCAACTGGCAAGAACATACTACTCCTACAATTTGACATGTCCAGTGCTTTCAACATGTTTGATCATGGAATACCACTACACATCCTCGAATACTTCGGAATTGGAGGCAACGTTCTCAATTGGTTCAAGGGGTTCCTAACCACACAATCATACCAAGTGACATCCAACTCGACTACATCAGCCACATGGATACCTGAATGCAGAGTCCCACAGGGATCCCCCCTCTCGCCGACTCTATTCAACTTAATGATGATACCCTTGGCCAAACTACTATCAAACCAAAACCTCAACCCATACATATATGCAGACGACGTAACGATCTACATCCCATTTAAACAAGACTTAAATGAAATTTCCAATGACATCAACCAAAGTCTTCATATCATGCACTCATGGGTGGATGCATTTCAGCTGAAACTTAATGCAGAAAAAACCCAGTGCCTTATACTCACCTCTTAACATAACACAAGCAAATTCACCACCATTATCACACCAAATCTGGCCCTTCCAATTTCGGACACCCTAAAAATTCTTGGAGTTACCATCGACCGACATCTAACACTTGAAAATCACGCAAAAATCATAACCAAGAAGATGTTCCATTCAATGTGGAAATTAAAAAGAGTAAGACCATTCTTCCCAAGGACTGTTTTCCGCAACCTGGTACAATCAATGGTGCTCAGTCATCTAGACTACTGCAACGCACTCTACACTGGCTGTAAAGAACAAATAATCAAGAAACTTCAAACAGCCCAGAACACTGCAGCAAGACTCATATTCGGTAAAACAAAATATGAAAGTGCTAAACCCCTGTGAGAAAAGCTACATTGGTTCCCACTAAGAGACCGCATCACGTTCAAAATATGCTCCCTAGTCCACAAAATCATTCATGGAGATGCCCCAGCCTACATGTCAGACCTGATATTACCACCCAGGAATGCTAAAAGATCATACTGCACATTCCTTAATCTTCACTTCCCTAACTGTAAAGGTCTAAAATACAAACTAATGCATGCGTCTAACTTTTCCTACTTGAGTACACAGCTATGGAACGCATTACCGCGCAACCTAAAAACGAATTACGGACTTACTAACTTCCGTAAACTACTGAAGACCTATCTCTTTAATAAGGCTTACCACAAAGATCAACATACGTGAATATACATAACTCCTCCACATATATTCAGAACTGTCTTATAATATCAGCTTGTTATACAGTGGTGGAAATAAGTATTTGATCCCTTGCTGATTTTGTAAGTTTGCCCACTGACAAAGACATGAGCAGCCCATAATTGAAGGGTAGGTTATTGGTAACAGTGAGAGATAGCACATCACAAATTAAATCCGGAAAATCACATTGTGGAAAGTATATGAATTTATTTGCATTATGCAGAGGGAAATAAGTATTTGATCCCCCACCAACCAGTAAGAGATCTGGCCCCTACAGACCAGGTAGATGCTCCAAATCAACTCGTTACCTGCATGACAGACAGCTGTCGGCAATGGTCACCTGTATGAAAGACACCTGTCCACAGACTCAGTGAATCAGTCAGACTCTAACCTCTACAAAATGGCCAAGAGCAAGGAGCTGTCTAAGGATGTCATGGACAAGATCATACACCTGCACAAGGCTGGAATGGGCTACAAAACCATCAGTAAGACGCTGGGCGAGAAGGAGACAACTGTTGGTGCCATAGTAAGAAAATGGAAGAAGTACAAAATGACTGTCAATCGACAAAGATCTGGGGCTCCACGCAAAATCTCACCTCGTGGGGTATCCTTGATCATGAGGAAGGTTAGAAATCAGCCTACAACTACAAGGGGGGAACTTGTCAATGATCTCAAGGCAGCTGGGACCACTGTCACCATGAAAACCATTGGTAACACATTACGACATAACGGATTGCAATCCTGCAGTGCCCGCAAGGTCCCCCTGCTCCGGAAGGCACATGTGACGGCCCGTCTGAAGTTTGCCAGTGAACACCTGGATGATGCCGAGAGTGATTGGGAGAAGGTGCTGTGGTCAGATGAGACAAAAATTGAGCTCTTTGGCATGAACTCAACTCGCTGTGTTTGAAGGAAGAGAAATGCTGCCTATGACCCAAAGAACACCGTCCCCACTGTCAAGCATGGAGGTGGAAATGTTATGTTTTGGGGGTGTTTCTCTGCTAAGGGCACAGGACTACTTCACCGCATCAATGGGAGAATGGATGGGGCCATGTACCGTACAATTCTGAGTGACAACCTCCTTCCCTCCGCCAGGGCCTTAAAAATGGGTCGTGGCTGGGTCTTCCAGCACGACAATGACCCAAAACATACAGCCAAGGCAACAAAGGAGTGGCTCAGGAAGAAGCACATTAGGGTCATGGAGTGGCCTAGCCAGTCACCAGACCTTAATCCCATTGAAAACTTATGGAGGGAGCTGAAGCTGCGAGTTGCCAAGCGACAGCCCAGAACTCTTAATGATTTAGAGATGATCTGCAAAGAGGAGTGGACCAAAATTCCTCCTGACATGTGTGCAAACCTCATCATCAACTACAGAAGACGTCTGACCGCTGTGCTTGCCAACAAGGGTTTTGCCACCAAGTATTAAGTCTTGTTTGCCAGAGGGATTAAATACTTATTTCCCTCTGCAGAATGCAAATAAATTCATATACTTTCCACAATGTGATTTTCCGGATTTAATTTGTGATGTGCTATCTCTCACTGTTACCAATAACCTACCCTTCAATTATGGGCTGCTCATGTCTTTGTCAGTGGGCAAACTTACAAAATCAGCAAGGGATCAAATACTTATTTCCACCACTGTATAACTATCATGTTTCATCACTATAATGCTACCAAGATCCTTCTGTAACACTAAATGTCTATTTTCAAATCTATTTCCATCATTCATGATATATTGTAAGCCACATTGAGCCTGCAAAGAGGTGGGAAAATGTGGGATACAAATGCAATAAATAAATTATAAAGCAGGTTTAGACATAACTTTCAATCAGCATGATCCAAAATCAACAAACTTGAACTGAAATAACAATGAAAAGAACTCATAAGAGAGAAACATTTTGCATGTGATTAGGATGTGGTCTTCAAAGGTGGAATCTAATTATACAACAGGGACACAATCACAAGGGTATTTTCTAGTCAAATATATCAACCTGAAATTTTGCATTTGAAGTAGCTGGAGCTGTGAAGATTCCTTTATCACAAGGTGTCAATAAATATTTTCTTATGTTAGACAGAAAATTGTTGAGTATATTCTTTTGTACACATTGTTAAAAATAATAATCTTAGAGATTTCAATGTGAACGGAACTGCATCTCCTTGAAATTTAACTTATTGAGAATTTGCACATGCAACTGTGTTCAAAGATAGTGCATGGTCTTAAACTGTTTAAAAATGGCTTTTCTTAAAGTAACAAGGACATTTTCCATCAATAGGCGTTTTCAAAGTCTATATAAGGCCCAATTTACTAAGTTCTCTTTCCGCAGACATAGAATGACAGAGGGAGTTTAGCGAGTCAGTCAATACAGTAGACCATGCCTTTGCTATAAGTCTCAGTACATAAAAGTACTGACAGATACTGAAATTTCAAACCCGAGGCAGACACTTTTAGCAAGTAAAATAAGATATTATACATCAAAAGAAAATATTTTTTGGGATGAACATCCATCACATTTTTCAAATTTGCCACACGTTCATGTCCAGTGAGGAGAATTATTTTATTCTTGATGTGTCAACTCCAGAATAATGAAGGTATGTTCTTTTTCCATCTACTTAACTTCTAATTTTTTAGGATTCAGTGATGTTCTGTCTATTTACTCTAAGAATTTAGCTTTTTGATTTTTTAGTTTTCATCAGGTTCATTTTTAGAAGTTTATGGATCAATATTTAAACACTGCAGTCATTTTTTTTTTTCAAATGCTGGCCACAGTGTTTAAATGTCTACTGGAATATTCAGAACTAGCTGATGTCCAGATATCTGGGTTTAGCGACAATCAGCATCATAATCTGGATAACAGAGTTATTCAGCACCATTATCCGGATAATGACCTAGATATTCAGCATTAGCTGATATCCAGCTATCAGCACCAACTATTCAGATATAGCAACAACTGCCATTATTATATGGATAACAGAGAAATTCAGCCTCACTTAGCTATTCAGCACCAGCTGATTTTGAGATATCAGTATTCGGTACTGAATGTTCAGGTATAGCAACAACTCTCCAGATATGCAACACCATTATCTGGATATTCATTGGCTGATGTCCGGTTCTATTCAAACAAGCAGCAGCTGTAGATTTCTGTATGTGCATTTCCTGGGTCAGTTTTTCAAAAGGAAATTTTTCTCTTTGAACTTGAACGCACCAGTCTGCAGGTGATATGTAATGTTGCTTGAAAGTTGCCTAGTTGGAAGGTAATTTTCAATTTCTGTTTTACTTCACTGAAAACAAAGTGCTCAATGCTTACTTATAGACTGCTGAAAATTCATACAGGCAGTTTTTGTATTTAACTCCTGAATTTTATGCGCATTACGTATCGGCCTGGCCAGATAAATGAAGTAAAACAGAAATTGAAAATTACCTTCCAACTAGGCAACTTTCAAGCAACATTACATATCACCTGCAGACTGGTGCGTTCAAGTTCAAAGAGAAAAATTTCCTTTTGAAAAACTGACTCAGGAAATGCATGTACAGAAATCTACAGCTGCTGCTTGTATGAATAGGTTTTCTGCAAAATTTCTGTAAAAATCAAAAAGTACACATGTAAACGAGACAAGAAAACTTAGAACCCTGACTTTAATCTTATATAATACTCTAAGATACTATCAATGTTTGTTTAGAGCAAAAACCAAATGAACCAGGTATTCTGAACTGTCTGAAGTCTTTTTAATATTTGTTTAATGCACCTAAGCAAGTAAGTGGAGTGGCCTAGTGGTTAGGGTGGTGGACTTTGGTCCTGAGGAACTGAGTTGGATTCCCACTTCTGAGCAAGTCACTTAACCCTCCATTGCTCCATGTAAGCCGCATTGAGCCTGCCATGAGTGGGAAAGCGCGGGGTACAAATGTAATTAAAAAAAAAATAATCCAACATGGACCAATCTAAATTCACCATAATTTTTTTGTTCTAAAGCCCTATTTTATGTGGTGAAAACTTTTTTAAAAATAATATTTTTCTATTCTGAGCACAGCACAATTCTCTTTTCAATTGATTCACAGCAGTTCTTCCCTCTTATGTCTAACCACATGGACTGGACCCATAAGAACAGCTTCCTCTGTTGAAATAATTAATTTGTAAGTCAAATTTATCTTATGTTCTCATTTATTTTATCCTCTTTACTATTTTATGTGTTTTAATTTAATTAACTAAATCACATAAGGGTAATTTTCAAAAGCATTTCTGTCAGTTAAACATTGCTCTGGGTGAAGAAAGATACATTTAAAGAACTTCACTTCCAGTGCACTGGTTATGACCCAACTTAAGTAACTCAACCCTGCAACACTTCACTATTAAAGATCGTACTGGACATTAATGAACTCTTTTACCTCAACCAAACTTGACTGAATCTTATCGTCCCTATCCCAATACAACATTTTGTACCTATCCCATACCGGATTTGGCGAATGCCTTCACGGTATTATGTAAGCCACATTGAGCCTGCAAATATGTGGGAGAATGTGGGATACAAATGTAACAAATAATAATAATAATAATAATAGCCTGTATATACATGAATTTAGATTTAAGAGTAAACACAGTGTAAAAAATCACTGACCTGAATTTTTTAATGCAGGGAATATCAGTTTTGAAATATGACTGTTGGGGACACAAACAATTTTGGTAAAGATACCTATATTGCTTTTATAAAATACATTCATAAAACACACTAATGTTACCTTTATAACATAGACTTAGGACAATCTTACGTGTTACCTTTATAAAATACACTCCAAACATCCAAACGGAAGTGATATTGTAAACAATATCCTTCAAAAAGGACTTTCAATAAATATCCAAAATATTTTCATATCATTTTTAAAAACATTTTTTTAGTCAATGGAGAGAAATATATTTTGAGTTCTGGAATAATCATATATGAGGCAAAAGGCTAGTTCCCAATATACAAAGACTTCTATTGCTTCCAAGATTATAATCATCTGCCCAGAAAATAAGAATACAAGAATATCCATACTGGGTCAGACCTAGTGGTGTGCTGGAGCCAGCTCACACCAGCTTCCACACGCTGTTTCTTAATTTTTAAAGAATTTGGGGAGCTGGTTGTTAAACTTTAACAACTAAACATGTATACCCTGGAGGAAAGGAGAAACAGGGGTGATATGATACAGACGTTCAAATATTTGAAAGGTATTAATCCGCAAACGAACCTTTTCCGGAGATGGGAAGGTGGTAGAACGAGAGGACATGAAATGAGATTGAAGGGGGGCAGACTCAAGAAAAATGTCAGGAAGTATTTTTTCACAGAGAGAGTAGTGGATGCTTGGAATGCCCTCCCGCGGGAGGTGGTGGAAATGAAAACGGTAACGGAATTCAAACATGCGTGGGATAAGCATAAAGGAATCCTGTGCCGAAGGAATGGATCCTCAGGAGCTTAGTCAGGATCGGGAGGCGGGGCTGGTGGTTGGGAGGCGGGGATAGTGCTGGACAGACTTGTACGGTCTGTGCCAGGGCCGGTGGTGGGCAGCGGGACTGGTGGTTGGGAGGCGGGGATAGTGCTGGACAGACTTGTACGGTCTGTGCCGGAGCCGGGGGTGGGAGGCGGGGCTGGTGGTTGGGAGGTGGGGATGGTGCTGGGCAGACTTATACGGTCTGTGCCCTGAAGAGCACAGGTACAAATCAAAGTAGGGTATACACAAAAAGCAGCAAATATGAGTTATCTTGTTGGGCAGACTGGATGGACCTTGCAGGTCTTTTTCTGCCATCATCTACTATGTTACTATGTTACTATGTTAACTGGCTTTCAAAATTTGGGCTCGGGTCCCTTCTCTGCATCATTGTCCTGCTCCTTTTCCCCTATCGCTTGTTCCAGTGGCGTTGCTACAGGGGGGGCCTCAGGGCAGTGGTGTGCTGGTAAATGTTTAACAACGGGCTCTCTCCCCAGTCTCCCTCTGCGCCCTCCCCGGTCCCCCTCTGCACCCCCAGTCTCATAAGGTCCTCTTGAAATTTTTCACAATCCTCTTGCGATTTAACAACTTTGAATAACTTTGTATCGTCAGCAAATTTAGTTAGCTCACTAGTAACTCCCATCTCTAGATCATTTATAAATATGTTATAAAGCAACGGTCTCAGCACAGCCCCCTGGGGAACCCCACTATCTACCCTTTTCCATTGAGAATACTGACCATTTAACCCTAAGCTCTGTTTTCTATCTTTTAACTAGTTTTAATCCACATCTTTTGTCAAGGTTGTGGCCACGGCCTGAAGGATGCTGGGCTGCATAACGAAGGGTATAACCAGCAGAAGAAAGTGGGTGTTGATACCCCTGTATAAATAGTTGGTGAGGTCCCATTTGGAGTACTGTGTTCAGTTTTGGAGGCCATATCTTCCTAAGGACATTAAAAAACTTGAAGAGGTTCAGAGAAAAGTGACAAAAACGGTATGAGTTTTGTGCCACGAGATATTTGAGGAAAGACTTGATGACCTGAAGATGGTTAATATAAGATTGGGGGTTTTTTATCGCCATGGTACAAATGGCCTTATCATCTGGGAAAGACTCATTTTATGCAATGAACTCTGTGCTGAAATAACCCAACTTTTGTTTAAATAACCTGATTGGTGGTAAAATAACTTAACTTAACAGTAGCCCACATTGGTAAACTTCTCCCTAAATAAAAACCACTATTATTATTGTTACATTTGTAACCCACATTTTCCCACCTATTTGCAGGCTCAATGTGGCTTACAGAGTGTCAAAGTAGAAGAAATATGGAGGGAGATTATATATTAATTAATAAATAACAATGAAAGTATAATATGAACAAATTTAAAAAGTACCTCGCTCAAACATGGGACTCTACTGCTCCTTCACCTGAGTCCAGTCACTGTCCTGTTCAACAATAGAAACTGTCTCCTGCAACTGTACAGTTGCTTGAAATAATTAACCACTGGTATTTAATAAAACATTAACCTAGGAAATTTCAAAAAGAAATTCATTCCCAGAGTTTGAAATGTTTTATAACTCCTTGGTGTAAACATTGTGAAAATAATTTCTGCTAAATGTTGGAAAGATTAAGATTTTCTTCTGCTGCTATGGCTTTGTATTGCATTTTGCTTATCATATTCACCTTTGTATTACAGTAAATAAGTATTTTTATTACAGATAAATACAATGAGAAAAATGCAAAGAAGCAACCAGAGCTCTGTGACAGAATTCATCTTGTTGGGAGTTTCAGATAAACCATGGATGAACATTTTGCTCTTTATACTGTTTTTAATAATCTATATGATAGCTCTGGTAGGAAATCTTATCTTAATTACAGTAAGTAGACTTGATTCTCGTCTCCACACTCCCATGTACTTTTTCCTCAGTAATTTGTCCTTCCTGGATATCTGTTACACATCGAGCATTGTCCCCAAAATGTTGGAAACTTTCCTGGCAAAGAAGAAAACCATTTTGTTTCGTGATTGTGCAGCACAAATGTACATCTATCTTTCCTTAGGGGAAACAGAATGCATCCTGCTAGCTGTCATGGCATATGATCGCTATGTGGCGATATGTCATCCCTTGCGTTATACAATTATTATGAACTGGAGAGTCTGTATAATAATAGCAGTTGGTACGTGGACGGGTGGCTTTCTTTTGTCAATAGTACATGTTGCTTTTACACTGACAATGCCCATGTGCGGTCACAATGTAATTAACCATTTCCTCTGTGAAGTTCCTGCTGTGTTAAGTTTGGCATGCGTTGATACTTTCATCAATGAAATTGTGATTTTTGTTGTTGGGGTGTTGATACTATTGATCCCTGTTTTCTTAATATTTTTAACATATATTTATATTATTTCAACAATAATGAAAATCAGTTCTGCTGATGGAAGAAGCAAAGCCTTTTCCACCTGCACCTCTCACCTGACTGTGGTGACGATATTCTATGGAACGGCTATTTTTATGTACATGGCGCCCAAGTCAAGTCATTCTCCAGATAAAGACAAAATGATCTCTGTGTTTTATCTCATTATAACACCAATGCTAAACCCCCTGATCTATAGTCTGAGAAACCAGGAAGTGAAAGGAGCATTAAGAAAAATTACAAGAAAACTGGGGAGGCAGTAATATTCATACATTCGCCACCACATAAGTGTATGAATGAACCTCTTATCCTTATGCCTGACATTCAGTGGTTATATCAGTTTAGGTAAGACTGCTGAATATATATTCCTGAACTTATGGATGTGGTATAATATCACTTTTTTTCCCACCACAAAATTTACCATGTGGTACTTTGTCACTCAGGCTATAGCTCATGCAGTAAATTGAAGTATGTGTCTGTTGTCAGTTATGTAACCATGGGGAGGGGGGGGGTGCTTGGAGGCCTGGGCCCCCCTCAACTTTGCAGTATCCTGAATGGCTGGCAGGGATGCCGAAGCCCCATCAACTGACGAGCTCTGTGGCCTGAACCTCCCTGGAGTGAAGAAGTCGATGGTGTGCTTTCCAGCTGCCAACACTAGCACTCCTCATGCATGCTTTTTGTGTACGTGAACTGAGCATATGCAAGGATGTGGAGCTCTTCAGTTGGTGGGGCTTGGACATCCTCACCAGCAAAGGTAAAATCTTTAACAGGGTGGGGGGGGGGGGGCAGATAGAGAGAGCAAAGAGGAATGAGTGCCCCCCAAATCCACCCTGGGACCCCTCTAAAAATGGCCTGCTGGTGTCTCTGGAATGTGCATTATTCACCTCAGCCATGTACAAATAGCAGGCTCCTAGTTGGACTCACTTATTTTTTTAAAGGATCTCTTGTTTTAAAAATTTATTCTCCCACCCTAATTACCCCTATCAGGAACACCCTTCCAAAATGGCCCCACTCCTGACTCCCTACCCCAGTACCTACTGACGATTTCCCTGGGTGTTAGTAGAGTGGGGCAGCTCCTGCTCTCAAAACAGCTGCTTAAGCCCCTTAGCATTACTACTTTTAGGGGGCTGAGGTGGCCTTTTTGAAAACATGAACTGCTGGGCAGAAGCATCCGACTATTGCTTTTGATCTCACTCCCACTAACTAACATGGGAGGAAGGGATCAAGGGGGTGGGTAGGTACTGTGCAGCATTCTTCTATGTTTTCATATAAATTTAGCCCTTAATTATGCTGCCATTTGGCTAACTTCGGTCCCCAACCTGTCCTTATTGAAAACCTGGGGAACTGGGTTCAATTCCCACTGCAGCTCCTTGTGTCACTTAACACTCCATCACCACACGTACAAATAATCTTCGATTGTGAGCCCCGTATATGAAAAACAATTTGACTGAATCTACTGAAAGGTGGAATATCAAGTGTGGAATAAACATAAACCGTGTACCCCTCCTAATCTTGTATGGATCATGTTTGGACAAATACTATGCATTAAACGACATGGCAAATTGGAATAAAAGAACTTATGTGGTGAATACCTAATGCTAATATGGGGTGTTTTAGAAAATGCAAGAAAAGGCAATTCAAAAAAGCTGGAAACCAAATTTATGCACCAATAGTGCACCTAGTTTATAGTTAGGAATGTAATTACATCCAATATTTAGTATTATATGTGTGGAAGTGCAAGGCACTATTCTATAAACAGTAAGCCAGAATCACATACTACCTAATTCTATATATAGCACTCAAAATTGCATCACAATTTAATTGCAGAACAAGTCAATTAGTGCTGATAATTTGGTACTAATAATCAATTACTGACAGTAATTGGCAAGAATTAGAATTTACATGTGCATCTTTATAGCCACTATTCTATAAAGATGCGTCCACACAGATTTGAAAAGGGGGCATGGCTGTGGGCGGAGCATGGGTGGGTCAGGGACGTTTCTAAGAATTCGGGGATCTGAGCCCAATTTAGGCACAGGTATTTGCACTATTGTTCAGTTGGTATAACTTTTCATGCCCAGCACTCTTCCATAAACAGAATAGTGCTTAGCGTGCATTTTATTTGAACATCATTCAGAGCAATATTGTTGTCACTCACTAATTAGTACTGTACATGAAACACAGTAGATTATAATAAAATAAATACATAAAAACTTATAGAATACTATCAGAATTTTGCACTAGAGTCAGTGGCATAGCAAGGGCGGGGCGGTGGGGGCAGTCCGCCCCGGGTGTCATCAGGTGGGGGGGGGGGGGGGGTGCTCCGCTCCCTCTGCTCCGCCTTTAAAAAAATTTTTTCGAAGCGCCGGAGAGTGGCAGGCAGCGCGCCTCGCATCTGCCCTGCTAGTAAAGAAGATCTCACTGACATCGTCGCCCTTCCCACATTGAGTCCCGCCCCCCTCTGAGGCAACTTCCTATTACTGCGAGGGTGGGCGAGACTCAGTGTGGGAAGGACGACGACGTCGACGAGATCTTCTTTACTAGCAGGGCAGATGCGAGGCGCGCTGCCTGCCACTCTCTGGGGCTTCAAAAAATTTTTTTTTAAGGCAGGACAGGGTAGGAGCAGCAGGAGAACGGATCTCAGCTGTCGGGGGGGGGGGGGGACAGAGGGGAGAAGGGGATTGGGGAGGGGTGGGGGAGCTCAGAGGGGTGCTTAAAGGGGATTATGGAGGGTGGGGGAGCTCAGGGGAGAAGGGGATTGGGGAAGGGTGGGGGAGCTCAGAGAGGGGAGAAGGGGATTGGGGAAGGGTGGGGGAGCTCAGAGGGGTGCTTAAAGGGAATTAGGGAGGGTGGGGGAGCTCAGAGAGGGGAGAAGGGGATTGGGGAGGTGTGGGGGAGCTCAGATGGGTGCTTAAAGGGGATTAGGGAGGGTGGGGAGCTCAGAGAAGGGAGAAGGGGATTGGGGAGGGGTGGGGGAGCTCAGAGGGGTGCTTAAAGGGGATTAGGGAGGGTGGGAGAGCATCAAGGAGGGGCGAAGGGGATTGGGGAGGGGTGGGGAAGCTCAGAGGGGTGCTTAAAGGGGATAAGGGAGGGTGGGGGAGCTCAGAGAGGGGAGAAGGGGATTGGGGAGGTGTGGGGGAGCTCAGAGGGGTTCTTAAAGGGGATTAGGGAGGGTGGGGAGCTCAGAGAGGGGAGAAGGGGATTGGGGAAGGGTGGGGGAGCTCAGAGGGGTGCTCAGAGAGGGGAGAAGGGGATTGGGGAGGGTGGGGGGTGCTCAGAGGGGGAGGGGAGTGCTCAGATGGGAGAAGGGGTCTGAAGCTGGAACTGGGGTCTGACAAGGGGGCAGGAGGGAAAATGGGTCCATGCCTGGGGCAGGTGGGAGAATGGGTCTGGGGCTGAAAAGGGGGGATGCAAGGCATGTGGTGGATGAAGGGGGCTGAAACTGTGGGGACTAGGGGCTTTAAAGGGGACAGGGAGAACTAACTGGGGCTGAAGCTCAGGACTGGTGAGAGAAAAGGGCTGGGGTTGAAACTAGGGGCTGAAAAGAGGACAGGGAGAAGTGGCTGGGGGCTGAAGCTCAGGACTGATGGGAGAAAGGGGCTGGGGACTGGTGGGATAGTGGGGCTGAAAAGGGGGGCAGGTGGGAGATGTGGGCTGGGGCTGGAACTAGGGGCAGGTGGAATAAGGGGGCTGGAACTGGGGACTGAAAAGAGGGGGCAGAGAGAGAGGGGATAGAAGGGGGGAGCGTGAGGGAGGGCAGACCCTGGATGGATGGTAGAGGGAGGACAGACGGATTGAAGGGGCAGAGAGAAAGGGCAGATGGTGGGCGGAAGGGGAGAGAGAAAGAGGGCAGACTGGGGCAAATGGTGGATGGAAGGGGCAGAGATAGAGGGCAGATGTTGATGGAAGAGGGAGAGAGAGATGGCAGACTGGGGCAGATGGTGCATGGAAGGGGCAGAAGTGGATGGAAGGGGCAGAGAGAGAGAGGGCAGACACTGGATGGCAGAGAGAGAGCGAAGACAGATGCTGGATAGAAGGAAGACAGTGAAAAGATGAGGAAAGCAGAAACCAGAGACAACGAACTGTAAATATATATTTTTATTTTTTTGCTTTAGGTTAAAGTAGTATTGTAGCTGTGTTAATAAATGTTTATAATAGAACATGTAAATAAGGTAATCTTTTTATTGGACTAATTTTAATACATTTTACTTTCGGAGAACAAAACCCCCTTCCTCAGGTCAGGATAGGACACTGTAACAGTACTATACTGAATTGACCTGAGGAAGGAGGTTTTGGCCTCTGAAAGCTAAATGTATTAGTCCAATAAAATGATATTATTTGTTTTATTTCTATTTGTTAATTTGTAAAGTGGTGATTGGTATTTGTTAGTTTTTTTCAAATTTACATCTGCTGTCTTTATATTTTGCACAGTACTAGAGGACATTTTCTGTTTCTGTGGTGTTGCATTGTATGCAGAGTCTGGCATCGGGGGTTCAGTTTAATTTTTGTCTAAATAGAAAGTTTATGATTACTTATTCTATAGTGGATTAGGGTGTATCTGTGTTTGTGAAAAAGACATGGCTTTCAGTTGGCATTGACTGTGCAGGATCGACGATCTGTACTATTCTGTCTGTTTTTGTTTTACAATAGGTGAATTGATGTTCTAGTGCTCACTGTAGTGTTTAAGATGCTTTCCTTTTCCTTGTGTGACTCGTACAAATTACTGCTTATGATATGGTAGAACTGCTCTATAGGTCCTGAGTGTTTTGTATTCTCGGTATGCCTAGTACTGGATTTCGGGGGGGGGGGGGGTGTTAAAAAATGACCGGCCCCGGGTGTCAACTACCCTAGCTACGCCACTGCTGCTTAGACTCTTCTGCACCAATGGACCCTTCAGAGCTCCTGCCTGCCTTCTGCTGCATCCCCCCACGAGAAGACATCATCATTAGGTTCTATAAAACCAGCGCTATACTGCTATTGGGTAATAAGCAGGTGTTCCCTAGATTATGGGCCTAGGGCCTAGACATGTGTTTGCTTTAAACCCTTTTTAAAAAGGGTAAGTTATGTTTTTTTATGAAGGGCTGTAGGAGGGAAACAAATAATCCTTTGGATAACAGCTACCCACAGATTATTTACCAAGATTCTCCGATGCAGAAGTCTGTCTAACAAACTCACTAGCTCTGTCTAGGGTGATATATATATCTGTGGCGTACAAAGGGGGGGGCGGTCCTCCTCGGGTGCACGCCGCTGGGGGGTGCCGTGGCGCACGCTTGCTCCGAGTTTGCTAAACTTCGTCGCTCGTTCACTGCAGCTCCCTCTGCCCCGGAACAGGTTACTTCCTGTTCCGGGGCAGAGGGAGCTGCAGCGAAGCGAAGTTTAGCGAACTCGGAGCAGGCGCGCGCTGCGGCACCCCCCCCTAGCGGCGTGCACACGGAGGGGGGTGTCATTTCGCCGGAAGGGGGGGGTGAAGGTGTCATTTAGCGGGGGGCACGCTGCACCCGGGGGGGGGGGGGCGCATCGGCGCTCCGCCCAGGGTGCCATCCAGGCCAGGAACCCCACTGATATATATATATATATATAGGAATCTTGCTTCTGGCCCCCCCCCCTCCAGGTGTTTTTGTTAGAGAAGTGAACACAAGCCACTGTGATATATATTATATTTATTAGAAGTAAGAAAATAGATAAGATACAAAATAGAACTCTGCACAAGCTTCTCTGCACTATAAATCTCTTACTGATAAGAACACTACCAAAATATATGGTCTAACTATACACACTGATTAGCCTTAGACTAAGTACCGTAATGATTAGAACAGTACAAACGATATCCTAATGATCATTATGAGAAAATCACACATCTTATGCAAAATACACAGTAGCAGCTTATTCTCTGACCAAGAGCTGACATAAACTAATTTTACTTAGATAAGCCACTCGCTAACCCCAGACTAGGAAGTAATTCACCGTGATCTCACTGTTCTTTTTATGACGGCTTCAGATGACAGGATTAGATTCCCCAGACACTGTCTCAGCTGTTTGTGTCTTAGATGTCGAGCAGGTCTCTCTCTGCAGCAAGCAGGTTTCCGTCCCTCCTTTGGATCTCAGAGCCAATTTCTCCGCCACACGTAATTGCACCAGTTATGCAGGTCACAATCAAACACAGTCTCTGGCTCACCCCGAGCCTTGCTGGATTTCTCAGGTCCTCGCACCGGTTGCTCCTCTTACGAGGGTCTCCGCCTTACTACCTTCTTCAGTTCCCGCTTTTCCCAGTACCTCTCGGTCATGTGACTGCAGGAACCCAATTATGATCTCGTCCAATTAGTACCTGGGCGAGCAGAGTTCTTTGTTTTGTGACCTTGGAACTTCTGGTGCTAAGTCTGCCTCCCTTCTCAGCTTCTCAGAATGATAAAAAAAGGGAGGGGGTTGGAACACAGAATGTCCTTGGCTTCAGTGAATCTGCCAGTGTTTTTCCTCAAGCTGAAGCTGGATCTCACTGACACAGTAGGATTCATGTCAGAGGTGATAGCATCAATCTTGTTTGTAACAGGATGCACTAGGCTTGTATCAACCAAAGCCATCACAGGTAAGATCACAGGGAAATACCCCTACAGGGCCTCCTCTTATTGTTGCCTCCTGTATTCTAGTAATTTATGTGCTGCTAAAATAAATCTATTTTATTTTTATAATTATTGGCCTGTTTCATTGCTTGTCAATATAACTGGGCTGTGGACTTGGATCCATAAGGGAACATAAGATTGGTTTTTATAAATCCCAGGGTGCTAATCATAATTATAATAAAGTTCAGTCTCAATTGCCCCTTCCTCTGAAAGGAGATGGGGTGATCTGTTTTGCCCCCATATTATCTCCTAAAAATCTTCCAGGACATATTGGAACCTTTTTAAGAAGTTCATTACCTATTATTAGCTCTTCTCCTGTATATCTGGTCATGATTACTGGGCGCTTTACTTTCATTTCACCCATTTGAGCCATACCACAAGCCGCCAGTGGGGTATTACAGGGAGTCAAACAGAGGGCCCCAGGGTCCCACAAAGAGACTTCTAACTTCCTGAGAAGGTTTTGTGTGATCAAAGATTTCCATTACTGTATCTATTAATCTCTTGCACCAAAAAGCTTCCTGAATCAGAACCGAAAGGGTATATTGCTGATCCTTTGGCTGGAGTGCATCTAGGAAGTATTGGTGGCTATGTACAGGGTCTCTAGCTGTGGCTGAGCTCTCGTGCGGTATATTATTAGCATTGGTATTGGCCAAACTTACATAAGCAATAGATGAGCTTACTTCCTGTCCAGAGATATCAGGAGTCAATGGTCTGCAGGTACTTACAGTTTACAGTCCATTCAGACTTTCTCTACCACCCATACTGACATGCAGAACTGAGCAATGTACAATCTAGTATCAAGAAACAGAAAAAGAATTACAATATTCAAAGGACAGATAAAGCATTCACACAATTAGGACAGATCCAATCAACAACAAAAAAAGGAGAAAGTGTACATTTCAGCAACAAAAACATCTTAAAATTCACCAAAGGATAAAGCAAATAGACAGAGAGTGACACTATACCCTACAAATTTATGAATCAAATGCTCACTCAAATAACCATGTTTATATAGCTAGCTTAAATTCCTTAATAGAGGAAATGCTGCGGATAGGAAGTGGTAAATTGTTCCAAAAAGCACTATGACTCGTCGATTCAAGATGTGCCTGTTTGGGGCCAGGAAGGACCAATCGATAATTGTTTATAGAACGCAGGACTCGTGATGGAGAGTAAGGAGATTGTAAGAGTGGCCAAATAATCTGGGAAGCCCACTTTAAATGCCTTAAAGATGAGTAGCAAAATCTTGTAAGCCCCATTTCTGATTGTCTCCAACTCCAGCTCTGTCTTTTCTGGTCCCTGCCTTAGTGCTCTGCTCTGAGAAGGTGGTTTGCTTACTGCTAGCCGATTGCTCATGTTGGATCTTTTCTTACTGTACACCACCTTGAGTAAATTCTTGCCAGGTATTTGTGACCTGGATTGGCCACTGTTGGAAACAGGATGTTGGGCTTGATGGACCTTTGGTCTGTCCCAGCGTGGCAATACTTATGTACTTATGACAAGCTGCATTAGGACCTGCTTCAGCTGGCTGAGAGTATTCTGAACATGCATGTTAAGGGGAAGTCTGTCCATGACAGGATAATATTTTCTGTTCACATGCTGTGGATCTAAATCCCTGTATACATTTTGTATAACCATCTGGATTTGTGTACTCATAAATCCTGTGGTCTCCTGTAATTTACAGGACAAAGATAGTAAAAGTCTGCCCGGCACTGTCCTCGTGTTCAAAGCCACTGGAGTTTCCATCGAAGCTCTCTCCAGCCCACCCTAAACAGGATCGCTATATGCAGGATTCAGACTGTACAAGCCAGCCCAGCATCAGCCTTAGTTGATGCAGCCAGTTACTACTACTACTAATACTACTATTTAGCATTTCTATAGCGCTACAAGGCGTACGCAGCGCTGCACAAACATAGAAGAAAGACAGTCCCTGCTCAAAGAGCTTACAATCTAATAGACAAAAAATAAATAAAGTAAGCAAATCAAATCAATTAATGTGAACGGGAAGGAAGAGAGGAGGGTAGGTGGAGGCGAGTGGTTACAAGTGGTTACAAGTCAAAAGCAATGTTAAAGAGGTGGGCTTTCAGTCTAGATTTAAAGGTGGCCAAGGATGGGGCAAGACGTAGGGGCTCAGGAAGTTTATTCCAGGCGTAGGGTGCAGCGAGACAGAAGGCGCGAAGTCTGGAGTTGGCAGTAGTGGAGAAGGGAACAGATAAGAAGGATTTATCCATGGAGCGGAGTGCACAGGAAGGGGTGTAGGGATGGACGAGTGTGGAGAGATACTGGGGAGCAGCAGAGTGAGTACATTTATAGGTTAGTAGAAGAAGTTTGAACAGGATGCAAAAACGGATAGGGAGCCAGTGAAGGGTCTTGAGGAGAGGGGTAGTATGAGTAAAGCGACCCTGGCGGAAGATGAGACGAGACGGGCAGCAGAGTTTTGAACCGACTGGAGAGGGGAGAGGTGACTAAGTGGGAGGCCAGCAAGAAGCAGATTGCAGTAGTCTAAACGAGAGGTGACAAGGGTGTGGATGAGAGTTTTGGTAGAGTGCTCGGAAAGAAAGGGGCGGATTTTACGGATGTTGTAAAGAAAGAAATGACAGGTCTTGGCAATCTGCTGGATATGAGCAGAGAAGGAGAGAGAAGAGTCAAAGATGACCCCAAGGTTTCGAGCTGAGGAGACAGGGAGAATGAGAGAGCCATCAACAGAAATAGAAAATGGGGGGAGCGGGGAGGTGGGTTTGGGGGGGGGGGGAAATGAGAAGCTCGGTTTTGGTCATATTTAATTTCAGGTGGCATTGAGACATCCAGACAGCAATGTCAGACAAGCACGCTGAAACTTTGGTTTGGATGCAAGGTGAGATATCATGGGTAGAAAGGTAGATTTGGGAGTCATCAGCATAGAGATGGTAGGAAAAGCCATGGGATGAGATTAATGAGCCAAGGGAAGAAGTGTAGATAGAAAAGAGGAGGGGACCAAGAACAGAACCCTGAGGTACACCGACAAGCAGAGGGATAGAAGTAGAAGAGGATCCACCAGAGTGAACACTAAAGGTGCGGAGGGAGAGGTAGGAAGAGAACCAGGAAAGGACAGAGCCCTGGAATCCAAGTGAGGACAGGGTATCGAGAAGTATGCTGTGATCAACAGTGTCAAAAGCAGCGGAAAGATCAAGAAGAATGAGGATGGAATATTGACCTCTGGATTTAGCCAGTAATAGGTCATTGGAGACTTTAGTAAGTGCAGTTTCGGTTGAGTGGAGAGGGCGAAAACTAGATTGTAGTGGGTCAAGAATAGCATGTGAGGAGAGAAAATCAAGGCAGCAGCGGTGAACAGCACACTCAAGTAATTTGGAGAGAAAAGGAAGGAGGGAGATGGGTCGGTAATTAGAGGGACAAGTAGGGTCGAGTGAAGGCTTCTTAAGGAGAGTTGTGACCACAGCATGTTTAAAGGCAGCAGGGACAGTCGCAGTGGAAAGTGAGAGGTTCAGAATGTGACAGATAAAAGGAACAAGAGCAGGAGAGATGGCATTAAGAAGGTGGGTGGGAATGGGATCAGAAGAACAGGTGGTACATTTTGAGGAAGAAAAGAGAAGTGTAGTTTCCTCAATAGTAACTTCAGGAAAGGAGGAAAGGGAATGAGGGGAAGGAGAGAGAGGGGAACGGACTAGTGGAGGGAGAGGTGGTGAGGTAGAGAAAGCAAGGTTTATCTTTTGAACCTTGTTGTGAAAGAATTCAGCAAGGGTCTGAGGAGATAATGAAGGGGGAGTTGGGGGAGGGGGCACCTTGAGGAGAGAGTTCAATGTGGTGAAGAGAAGTCGAGGATTAGAGCCAAGAGAGTTGGTCAGTTGGATATAATAATCCTGTTTGGCACGTAAAAGAGCAGATTGGAAGGAGGTCAGCATGAACTTAAAGTGTAAGAAATCAGCAAGGGCCCAAGATTTCCGCCAGAGGCGTTCGGCGGAGCGGGTACAGGAACGTAGGTAGCGGATATTAGAAGTCAGCCAAGGTTGGGGTTTTGTACGCCTTACAGGGCGGGTCATCAAAGGTGCAAGAGTGTCTAAGGCAGAGGATAGAGTATTGTTGTAAGAAGAAACAGCCTCGTTGACAGACGTGGATGGTGCCACAGTAGAGAGGAGGTTTGAAACATGGGAGGATAGAGATGAAGGGTCAATATCGTGAAGATTCCTAGATAAATTAGATAAGATAGGACGGGACTGGGAGGGAGGAGATTTAAGTGTGAAAGTTATAAGATGGTGATCAGAGGAGGGAAGATCAGAGGCAAGGAAACTACAGGGTGAACAGTTGGAGGAGATGATGAGATCAAGAGAGTGACCATTTTGATGAGTGGGGGAGGTGGAGCATAGTTGGAGATTAAAGGAGGACATTAAAGCGAGTAACTTGGAAATATAAGAGTTGGAAGGATCATTAGCAGGAATATTAAAGTCACCAAGGATGAGAGAGGGGGAGGAAGGATCATGGAAGAAGGCAAGCCAGGCATCAAAGTCACTAAGAAAGGATGAAAGGGACTTATCAGGGGGACGATAAATGACCGCTATTCGAATAGGCAGAGGAGAGAAAAGGCGGATAGAGTGGACTTCAAAGGAGGAAAAACAGTGAGATTGAGGTGGAAGAAGGGGTTGAAATCTGGAGGAGGGAGAGAGAAGTAGTCCAACACCGCCCCCACGGCCAGCAGGGCGAGGAGTATGTGAAAATAGATAACCGCCATGGCACAGGGCTGCGACTGAAGCAGAGTCATCAGGGCAGAGCCAGGTTTCTGTTATGGTGAGCAGATGGAGGTGACGCAAGATAAAGAGGTCCTGGATATAGGCGAGTTTGTTACAGATAGAGCGGGCATTCCATAGGGCGCAAGAGAAGGGCAGAGAAGAGGAGGGGAGTAGAGAAATAGAGATGAGGTTAGAGAGGTCGCGGTGAGATCTGTAGAGTTGGGATAATAGTTGGTGAGGGGGGCCAGGATTGGGATTGATGTCACCGGCTGAGAGTAAGAGAAGGAGTAAAAGAGAGCGGAGGAGAGTAGGAGAGGTGTGGCCACGAAGGCGTCGAAGGCGAGAGGTATTTAGGTGGAATGGGGAAGGCAAAATGGACGGAAGAAAGAGGCGGAGATTAAAAGCCAAGAGGGAGGAAGAGGGTAGGAGAGAAGGTGAGGTGATGAAGTCGATGGATGGGCAGTGAGTTCCTGTAGCGGAGAGAGGTAGGGGGTGAGGGAAAAGATTAGGAAGGGACAGGGCTAAGAAGAGAATGTGAATAGGGGCCATAAATGACTGAGGTACTTTAGCAACTGGGAAGAAGATTAGATGTAAAGAGAAAAATGCCCCGCGCACAGTTGCCATCTAAGCACCACTTGACATGCAAACACATATGCAACCCTTTAAGTTTTTTTTTAAAGTAATTTATTTTCTAATTAAAGATCCTCTGTCTTCATCCCACGCCTTTTTGAATTCTGCCACAGTTTTCTTTCACCAACTCCCTCAGGAGGTCATTCCAGGCATCCACCACCCCCTCTCCATGTACAAGTTGTTGGTGAAGCCCCACCTGGAGTATTATGTTCAGTTTTGGAGGCCGTATCTTGTTAAATATGTAAGAAGACTTGAAGTGGTCCAGAGGAAGGTGAGAAAAATGATATGGGGGCTTGCACCAAAATACAAATGGAAAGAGACTGGAAGACCTGAATATGTATACCCTAGAGGACAGGAGGGACAGAGGAGAAATGATACCGATGTTTAAAAACTCAAAAGTTATTAATATATAAACAAATATTTTCCAGAGAAGGGAAAACTGTAAAATTAGAGGACATGAACTGAGATTGTGGGGTGGTAAACGTAGGAATAATGTCAGGAATGCCCTCCCAAGGGAGGTGGAGAAAAAATGGTGGCAGAATTCAAAAAGGAGTAGGATGAACAAAGAAGATCTCTAATTAGAAAATGAATCTGTCTGCAAGTCAAGTGGTGCTTAGATGGTGACTCTGGCTGTAAAAACTAAGATCAGTGATGGGCAAGCTTGTACTTTCTTGGTCGCGCATATGGAAATCTGGTTTAGGATGGTCTAGAGAAGGTTTCAACAGAATGGTTGGAATGTGAGGACAGTGCTGGGCAGATTTTTATGGTTTATGTCGTGGAAACAACAACACAGATTCGGATAGGCTGGAGTGGGCTTTGATGACAACTCCAGTAGTTGGAACATAAGGACAGAGCCAGGTGGACTTCTACATTGTATGTCCCAGAAACACCAAAGAAAGACCATGATCAAGTATATAATATCATGTTCCTTGTTGATTTAATCATGAATTGAAAATGAATGTGACTGTTGGGCAGACTGGATGGACCATTCAGGTCTTTATCTGCCATCACTTACTATGATACTATTTGTCCTAGGAGGTTGTAGACTCACTAATTTTTGTAATTGTTTAGATTATAAATTTGATGTTAAAACATGGTTGGGTGAAGGAGGAGAGGATGATTAAGTACTGGGTCTTGTATAGTCATTTCTGGTGGATGGAACAGAACCAATAAGGAAGCAAACAAAAAGTGGGCTTCAGGAGTTGAGCTCCTATTGATGGCAGCTGGGAGATAGCTTGCAGTTGGACAGGACTACAAATGTATCAGGTCAATTATTCTTCTTCTGCCATCATCTACTGTGTAACTAAAACATAAAAACATCTGTAACTCAAAGTTAAGTCTCAAGAGTGATATGCCCTTCTAGTGTAAACATTCATGCACTAATGAGACTTAAAACCAGTTGCACTGGGCATTATTAAAAAGTTTGTGTTTCAAGATAAATAGTAATAATGTATTCAAGGTTACCTTGGGAATAATTAAAGTAAATAGCTTTAGCTTGCATAATAGCCAAAGTAAACCAAATAGGCATAATTAAAAAGTTCATAGTTTAAAAACTTAGACATTTCACAGTGAAATAATTTCAACCAACAATGAGGCCATGAAGAATGTGCAACAGCGAAAAAAAGAAAGAAAGAAAATGTTAGGAATTATTAGGAAAGGAAGAGAACATAAAACAAAGACTATTGTAATGCCTTTATTGCTCCATGGTACATAAGTACATAAGTATTGCCATACTGGGAAAGATCAAGGGTCCATCAAGCCCAGCATCCTGCTTCCAACAGTGGCCAATCCAGATCACATATACCTGGCAAGATCCCAAAAAAGTACAAAACATTTTATACTGCTTATCCCAGAAATAGTGGATTTCCCCAAGTCCATTTAATAATGGTCTATGGACTTTTCCTTTAGGAAGCCGTCCAAACCTTTTTAAAACTCTGTTAAGCTAACCACCTTTACCACATTCTCTGGCAGCGAATTCCAGAGTTTAATTACACGTTGAGTGAAGAAACATTTTCTCCGATTCATTTTAAATTTACTACATTGTAGCTTCATCGCATGCCCCCTAGTCCTAGTATTTTTGGAAAGCATGAACAGATGCTTCACATCTACCGATTCAACTCCACTCATTATTTTATAGACCTCTATCATATCTCCCCACAGCCGCCTTTTCTCCAAGTTGAAGAGCCCTAGCCGCTTTAGCCTTTCCTCATAGGGAAGTTGTCCCATCCCCTTTATCATTTTCGTCGCCCTTCTCTGCACCTTTTCTAATTCCACTATATCTTTTTTAGGATATGGCGACCAGAACTGAACACAATATTCGAGTTGCGGTCGCACCATGGAGCGATACAAAGGCATTATAACATCCTCATTTTTGTTTTCCATTCCTTTCCTAATAATAAATACCTAACATTCTATTCGCTTTCTCAGCCGCAGCAGCACACTGAGCAGAAGGTTTCAACGTATCATCAACGACGACACCTAGGTCCCTTTCTTGGTCCGTGACTCCTAACGTGGAACCTTGCATGATGTAGCTATAATTTGGGTTCCTCTTTCCCACATGCATCACTTTGCACTTGCTCACATTAAAGGTCATCTGCCATTTAGACGCCCAGTCTCCCAGTCTCGTAAGGTCCGCTTGTAATTTTTCACAATCCTCCCACAATTTAACGACTTTGAATAACTTTGTGTCATCAGCAAATTTAATTACCTCACTAGTTACTCCAATCTCTAAATCATTTATAAATGTGTTAAAATGCAGCGGTCCCAGCACAGACCCCTGGGGAACCCCACTAACTACCCCTCTCCATTGAGAATACTGACCATTTAACCCTATTCTCTGTTTTCTATCTTTTAACCAGTTTTTAATCCACAATAGAACACTACCTCCTATCCCATGACTCTCCAATTTCCTCTGGAGTCTTTCATGAGGTACTTTGTCAAACGCCTTCTGAAAATCCAGATACACAATATCAACTGGCTCACCTTTATCCACATGTTTGTTCACCCCTTCAAAGAAATGTAGTAGATTGGTGAGGCATAAACAATGTCAGGAGTCAATAAATCAACGACTTCTTGCCCTTTAGAAAAATGCTGAAAGCTCATCTCTTTAAGGAAACCTACCCAAATGCCCCAACCTAATCTCGCCAACTTCCACCCCCAATTCTGGTTTGACTTAAATACCAACCTCCCATCCTTCTCTTTCCATCTCTCCTTAATTTTATCCCTCCTTACCCTTTCTCCCAAATTACACTATCCTATCCTGTCTACCCTCTTTTATCCTAGTCATATATTATCTAGCTCAACTTATCAAACACTACTAAGCCCAACTTTACATTGTTTTACTA
Organism: Microcaecilia unicolor; assembly: GCF_901765095.1. Lineage (NCBI taxonomy): Eukaryota > Metazoa > Chordata > Amphibia > Gymnophiona > Siphonopidae > Microcaecilia > Microcaecilia unicolor. The sequence goes on along the minus strand of NC_044033.1, from coordinate 535,422,030 downwards.
CTGTTTTATTAAAATTCTATTAACTTTGTATTTCAAATTACTATGTAAGCCGCATTGAGCCTGCATTGTGTGGGAAAGCGCGGGGTACAAATGTAATAATAATAATAATAATAACAATATCAGGAGTCAACAAATTGATCTAAATCAATATGGGTGTCAGTATACACAATTTCATGTAAAAAATGCACAACATGCATAAACTTCAAAAAAAGTGGTAGTGGAATAATAAATAATAAACCTCAAAACCCGAGTAACTCTACAAATGACCCACTCAGTTCACAAAATAAGTGTATGTGAAAACATTCAATATGTATCTTCTTTCAAAAGAAGGAAAAAGCCTCAAGGACCTCCTGACCTTAATGGCGATCAATACGACCTGACATCATAGGCTTAAAAAACCTTCTTATCAAGACTCTCAAAAATAAGTTCAAAAGCCCTTGTGTTAAGCGCCTTCAAATTAAATTATTTAGGTTTCTATTCAAAATTCAGGTTAGTACTTAACTTGTGTTCATATGGATAGTCGTCTCTGCTTAACTCCACAGTACGCGCTGCTGCAGTCTTTCAGTGTGCTGAATCGACTTTGCTGCGGAGCACCCTGGACCAACGGTGGCCAGCGCTTCGCTCCAATTCTAGTGGGCTATGCTGCATCAGGATCCAGTATGACGGGGGCTGCAGATAAATCAAAAGTTCTTAAGCATCCATACATCAACTGTGCATTCATTTCACATTTAAATCCACTCATTCTTGCTTCAATGACAGCATTCCAGCATTCAACAGTGGCCAATCCAGGTCACAAGTACCTGGCAAGATCCCAAAACAGTACAATACATTTTATGCTGCTTATCCCAGAAATAAGCAGTGGATTTTCACAAGTCCATTTTAATAATGGCTTATGGACTTTTCTTTTAGGAAGCTATATAAACCTTTTTTAAAATCCTGCTAAGCTAACTGCTTTTACCACATTCTCTGGCAACATATTCCAGATTTTAATTACATGTTGAGTGAAGAAATATTTTCTCCAATTCGTTTTAAATGTATGTAGCTTCATTGCTTGCCCCCTAGTCATAGTATTTTTGGATATCTCCGCCCTCAGTCATCTTTTCTCCAAGCTGAAGAGCCCAAGCTGTTTCAGCCTGTCCTATAGGGACATCATACCCTTTATGATTTCCGTCACCCTTCTCTATACTTTTTCTAATTCCACTATATCTTTTTTGAGATGCGGCACCTAGAATTGCACACAGTATTCCAGATGCGGTTGCACCATGGAGCGATACAAAGGCATTACAACATCCTCGTTTTTATTTTCCATTCCTTTTCCAATAATACCTAACATTCTATTTGCTTTCTTTGCTGCGCAGCACACAGAGAAGAGGGTGTCATTGTAGAAAATATGCTGAAATCTTCTGCTCAGTGTGCAATGGTGGCCAAAAATGCAAACAGGATGCTAGGAATTATTAGGAAAGGGATGGTGAATGAGACCAAAAAGACTATAATGCCTTTGTATCGCTCCATGGTGGTGAGATCACACCTAGAGTATTGCATTCAGTTCTGGTCGTCGTATCTCACAAAAATATATAGCAGAATTAGAAAAGGTTCAAAGAAAAGAGACCAAAATGATAAAGGAGATGGAACTCCTCTCATATAAGGAAAGGCAAGAGTTTAGGGCTCCAGTTTGGAATAGAGAGATGAATGAGGGGAAATATGATTGAGATCTACAAAATCCTGAGTGGTATAGAACAAATAGAAGTAAATCAAATTTTAACGCGTTCTAAAAGGGGGGGGGGGGTCACTTGAGCAAGCTACATGGAAATACTTTTAAACAAATAGGAGGAAATATATTTCACTCAATGAATAATTAAGCTCTGGAACTCTTTGCTAGAGGATGTAGTAACAGCGGTTAGCATATCTGGGTTTAAAAAAGGTTTTGATAAATTCCTGGAGGAAAAGTACATAGTCTGCTATTCAGACAGACATGGGGAAGCAACTGCTTGCCCCAGGATTGGTAGGACGGAATGTTGCTGCTAATTGGGTTTCTGCCAGGTACTTGTGACCTGGCTTGGCAACTGCTTGGAAAACAGGATACTGGGCTAGATGGACCATTGGTCTGACCCAGTATGGATACTCTTATACATTGTCTTCCCTGAGAGGGGTGACCTGTATTGCAGATGACCTGCTGGTCTATGACTGTGGAGATACCATCAAAGCCATCTTAGATGCAGACATAAATGTATTTATTTAAACAAAGTGAAATTGTGCCTCCACTGCAAATCTTTAGAGTTTATGGTGCAGGTGCTGTTGGTGGAAAGACTGTAGCCAGATCCATTGAATATTAAAGCAATAGACAATAAGCCTGCACTTACAGATAAACATGGAGCCTTGAGATGATTTGGTATGGTGAGGTATCTAACAAAGCTTGTACCCTGGATTCTCTGAAATATGTTTACCCAAGAGAGAACTGTGCGAGCAAAAAAAACAAATTCATTTGGCAACCTAAGAGACAAGGCACAGTTAGATGAGCTGAAGAACTTATTGAGGGAGGCCCCAGTGTTGGGATTCTATGATGCCAACACTGATCTTGTGGTGCAATACGATGCTAGCCAGCATGGTCTAGGGGCTTGCATTTTGCAAAATGGAAACCCTCTTGTATAAAACTTGACCAAATATTACAAGCAAAGGAAAAATCAAAATGTACAATGCTATACATATTTTCCGTCTAAATCCTAAGGAGGCATTCATTCACATTACCAAACTATTCTATGAAAATGGAGAAAAAGACCTCAGTGACTAACAGTATCAGGGTCCCCCTAGAATCGGGATATCCTATTCTACACATCTCTGGTCATAAAAAACTCCATCCCATTTTATCTTTTACCTTATCCTTTAATTTTATAACTCAGATGTTACATAACCATTCTCCTCAGGCTTATTGGAACTAATACTATTCATGACGTCTTTAAGTCTATAGTTCATGTTCAAATGCAAAACCACTTAGCTGGCAGAATATGTCCTTAGATAGCAGTGAATCCTTTTTCAAAATGCTACTCCTTAAAACTGCAGGATAATTAAATCCAAGAAAATCTCCAGAGACAGTTCTTAAACTAGGTAGTTTTGAAACAGGCCTTAGGCTAAGTGAATCAGGAGACAAGAGGCAAATGATTCCGAAAACAGGACACCTTTATTGCTAGCAATGAACAGTACTGAGTTCAGTCTCAGGATACTGCCTCCTGAGCGTCATCTGACATTCGGTCTTATACAAATTAGTGATCATGCGCATAAAACACACCATACATCACACATGCACATGCGCAGTACCTGCACATGCGCAATACATTAGTAATTCTGTAGTTCTCACAGAGAAAAGATACGTCAGTTTCATAGCTTTCATAGAAATTGTTACTTTGCAAGAAAATGTAACGTATTGCAGTGTTCCAGCACGTTCACACAATACAGCCTCTATACATGGGTCACGAGACTGCCTTGGCAGAGCCCGCTGCCTTCCCTACAACCCTGAATTGCTGACTACTACAACTTGTTATCTGACTGCTGGTTAACAAATACATACTTCTAGTAAAAGTCCAAACTGCACAGATTTAGGTCTTAGTCTAGGCCCGATCCGAAACTGCAGGCCCAATCACTCAACTTTCATACGCCACAAGAAACCCTCCCGTTCGGTTTCTTCGCAATGCCTAGTGGGTTTCGGGACCTAGTCCATATTAGCCACTGGCCAAGAGGGTGATCAAGCCTCTTCTTCGACCCTTTACCGGGTCGGTCGCTACCCAGAGTATACTCGCCTGTCCGTCGTCGTTCCAGGCCCGTCAGCGCGCTTCTCTCCGGAGTCGAGAAAAAGGTGTCTTGCCGGAACCACACAGCCCCACCGCCAGCTAGCCAGCGTCTATCAGCCCTCCCTCGGGAGATGGACGCTGAAATCAGCGGTGGCCACTCACCACCTTCTCGGGGGGGGAGCAGATCACCCGACCCGCCCGCGGCGGGGGAGGGGAAAGAATTTAATCCGTTTCCCTGTTGTACTCCTGGCTGGCTCGCCAAATGAAACAGGCCCTAGGCTAAGTGAATCAGGAGACAAGAGGCAAATGATTCCGAAAACAGGACACCTTTATTGCTAGCAGTTTCACAGCTGCCTCATTCACAGTTTGCCACAGTGATTCCATGTCCCGACAAGGGTTCCTTGTTTGGCCATCTAGCGCCTGCCTCAAGGAACCAAAAGCTATTAAATAACAATTATATATCAATACAAAAGCAGAAAATTCACCATTTAAAAAGAATCCTGCCAGATAATGACAAATCAAATATGGCATCTTGCCTAGCAGACCGCACTGAATATAAAGGTTATAGTCTCGTTCCAAATATCACAAGAGCTCAAATACCCAATACAGCATGCCTGAACATAATCTTTTAATCTTGAAAACCTCCTATCCACTCAACATGAATTTTACTTAAAAATTGACGATTCCTTGGATTTAATTATCCTAAGGAGCTGCATTTTGAAAAAGGATACACTCTTCCAGCTATGTACACATTCTGCTAGCTAAGCGGTTTTCCATGGAACGGTTTGTTAATGGGAATGAATGCCTCCTTATGACTTAAAAGGAAAATACTTGTAGCCTTGTATATTAAAACCTCTTGCTGAGCACTGACAAAGATGGAGCAAAACTATGCCCAAATAAAGAAAGAGCTTCTAGCCATAGTTTATGCACTTGAGAATTTTCAGACTTATCTATACACTATGCAAGTGACTATTCAAACTGATCACAAGCCACTGGTCTCTATCTTCAAGAAACCCCTGGCCACTGCACCTAAATGACTACAGAGAATGCTACTTCACCTTCAGACATATATCTTTGAAATACAATATGTACCGAGAAACTGAAGCAGAAAGTTATTTTAGATGTTAATCTGAATACATCATCAATGTTCTTTAAATTTGGTGTGTGCTAAATAAGGAACAGAATGAATATTTACTATGGTGATAATTATTATATACTAGTAAATAAGGCCTGTTTCAGAGACAAAATTAAACAGGCGCTAGCAAGGTTTTCCTGGGAGTGTGTTTGCTTGAGAGAGTGTGTGTGAGAGTGACTGTGTGAGTGAGAGAGTGAATGTGCGAGTGTGTGTGTGTGTGACAGAGAGTGACTGTGTGAGTGAGAGAGTGAATGTGCGAGTGTGTGTGTGTGTGACAGAGAGTGTGTCTGTGAGACAGAGAGTGTGTGCGAGTGTGTTTGTGAGACACAGTGACTGTAAGAGAGAGAGTGTGTTGAACACAGATACACTGTGTATGAGAGAGAGTGTGTGTGAGAGAGAGTGTGCGAGAGTATGTGTGCAATACACAGACTCTCTGTGAGTCCAAGAGAGTGTATTTGAGCAAGGGTGTGAGACCGAGAGTGTGTGTGAGACCAACTGTGTGACACATAGAGAGTGAATGTGATTCTGTGTCGGTGCCGGGCAAGATGGTGGAGGCTATTATTAAGAATAAAATTGCAGAGCATATACAAAAACATGGACTGATGAGACAAAGTCAGCACGGATTTAGTGAAGGGAAGTCTTGCCTCACCAATCTAATGCATTTTTTTTGAGGGGGTAAGCAAACATGTGGACAATGGGGAGCCGGTTGATATTGTATATCTGGATTTTCAGAAGGCGTTTGACAAAGTGCCGCACGAAAGACTCCTGAAGAAATTGCAGAGTCATGGAATCGGAGGTAGGGTATTATTATGGATTAAGAACTGGTTGAAAGATAGGAAGCAGAGAGTAGGATTGCATGGCCAGTATTCTCAGTGGAGGAGGGTAGTTAGTGGGGTCCCGCAGGGGTCTGTGCTGGGTCCTTTGCTTTTTAATGTATTTATAAATGACCTAGAAATGGGAATAACTAGTGAGGTAATTAAATTCGCCGATGACACAAAATTATTCAGGGTCGTCAAGTCGCAGGAGGAATGTGAACGATTACAGGAGGACCTTGCGAGACTGGGAGATTGGGCGTGCAAGTGGCAGATGAAGTTCAATGTTGACAAGTGCAAAGTGATGCATGTGGGTAAGAGGAACCCGAATTATAGCTACATCTTGCAAGGTTCCGCGTTAGGAGTTACGGATCAAGAAAGGGATCTGGGTGTCGTCGTCGATGATACGCTGAAACCTTCTGCTCAGTGTGCTGCTGCGGCTAGGAAAGCGAATAGAATGTTGGGTGTTATTAGGAAGGGTATGGAGTCCAGGTGTGCGGATGTTATAATGCCGTTGTATCGCTCCATGGTGCGACCGCACCTGGAGTATTGTGTTCAGTACTGGTCTCCGTATCTCAAAAAAGATATAGTAGAATTGGAAAAGGTACAGCGAAGGGCGACGAAAATGATAGTGGGGATGGGACGACTTTCCTATGAAGAGAGGCTGAGAAGGCTAGGGCTTTTTAGCTTGGAGAAGAGACGGCTGAGGGGAGATATGATAGAAGTGTATAAAATAATGAGTGGAATGGATCGGGTGGATGTGAAGCGACTGTTCACGCTATCCAAAAATACTAGGACTAGAGGGCATGAGTTGAAGTTACAGTGTGGTAAATTTAAAACGAATCGGAGAAAATTTTTCTTCACCCAACGTGTAATTAGACTCTGGAATTCGTTGCCGGAGAACGTGGTACGGGCGGTTAGCTTGACGGAGTTTAAAAAGGGGTTAGATAGATTCCTAAAGGACAAGTCCATAGACCGCTATTAAATGGACTTGGAAAAATTCCGCATTTTTAGGTATAACTTGTCTGGAATGTTTTTACGTTGGGGGAGCGTGCCAGGTGCCCTTGACCTGGATTGGCCACTGTCGGTGACAGGATGCTGGGCTAGATGGACCTTTGGTCTTTCCCAGTATGGCACTACTTATGTACTTATGTACTTATGACATAGTGTGAGAGACTGTGTGAGAGAGAGAAAGACACTGACTGTGAGAGAGTGTGACTGAGAGACTGTGTGTGTGACAGAGATACCTCGCCCCTCCCTCTGTGGTCTCTGGACTCCCTCCCCCCTCTGAGGTCTGTGGACCCCCTCCCCTTCCTCCCTCCTGTGGTTTCAGGTCTCCCTGCCTCTCCCCCCCCCCCTCTGCGTGGTTTGCAGCACCGTGCGAGTGTGTGTGTGTGTGTGTGACAGAGAGTGTGTGTCTGTAAGACAGTGTGTGTGTGAGGCAGAGAGTGTGTGCGATTCTGCTGTCTCCTCCTGCCCCCCTGCAGCCACCCAGCGTTTCTGCTCTCTCTCCTGCCCCCCCCCCCCAGTCACCCAGCGAATCTGTTCTCTTCCCTGCCCCCCCTACAGCCACCCATTAATTCTGCTGTTTCGCTTGCCCCCCCTACAGCCACCCAGCGATTCTGGTCTGTCCCCTGGCCCCCCCCAGCGATTCTGCTGTGTCCCTTGCCCCCCTTGCAGCCACCCAGCGATTGTGCTGTGCCCCTGGCCCCCCCCCCATCTTCCTCCTCTACATCCACCCAGCGATTGTGCTCTCTCCCCTGCCCCCCCTTCAGTCACCTATCGGTTTTCCTCATCTCTCTTCTCTCTATTTAAAACGCACCTCCAGCGTTCTTTTGAAGCCTCCGTAAGTTCCAACGTTGGTGTAGTGGTGTAGATTGATGTCTGCCCCGCCCTTGCGTCAAACGTGATGACGTTGAGGGAGTAGTGATGCGATTGGTTTAGAGCCATTGCTCCGCCCTTGCTGTCATCATGTTTGAGGCGAGGGCGGGGCAAACACTCATGGGCGAATTTTGATCTACACCACCATGGATTTATTTATTTATTGCATTTGTATCCCACATTTCCCACCTTTTTACTGGCTCAGTGTGGCTTACAATACATCATAAATGGTGAAGATATAATAGAAAAATAGACATTTAGTTTACAGAAGAATCATGGTAACATGATAATGATATAACAGGATAGTAGTATAACAAGCAGATATTATAAGGCAGTTCTGAATATCTGTGAAGGAGTAGTGTATGTTTACATTTGTTGATCTTTGTGGTATGCTTTATTAAAGAGATGGGTCTTCAGTAGTTTTCGGAAGTTGGATAGTTCATAACTCATTTTTAGGTTGCACGGCAGTGCGTTCAACAGCATCAACAGATAGAATCTAACAAGCACTGCAGGATCTAGTTTAGTATTAAGGGGGAATAAAAAGAGAGAGAGAGAGAGAAGCAAGCAACATTAACTAGTTGCCGTGGAGGGGCATAATCGAATGGAAACGCCTATCTCCATGGGCGTTTATCTCCGAGAACGGGTCCGTGAAGGGGCGGGCAGAACCGTATTTTCGCAAAAATGGACTTTTTTGAGCTGGGCGTTTGTTTTTTTTAGCGATAATGGAAACTAAAAACGCCCAGCTCAAAAACGTCCTAATCCGAGCCATTTGGTCGTGGGAGGGGCCAGGATTCGTAGTACACTCGCCCCCCTGATATGCCAGGACACCAACTGGGCACCCTAGGGGTCAGTGTGGTGGACTTCAGAAAAAGCTCCCACATGCATAGCTCCCTTACCACGGGTGATGAGCTCCTAACCCCCCTCCCCCAAAACCTACTACCCACAAATGTACAACACTACCATAGCTCTTAGGGGTGAAGGGGGCACCTACATGTGGGTACAGTGGGTTTTGGAGGCCTCCCATTTACCAGCACAAGTGTTGCAGGTGGGGGGGGGGGGGGGATGGGCCTGGGTCCACCTGGCTGAAGTGCACTGCGGTACCCACTAAAAGTGCTCCAGGGACTGCATACACGCAGGCCTCTAGGACTGGTTGCTGCTATATAACATTGGCACACCAGTTGACACCTGAAGACTAATCTCTCCAAAAACGTCCTTTATTGGAATAACCGCCTTTACTCACAGTTAACTGCAGATCAGAGGTTGTGCCCCACTGGCAACAAGTCTCCCTGGTACTGAGATTAGCAGTAGGTCAGAGCTGGCAGAATGCTGTACAATGCCCTCTTTCAGCCACATTCAAGGTAAGAACTAAGTTCTCTAACGTGGCTAACACAGGAAAGGGAACTAAAACTGGCTTACAAAAATGGCCACTACCACATGGACTACAACAGGAAACACAACAGGGCACACTCTGACCCAGTAGGCAGGGGGAAAAGCACCATGGGAGAAGAGCCTACCAACTACCAACATCGTGAGACTGTAACACAAGCTAATGAAATCACGGAGCCCAATACCCTACACCCACCACTGTGCAATGCTGATGTGACCCTGTACTGCACCCGAGAGCCACATCTGACCCAGGGAAAGGCTGTGACAGGATCAAACACATTCTGTTGTCACGGAGGTGGATGTCCCGTCCGTGGCCGTGACAACCCTCAGACTTACCCTGTTTCTGGGAGTCAGTGTCTGTGCTGGCTTCTGCTTGTCTCTGTGTCTGTGTCTGTCTAGGTTCTCTCTGGCTCTGTGTGCTGATTGCCCTACTGAACCTCACCTGTGTGGGCTTTGCCTCTTCCAAGATGGCTGCCGCCTCCTCCTGCTTGCCAGTATCCAAGATGGTTCCCGCTGTTCCTTCCTATGGGATGACTGCTTTGTGTGTCAAGCCTCTGTTTGGTTGCAAGGTAATTGCTGCAGCTGTGGCTCTGGTGTTGAAGGGCTTTATTAATCACTTGAAGACTACAGTCCTGGCCTTTGCATCTCATCTAAAGGTCCTGGTGTATAGAGTGCTCTGTACACAGTTTCAGTGTTTGCTCTGTGTGAGTTTCTATGTTTGTTTAGACTAGCCAGCTTAGGCACCGTGTGGCTTGTAGCCTGTGTATAGCTTTGCTAGTGTTCTATATTTGTTCAGACTAGCTAGCTTAGGCACCGTGTGGCTTGTAGCCTGTGCATAGCTCTGCTAGTTCTCTGTGTTTGTTTCCAGTGCATGACTAGTTAGCTTAGGCACCGTCTGGCTTGTAGCCTGTGCATAGCTCTGCTAGTTCTCTGTGTTTGTTTCCAGTGCATGACTAGCCAGCTTAGGCACCGTCTGGCTTGTAGCCTGTGCATAGCTTTGCTAGTGCTCTGTGTTTGTTCCTAGTGTAGACTAGCCAGCCTAGGCACCGTGTGGCTTGTAGCCTGTGCATAGCTCTGCTAGTTCTCTGTGTTTGTTCCTAGTGTTAGACTGGCCGCCCTTGCTAGTCACTACATAAGTACATAAGTACATAAGTAGTGCCATACTGGGAAAGACCAAAGGTCCATCTAGCCCAGCATCCTGTCACCGACAGTGGCCTATCCAGGTCAAGGGCACCTGGCACGCTCCCTAAACGTAAAAACATTCCAGACAAGTTATACCTAAAAATGCGGAATTTTTCCAAGTCCATTTAATAGCGGTCTATGGACTTGTCCTTTAGGAATCTATCTAACCCCTTTTTAAACTCCGTCAAGCTAACCGCCCGTACCACGTTCTCTGGCAACGAATTCCAGAGTCTAATTACACGTTGGGTGAAGAAAAATTTTCTCCGATTCGTTTTAAATTTACCACACTGTAGCTTCAACTCATGCCCTCTAGTCCTAGTATTTTTGGATAGCGTGAACAGTCGCTTCACATCCACCCGATCCATTCCACTCATTATTTTATACACTTCTATCATATCTCCCCTCAGCCGTCTCTTCTCCAAGCTGAAAAGCCCTAGCCTTCTCAGCCTCTCTTCATAGGAAAGTCGTCCCATCCCCACTATCATTTTCGTCGCCCTTCGCTGTACCTTTTCCAATTCTACTATATCTTTTTTGAGATACGGAGACCAGTACTGAACACAATACTCCAGGTGCGGTCGCACCATGGAGCGATACAACGGCATTATAACATCCGCACACCTGGACTCCATACCCTTCCTAATAACACCCAACATTCTATTCGCTTTCCTAGCCGCAGCAGCACACTGAGCAGAAGGTTTCAGCGTATCATCGACGACGACACCCAGATCCCTTTCTTGATCCGTAACTCCTAACGTGGAACCTTGCAAGACGTAGCTATAATTCGGGTTCCTCTTACCCACATGCATCACTTTGCACTTGTCAACATTGAACTTCATCTGCCACTTGCACGCCCATTCTCCCAGTCTCGCAAGGTCCTCCTGTAATCGTTCACATTCCTCCTGCGACTTGACGACCCTGAATAATTTTGTGTCATCGGCGAATTTAATTACCTCACTAGTTATTCCCATCTCTAGGTCATTTATAAATACATTAAAAAGCAACGGACCCAGCACAGACCCCTGCGGGACCCCTCCACTAACTACCCTCCTCCACTGAGAATACTGGCCACGCAATCCTACTCTCTGCTTCCTATCTTTCAACCAGTTCTTAATCCATAATAGTACCCTACCTCCGATTCCATGACTCTGCAATTTCTTCAGGAGTCTTTCGTGCGGCACTTTGTCAAACGCCTTCTGAAAATCCAGATATACAATATCAACCGGCTCCCCATTGTCCACATGTTTGCTTACCCCCTCAAAAAAATGCATTAGATTGGTGAGGCAAGACTTCCCTTCACTAAATCCGTGCTGACTTTGTCTCATCAGTCCATGTTTTTGTATATGCTCTGCAATTTTATTCTTAATAATAGCCTCCACCATCTTGCCCGGCACCGACGTCAGACTCACCGGTCTATAATTTCCCGGATCTCCTCTGGAACCCTTCTTAAAAATCGGAGTAACATTGGCTACCCTCCAGTCTTCCAGTATTACACTCGATTTTAGGGACAGATTGCATATTTCTAACAGTAGCTCCGCAAGTTCATTTTTTAGTTCTATTAATACTCTGGGATGAATACCATCAGGTCCCGGTGATTTACTACTCTTCAGCTTGCTGAACTGACCCATTACATCCTCCAAGGTTACAGAGAATTTGTTTAGTTTCTCCGACTCCCCCGCTTCAAATATTCTTTCCGGCACCGGTGTCCCCCCCAAATCCTCCTCGGTGAAGACCGAAGCAAAGAATTCATTTAATTTCTCCGCTACGGCTTTGTCCTCCTTGATCGCCCCTTTAACACCATTTTCATCCAGCGGCCCAACCGACTCTTTGGCCGGTTTCCTGCTTTTAATGTATCTAAAAAAATTTTTACTATGTATTTTTGCTTCCAACGCTAATTTCTTGTCAAAGTCCTTTTTTGCCCTCCTTATCTCCGCTTTGCATTTGGCTTGGCATTCCTTATGATCTATCCTGTTACTTTCAGTTGGTTCTCTTCTCCACTTTCTGAAGGATTGTTTTTTGGCTCTAATGATTTCCTTTATCTTACTGTTTAGCCACGCCGGCTGACGTTTAGTCTTTTTTCCCTTTTTTCTAATACGTGGAATATATTTGTCCTGAACCTCCAGGATGGTGTTTTTAAACAGCATCCACGCCTGATGCAAGTTTTTTACTCTGCGAGCTGCTCCTTTCAGTCTTTTTTTCACCATTTTTCTCATTTTGTCGTAATCACCTTTTCTATAGTTAAACGCTAGCGTACTTGATTTCCTAGTTTCACTTCCTTCAATGCCAATATCAAAACCGATCATATTATGATCACTGTTATCAAGCGGCCCTCGTATCGTTACCCCCTGCACTAGATCATGAGCACCACTAAGGACTAAGTCTAGTATTTTTCCTTCTCTTGTCGGCTCCTGAACTAGCTGTTCCATGAAGCTGTCCTTGATTTCATCAAGAAATCTTATGTCCCTTGCGTGTACAGATGTTACATTAACCCAGTCTATATGCGGGTAATTGAAATCCCCCATTATTATTGTGTTGCCCAGTTTGTTTGCGTCCCTGACTTCCTTTAACATTTCCGCATCCGTCTGTTCGTCCTGGCCAGGCGGACGGTAGTACACTCCTATCACTATCCTTTTCCCCTTTGCACATGGAATTTCAATCCACAGTGATTCCAAGGAGTGTTTTGTTTCCTGCAGAATTTTCAATCTATTTGATTCAAGGCTCTCGTTAATATACAATGCTACCCCTACATAAGTACATAAGTACATAAGTAGTGCCATACTGGGAAAGACCAAAGGTCCATCTAGCCCAGCATCCTGTCACCGACAGTGGCCAATCCAGGTCAAGGGCACCTGGCACGCTCCCCAAACGTAAAAACATTCCAGACAAGTTATACCTAAAAATGAGGAATTTTTCCAGTCCATTTAATAGCGGTCTATGGACTTGTCCTTTAGGAATCTATCTAACCCCTTTTTAAACTCCGTCAAGCTAACCGCCCGTACCACGTTCTCCGGCAATGAATTCCAGAGTCTAATTACACGTTGGGTGAAGAAAAATTTTCTCCGATTCGTTTTAAATTTACCACACTGTAGCTTCAACTCATGCCCTCTAGTCCTAGTATTTTTGGATAGCGTGAACAGTCGCTTCACATCCACCCGATCCATTCCACTCATTATTTTATACACTTCTATCATATCTCCCCTCAGCCGTCTCTTCTCCAAGCTGAAAAGCCCTAGCCTTCTCAGCCTCTCTTCATAGGAAAGTCGTCCCATCCCCACTATCATTTTCGTCGCCCTTCGCTGTACCTTTTCCAATTCTACTATATCTTTTTTGAGATACGGAGACCAGTACTGAACACAATACTCCAGGTGCGGTCGCACCATGGAGCGATACAACGGCATTATAACATCCGCACACCTGGAATCCATACCCTTCCTAATAACACCCAACATTCTATTCGCTTTCCTAGCCGCAGCAGCACACTGAGCAGAAGGTTTCAGCGTATCATCGACGACGACACCCAGATCCCTTTCTTGATCCGTAACTCCTAACGCGGAACCTTGCAAGACGTAGCTATAATTCGGGTTCCTCTTACCCACATGCATCACTTTGCACTTGTCAACATTGAACTTCATCTGCCACTTGCACGCCCTCCACCAATCCGATTCACCCTATCACTACGATATAATTTGTACCCCGGTATGACAGTGTCCCACTGGTTATCCTCCTTCCACCAGGTCTCAGAGATGCCTATTATATCTAATTTTTCATTTAGTGCAATATATTCTAACTCCCCCATCTTATTTCTTAGGCTCCTGGCATTCGCATATAGACATTTCAAACTATGTTTGTTGTTCCTAAGTACATCATGCTTAGTACTTGACAGTATTAATTGGCAATCTTTTGTCTGATTTTTATTGTTATTTAAAGATACCCGATCTACTACAATCTCTTTTGCAACCTCACTATCAGGATACTCTATCTTCCCTGTTATGGTGATATCTTTGAAAGATACCTTATCCCGAACCATGCTCTTTTGGGCGACTGTCGGCCTTCCCCCCATTTCTAGTTTAAAAGCTGCTCTATCTCCTTCTTAAACGCCGATGCCAGCAGCCTGGTCCCACTCTGGTTAAGATGGAGCCCATCCTTTCGGAATAGGCTCCCCCTTCCCCAGAATGTTGCCCAGTTCCTAACAAATCTAAAGCCCTCCTCCCTGCACCATCGTCTCATCCACGCATTGAGACTCTGGAGCTCTGCCTGTCTCTTGGGCCCTGCGCGTGGCACAGGTAGCATTTCAGAAAATGCTACCCTGGAGGATCTGGATTTCAGCTTTCTACCTAAGAGCCTAAATTTTGCTTCCAGAACCTCTCTCCCACATTTTCCTATGTCATTAGTACCCACATGTACCAAGACAGCCGTCTCCTCCCCAGCACTATATAAAATCCTATCTAGGTGACGCGTGAGGTCCGCCACCTTCGCACCAGGCAGGCAAGTCACCAGGCGATCCTCACGTCCACCAGCCACCCAGCTATCTATATGCCTAATGATTGAATCACCAAGTACAACAGCTGTCCTAACCTTTCCCTCCCGGGCAACATTTGGAGATATATCCTCGGTGCGAAAGGATAATACATCCCCTGGTGGGCAGGTCCTGGCTACAGGAGTACTTCCTACTTCACCAGGGTGATGCTCTCCTTCTAGGAGACCTCCCGAGACTGTGTTTGTTCCTAGTGTTAGACTGGCCGCCCTTGCTAGTCACTATCCCGAGACTGTGTTTGTTCCTAGTGTTAGACTAGCCGCCCTTGCTAGCCTCTATCCCGAGTCTGTATTTGTTCCTAGTGTTAGACTAGCCGCCCTTGCTAGCCACTATCCCAAGACTGTGATTGTTCCTAGTGTAGACTGGCCAGCCTAGGCACCGTCTGGCTTGTAGCCTGTGCATAGCTCTGCTAGTTCTCTGTGGTTGTTCCTGGTGCAGACTAGCCAGCTTAGGCACCATCTGGCTTGTAGCCTGTGTACAGCGTTGCTAGTTCTCTGGGTTTGTTCCTAATACTTGACTAGCCAGCTTAGGCACCGTGTGGCTTGTAGCCTGTGTAAAGCTTTGCTAGTGTTCTGTGTTGTTTCCAGTGCATGACTTGTTAGCTTGGGCACAGCTTAGTTGTTAGCTGGTGTATAGCCTTCCAAGTCTCCTGAGTTTGCTCTGTGTATGTTCCTGTGTATGACTGGTTTGCCTGGGTATAGCGTTCCTATTAGCCAGGGTACAGTTTACTAGTCATTGTGTTGATTCCTGCCGACTGCCAGAACCCGGACAGTCCCTGCTTGTCTGCCTTGCCTTCGCCTAGGTGCCAGGGGGCACTCCTGGATCTTCATTCCTGCTGTTCCTGTAAGTCCTACCGGCTGCCAGAACCTGAGGGCTCAACCCTCGGGGAAAGGCAGTCAAGTGTAGGTGAAGCCTAGGTCCAGGGTGTTCCAGTTCCGCGGGTTCCGCTCCAGTGTGTTCCAGCCCAGCGGGTTTCACTCCTGTATGTTCCAGTCCAGTGGGGCCACTCCAGTGTGTCCAGTCCAGCGGGCCCCACTCCAGTGCGCACCCGTCCGGTGCGTTCCAGTTCCGCGGGTTCCGCTCCAGTGTGTTCCAGCCCAGCGGGTTTCACTCCTGTATGTTCCAGTCCAGTGGGGCCACTCCAGTGTGTCCAGTCCAGCGGGCCCCACTCCAGTGCGCACCCGTCCGGTGCGTTCCAGTTCCGAGTGTTCCGGTGTAGAACTCCAGTCCGGAGTTCCGGTCCAGTTTTGTTTCCTCTCTACCTGGAGGGTGATTTTGCCTAAGGACTCACAAACCCGGGGAAGAAGCCTGAAGGTATGCCAAGGTCCTCGAGAGCGCGGCAAGCGTGAGAGACGCGACAGTGGATACGGCATTTGAGGCTGGCATAGAGGCTGGAAAAAAAGTTTTTAAAGTGGGGTTTTTTTTGGTGGGAGGGGGTTAGTGACCACTGGGGGAGTCCGGGGAGGTCATCCCGATTCCCTCCAGTGGTCATTTGGGCAGTTGGAGCACTTTTTTGGGACTTGTTCGTGAAAAAAAAAGGGTTCAAAAAAAGTGACCCAAAATCGCGGTTAAAAATGCCTTTTTTTTTCAATTATCAGCTAAAGACGCCCATCTTTCCTCGGCTGATAACCACGCCCCAGTTCTGCCTCCACCACGCCTCCGACACGCCCCCATCAACTTTATTCGTTTCCGCGACAGAGTGCAGTTGGAAACGCCCAAAATCGGCTTTCGATTATACCGATTTGGGTGCCTTTGCGAGACAAACGTCTATCTCCCGATTTAGGTCGCACTATAGGCCTTTTTCTCTTTCGAAAATAAGCTGGATAGTGTACAAACCCTTTTCCCATAGTTTTAAAGTGAAAATTTCTCTAGAAATAGGCATTTTTCCATAGTTTTAAACTGAAACCTTTTCTAGAGGTAGAAACTAAACAGCCAAAAACTCTTGTTCTAAAAGGCAGTTATTTTCTGTTCCTTGGCTGCTGGAGAGGTAGCTCATCCAGCGACCTCAATTAAGTGTTAATTAAGGTGTGGGGAAGTAGAATATTTGCATAGGTTGCTGAGTCAGCTTCAAAGAGCCTGTTTAAAAGAGGCCCCTTAGATTCAAAACTATATAAAGAGGAAAGGTCCTACTGAACTTTCTTTCTGTGAAGTTCCGAGAGAAGAGGACATTTCTCTGGTAAGTGAATGCTATTTTGCTTTGTGCTTTGGGAACTTAAAGATTGGGGTTTAAAGGAGGAACTGTAGGTTAGTGTTAGGCAAAATAAAAATATAAAAAGCAAATTTTAACAACTAATCGCCATGGTCTTTTCCACTTACTTTTATGTTTCAACATTTTTATTGATGACAGATCAAAATAAACCACCAACGAACAGCAGATACCACAAAGTTCATAACCAAAACATCTAAGCATGATAATAAACACATCATCAACATTTTAACACTTTTCTCCCCCCCCCCCCCCCCCTTATCCAATGGTCTCATAAACCACCCTGTCCCCGGTTGAAACACAGCTAACCTATTGGTTAAAGTAACAATACATAAAACATAGGCCATCATATTTCAAAATGAACTTATGATACATGTTCAGCTAAGTGTCCAGACAAGAGGCTTTGTTTCTTATAGCCTCCCGTCACCCAGCGACAAACACAACCGAAATGTTTACATAAAACAAAAATGTCACTCATCGAAACTTTTACACCTTTCCTCCTCCCCATTCCCTACCCCCCTCTCTTTTCCTTTATGGTTCAACCGTTTTTAGTTGCAACAATCCACCGTACATACTCAGCAGGCTCAAATTTGTGCCTTAACTCGAAACCAAATCTTCTGAATCTGAGCAACGCAAGAGGCTCATCCTCAACCTTTAACCATTTATCCCCCCCCTTTCCCCACTAATCCCCATTTAAGCCCCCCCTCTTGCTGAAATTCACAGGACCGATATGAAACCCACTAACAACAAAAAGAACATTTTAATCATACAATGAACCGGTACCATGTCTCCAAACCCCCCCCCCTCCCCTCCCCCCTTAACTCCTCCATATACCTCATCCAATGCTACAGCAAGCTGGCCTCACCGGATCCAACCTCTAAGGACCCCCCCCCCCCCCACTCCTCCCCCCTTACCCTTCCTTTGCACCTCCAGTAAAAAAAAACACTTCTCTCTTTCCCTCCTCCTCCCCCTTCAAAAGCCATTCAACACAGGCCCTAAGTGACAGTGATTGCATATAAAGGCCCCATACTTCCAAAAACCTGGCTCTTTTCTTCTGGGAGGGTCCCACCGCCTTACATTCTTGTAATAAGAGATCATACAAACTGTTCCTCCAATGCCAGTATTCAGGCGGGGCCCCACTTAGCCATTTATTCATCATCAATTTTTTACCCAGTATGCAAGCCTTCCGCAAAAATTGCTTAATCCCCCTCCGCTGAAGCACAAACAATTCATACTTATCCAACAGAACTACCAGGGGAGAAAAGTTAATCCTAGCGCCCACCAGACCCTCTAAATACTTAAAAATCTCTTTCCAATAGGCTTGTATTAGAGGACACTCCCAAAGATAATGAAACAATGTGCCTTCCTCCTGGTGACACTTGGAACAAAGGGGATCCGGGACTCCTCCCATCCTGAACACCTGCGCTTTAGTCAAAAAAGCCCTAAACAAAATCCTATACTGACACTCTCTAAGATTTGCATTTACTGAGAGCGTTGGCACTCGGGAGACCAGCTTTATATAGTCCAACTCCACATTCGATCTCTTCAGATCTCGCATCCAACGAGCCTTGATCTCCGCTATATCTTTACTAGGCCCTATTTCCCATAACATCTTATATAATCCCGACACTGACAACCGTTCCCCAGGCACCGCCCTAAAGAACTCTCTAACTCTCCGCCCATGACCAGTACCCAGCTTGTCCGGACTAAGGGTCCGAACATAGTGCGCCAGTTGTTGATACGTGAACTCATGCCCAATATCTATATCCACCCCCATCGCCCCCAAACTCAACAATTCACTCCCTGTCCCCAGGACATGCTCTAGTCTCGTGATCCCCAGAGACGCCCAGCTCCGAAACACTTTGTTATCCGAGTTCCACTTAGTTTTAAAAGCTTTGTACCAAAGCATTAACAGATAGAATCTAACAAGCACTGCAGGATCTAGTTTAGTCTTCCCACCCACCCTCCCCAACACCCATCCACCGCTAGGACAATTCTTCAATTATAGTCAGTTATTGTAATTAGGGTAACTAGCAAGGAGTGCTCTTACAGAGTTTTAAATACATTCCATTACCATCTAAGAAGGAAACACTAAATAAATCATACAATATACTATATAAACTAAAAGACACTTTTTTATTAGGCTAATATCCTTAATACTGTAGCAAGTTTTAAATTATTGAAAAACTCAAAAACACTAAGATGGAGTCAGCAGTCCAGCAGCGAGAGGGGTGCTATCCAGTCTTTCGCGTTGAGTGTCGCATGTATGATTATCTCCCAGTTGGTGAGATGTCAGATGTGTGTGCCCGATGCAAACAGCTCCTAGCTCTTAGAGAACGCTCTTGAGGCTAGAGTAGCAGACTTGGTGGAGCTGAAGGAGACAGAGAGGTACATAGAGGAGACCTACAGGGATGTTGTAGAGAAGTCAAACCTCCAGTCTGGTAACCCTTGTGATACCTTGGAGGAAGGAAGTCTCTTAGAAGGAAAGCATCACTCTGGTGAAGTAGGAAGTACTCCTGTAGCCAGGACCTGCCCACCAGAGGATGTACTATCCTCTCGCACCGAGGATATGTCTCCAAGTGCTGCCCGGGAGGGAAAGGTTAGGACAGCCATTGTAGTTGGTGATTTGATCATTAGGCATATAGATAGCTGGGTGGCTGGTGGATGTGAGGATCGCCTGGTGACTTGCCTGCCTGGTGAGAAGGTGGCGGACCTCACGCTGGGGAGGAGTCGGTTGTCTTGGTACATGTGGGTACCAATGACACAGGAAAATGTGGGAGAGAGGTTCTGGAAGCCAAATTTAGGCTCTTAGGTAGAAAGCTCAAATCCAGATCCTCTAGGATAGCATTTTCTGAAATGCTACCTGTTCCATGTGCAGGGCCCAAGAGACAGGCAGAGCTCCAGAGTCTCAATGCGTGGATGAGACGATGGTGCAGGGAGGAGGGTTTTAGATTTGTTAGGAACTGGGCAACATTCTGGGGAAGGGGAAGCCTATTCCGAAAGGATGGGCTACACCTTAACCAGGGTGGGACCAGGCTGCTGGCATCGGCATTTAAAAAGGAGATAGAGCAGCTTTTAAACTAGAAATGGGGGGAAGGCCGACAGTCGCTCAAAAGCGCATGGTTCGGGATAAGGTATCTTGCAAGGATACCTCACAAACAGGGAAGATAGGGTTTCTGGATAGTGAGGTTGCACAACAGACCTTGGTAGGCCAGGTGCCCTTAAATACAACTAAAGATCAGACAAAAGATGGCAAATCATTAGTGTCAAGTACTAAGCATCATGCAAATAGGAACAACAAACATACTCTGAAATGTCTATATGCAAATGCCAGGAGTCTAAGAAATTAGATGGGAGAGTTGGAATATATTGCACTAAATGAACAATTGGATATAATAGTAACATACATAGTAACATAGTAGATGACGGCAGAAAAAGACCTGCACGGTCCATCCAGTCTGCCCAAGAAGATAAATTAATATGTGCTACTTTTTTATTTGTACTGTCCTCTTCAGGGCACAGACCGTATAAGTCTGCCCAGCACTATCCCCGCCTCCCAACTACCAGTCCCGCCTCCCACCACCAGCTCTGGCACAGACCGTATAAGTCTGCCCAGCACTAGTACCGCCTCCCAACCACCAGCCCCGGCACAGACCGTATAAGTCTACCCAGCACTAGCCCTGCCTCCCAACCACCAGCTCTGTCACCCATTCTAGGCTAAGCTCCTGAGGATCCCTTCCTTCTGCACAGGATTCCTTTATGTTTATCCCACGCGTGTTTGAATTCCGTTACTGTTTTCATCTCCACCACCTCCTGCGGGAGGGCATTCCAAGCATCCACCACCCTCTCCGTGAAAAAATACTTCCTGACATTCATCTTGAGTCTGCCCCCCTTCAATCTCATTTCATGCCCTCTCGTTCTACTGCCTTCCATAATAGGCATTACTGAGACCTGGTGGAAGGAGGATAACCAGTGGGACACTGTCATACCGGGGTACAAAGTATATCGTAGTGATAGGGTGGACCGGACTGGTGGAGGGGTAGCATTGTATATTAACGAGAGCCTTGACTCAGATAGATTACAAATTCAGCAGGACACAAATCACACCTTTGAATCATTGTGGGTTGAAATTACATGTATAAAAGGGAAAAGGACGGTGATAGGAGTGTACTACCGTCCGCCTCGCCAGGATGAGCAGGTAGACACAGAAATGAAAAAAGAAATCAGAGACGCAAACAAAATGCGCAATGTGATAATAATGGGTGACTTCAATTATCCAAATATAGACTGGGTAAATGTATCATCGGGATACGCTAGAGAAGTACAATTCCTTGATGAAATCAAGGACAGCTTTATGGAGCAGCTGGTGCAGGAGCCGACGAGAGAAGGAAAAATTCTAGACTTGGTCCTTAGTGGAGCACATGATCTGGTGAGGGACATTAAGGTACTGGGGCCGCTTGATAACAGTGATCATAATATGATCAGTTTTGATATCAACCTTGAAGTAACTATACACAGGAAGTCAAATACGTTAGCGTTTAACTTTAAAAAAGGAGACTATGATAAAATGAGAAGAACGGTTAAAAAAAAAAACTTAGGGGGGCAACTGAGAGGGTAAAAACTGTACAACAGGCATGGATGCTGTTCAAAAATACCATCCTGGAGGCCCAGGCTAAACATATTTCGCGAATTAGAAAACAAAGACGGAAGTCCAAAAGACAGCCGGTTGAAAAGTGAGGTGAAGGAAGCTATTAGGGCTAAAAGAAACGCCTTCAGAAAATGGAAGAAGGAACTGTCTGAAAATAACAAGAAGCAGCATAAGGAGTGTCAAAGCAAATGCAAGGCGCAGATAAAGAAGGCCAACAGGAATTACGAAAAAAAGATAGCATTAGAGGCAAAAAAACATAGTAAAAAAATTTTTTTTGGTATATTAAAAACAGGAAGCCGGCAAAAGAATCGGTTGGGCCGCTGGATGACCGAGGGGTAAAAGGGGCGATCAAGGAAGATAAAGACGTAGCGGAGAGATTGAATGAATTCTTTGCTTCGATCTTCACCGAGGAAGATTTGGGTGGGATACCGGTGTCGGAAATGGTATTTCAAGCAGACGAGTCGGAGAAACTTACTGACTTCACGGTAAACCTGGAGGATGTAATGGGGCAGTTCAGCAAACTGAAGAGTAGCAAATCTCCTGGACCGGATGGTATTCATCCTACAGTACTGATAGAACTGAAAAATGAGCTTGCGGAGCTAGTGATATGCAATTTATCCTTAAAATCGAGCGTGGTACCGGAAGATTGGAGGGTGGCCAATGTAACGCTGATTTTTTTAAAAGGTTCCAGGGGAGATCTGGGAAATTATAGACCGGTGAGTCTGATGTCAGTGCCGGGGAAAATGGTAGAGGCTATTATCAAAAACAAAATTACAGAGCATATACAAGGACATGGATTACTGAGACCAAGTCAGCACGGCCTTTGTGTGGGGAAATCTTGCCTGACCAATTTACTTCAATTCTTTGAAGGAGTAAACAAACATGTGGACAAAGGGAGCTGGTTGATATCATGTATCTGGATTTTCAAAAGGCGTTTGACAAGGTACCTCATGAAAGGCTACAGATGAAATTGGAGGGTCATGGGATAGGAGGAAATGTCCTATAGTGGATTAAAAACTGGTTGAAGGATAGGAAACAGAGAGTGGGGCTAAATGGGCAGTATTCACAATGGAGAAGGGTAGTTAGTGGGGTTCCTCAAGGGTCTGTGCTATGACCGCTGCTTTTTAATATATTTATATATGATTTAGAGATGGGAGTAACTAGTGAGGTAATTAAATTTGCTGATGACACAAAGTTATTCAAAGTCGTTAACTCGCGACAGGGTTATGAAAAATTACAGAAGGACCTTACTAGACTGGGAGACTAGGCGGCTAAATGGCAGATGACGTTTAATGTGAGCAAGTGCATGTGGGGAAAAAATAACCCGAATTATAGCTACATCATGCAAGGTTCCATGTTAGGAGTTACGGACCAAGAAAGGGATCTGGGTGTCGTCGTCGATAATACGCTGAAAACTTCTGCTCAGTGTGCTGCTGCGGCTAGGAAAGCAAATAGAATATTGGGTATTATTAGGAAAGGTATGGAAAACAGGTATGAGGATGTTATAATGCCATTGTATCGCTCCATGGTGCGACCGCACCTTCAGTATTGTGTTCAATTCTGGTCGCCGCATCTCAAGAAAGATATAGTAGAATTGGAAAAGGTGTAGCGAAGGGCGACTAAAATGATAGCGGGGATGGGATGACTTCCCTATGAAGAAAGACTAAGGAGGCTAGGGCTTTTCAGCTTGGAGAAGAGACGGCTGAGGGGATACATGATAGAGGTATATAAAATAATGAGTGTAGTGGAACAGGTGGATGTGAAGTGTCTGTTCAGGCTTTCAAAAAATACTAGGACTAGGGGGCACGCGATGAAACTACAGTGTAGTAAATTTAAAAGAAATCGGAGAAAATGTTTCTTCACCCAACGCATAATTAAACTCTGGAATTCGTTGCTGGAGAACATGGTGAAGGCAGTTAGCTTAGCAGAGTTTAAAAAGGGGTTAGACGGTTTCCTAAAGAACAAGTCCATAAACCACTACTAAATGGACTTGGGAAAAATCCACAATTCCAGGAATAACATGTATAGAACGTTTGTACGTTTGGGAAGCTCGCCAGGTGCCCTTGGCCTGGATTGGCTGCTGTCGTGGACAGGATGCTTGTCTCAATGGACCCTTGGTCTTTTCTCAGTGTGGCATTACTTATGTACTTATAGTATTTCAATGAAAAAATTGCAAACCTACGCAACATGCTACCTCAGGACAACACTGACATCGAAATCTTCCTTAATGAGTTGGACCCAACCACTGGAGAATACCCGGCTGACCGAACCTGGTTAAAATTCGCCCTCCTTACCGTCGATGCAGTTGCACAGGCGATCAGCAGGTTCTCCAACAGTCACTGTAAACTAGTGTTGAGAATTGAGGGGTCCCGAGCCCCCTCAAGAAGGCTAGAGTGACCTTAATCTGACTCCATCTCTAAATAACACTAGTACTGGGGTAATCAAGGAGTTATTGCCTCTAAGGGAGACGTTAGGTCTAAGGAAAAGATACCAGCCTTATGACAAACTGGATTTAGATTACAAGTTATACAATGCATTTATACTTACAGCCTTTGATCATTAAGTGAAGCCCACAAATCATCATCTGGAATGAGGAGTTTATTTGCTAAGGTATAAGTCAAATCAGGGATTGACAATAGGCACGTACAATCAATTAATCATAGGAATATAATAAGCTGCAAACAGGTGTTAATTATTTGCTAATCTTTTATAATTTCTTTTACCAATTAAAAGTTTTACAAGGGAAAGCAATTAGGTAATTTGTTAATTCTGCTGGACACATTGGTTTCCCTTGGAGAGAGAGTGCCAACCCTTGTCTCTCTAACTTAAACCAGGAAATACCCTGATTTTTATAGGTGCCCTCAGGATATGGATAATATGACAGTAGATATACCTGATTGGATCTATGCTAATGTCATGGTTGTCACTGATTGGCTCATGCTAATGAGTAGCTTCTATCTTGCTAACATGGTTTTATCTTTAGCTCGCTTGACCACAAATCTTAAGCAAGACCCTGCTCACAGGAAAGTCTCCCTCCTTTCTTGGACAGCTAGTTCCCTTTTTTTCTTTGCACCTGGCATGACTCACTCACTCATTGCTCAACTTGTTTTTCTAACTAACATTAGAGAATTTTAGGCCTCAATCCGGGCTACAAACTAAGCCATACTTTTCCAGTAAGCTCCCGGTTATGTCAGCCATCAGATTTCTGACTCAGCCAAGGTCTGTAATGGCCTGAGCTCTATGACTGGGCCCTCCACCATTCCAGTGGGGGGGTCTCTGGCTGTACCATAATTATACATTCCCCACTTGTCACCCCCTCTGGGGAGGGGTGACACAAAACTAGTTTGTCACTATCTATTCCAGAAGGTGCCAAACTATCAAACGAGAGGACGAGTTTTGCTCTTAAGGATTGCTAGCAGATATTATGCAAGACAGGAAACTTCATTCTTAGGTGGTATATTTTTGGGCATATGGAATTCCCTTTATATTACCCAACCCCTTGGGCTTAATCCTGATGTCATCTCTCTTGAGACTTACTCAAACCTGTAGTGAGAAAGGTTTTATGAATGGGACAAATCCATGAGTTCATCTACAAAATCTCAAGAAGTATAGGTATGTGGATAATAGCAATTTCAGGTGGATCATGCTAATAAATACTTTCAGGTCTTGCTATGGCTTCTATTGTATCTGTTGCATAGTGCATGGGGAGATAATCTAATGTATCTATCTCAGTGGTCTTGAGAAGGAACAGTGGTTTTGATTAAGCATTGTTATGGTGGCTCAACAAATATATGGTTAGTACTCAGATTGCAGGCTGTTTTAGGTTGTAGGTATTCAGAATCCTTAAACAGGTCGGAATGCCTGGACCTTACTATTACTCATCATTAGCATCCAATCATGAGCACTAAAAAGTGGATAGCAAGTATGAGGTTGCCTCATACAGCAAAAAATGGTCAATCCTAGGAAAATTTATATTAACAAAGGTCATGCATGGATCTTGACATATGCATAACTTAAGTAAGCCTACACCAGAGTTAAACAATTGCATAACTGGTTGATACTAACAGGGTTTACACCTACATCATGATATCATAGTCAGTATTAGGGTTTGATGTTACCCTTGTATCTGAGCAATATCAACTTCAATTTAAATTACATAAACAGAAATAACGGGGAAACTCTTAGAAAAACAATTAGAACAATAAAGGAAATAATAGGAAAATAAAAATAAAACCTTTTCATTATATAGACAGGATTACTGTTAAACTGAAAATAAAACAAAATATGAGTCTATAATGTCCATAAACAGCAACAGTAAATCTCAAGTTAAGTATCAGTTCTAAAGTCTCTTTCATTGATCATGGTTGAGGCGGTAGAAGCGCTGAAGAATCTGGACGGAGATCTGGGTTTTCAGGCTGGCCTGCTGAAGGAAGTGGCCGGTCTTGAGATGGTTAGGCTGGTAACATCTGGTTCTGCGGCTGAGTAAACCCGTATATCTTTCACATGGACCCAAAACTTGTGGTCCAGTAGTTTGCAAGGTGTAAAGATTATTGCCACAACCTTGGGGGATCTAACATCATTTGGGCCTGGATAGATCTTGAAGACATACTTGTGGTGTACAAACTTGGATCTTTCCATGTCTTTATTCTAGGCATGCACCATCATAATCAGTCCATCAAGAGTCAGAGGCTGGCAAAGGAATAATCAAAATAACTGTATGCCTAAATGATACATTGCTATATCTTGGTGGGCATAATCAGTGTGAACTGAATAAGCAAAAATAATATATAGATGTCAAGAGACATGAAAGACAATGTAAACATGGAGAAAACAGTGCTAATTAAGTGCAAAAACAAAATTTACATAAATAGCAATAGTATATATGAAATTATATCTCCTGATTGGTAGGGATCAGAGCTTCAACTTCAACCCTCTTAATACTAGGAATTGGGATTTGCATAATATATCCCCACTTCTGGCTTGCATAATGTGCAAGACAGATTTGTAATTATTACAAAGAGATGATCAAATAACAATAGTTAAGTATATGGAACAAAAGAAAAGAGTACAAAAACTAACAATAAAAATTGATTGTTCGAGTTATTGATGCATGGAGGGGTAGGAATATGGTGAACAAAAATAGTCAAAAGGCACGGGCAATGCATTGAAATCTATCGCCAATAGTTATGGAATCTTCACCTGCGATGACTAACATTCACCAAGGGTTGGGCCCTCAGCTTCAGGAGGCCAGCAGGACTTACGAGTTAGATGATTCAGAAAGAAGGGTAGCTTAGGAAATAGTCATAATCAAAGTAGAAGACTAATGTGCATAAATTTAAAACTCATAACTAGTCCAGGTGATGGAAGTATCTTCTGGAATCACGGTCGCTGTCTGTTGTAATAGAGAGCTCATACGTAAAGTGACATGTAGGTTCTGGAAAAGATGAGCCTGCAAAAATATTCAATACAGCAGAATATTTAAGAGCATAACCACGAAGGTCTAAATTAAGGACATCATTTGGACAAAAGAAAATTCTCATTGGAGAAGTTGGTGCTCCTTTTTCTTGCCAGAGGTCAGTTGCAGTACTAAACTGGAATAGAGGCGGTAGATCAGGAATTGGATTTGCAGTCTTCACTCAACCTACAGGACTTAATAAATAGAGCTGATATAAGAAGTAATATCTAGTGGTCAAATCTCAGTACAGGACCATTAGAAAGAAAAGATCAAAGAATGCATTGCTAGTTCTTTGGGGCACCAATAGGAGCATAGTTTCAATATATAAAATCATAAGTTACAAGTAGAAAACAAGTAGAAAACAATTTTTCTCTGTAGATGAGATGTTGCTGGCACAGGAAGTCAGCAGAGTCTGAGGAAACATTGTGGTCAGAGTCCGCTCCAGGAAAATGCGGCCTTTAACATGATATTTTAAAAGATAGAGAAAAGCCAATATCAGAAAAGAAAGATGTAAAAACTATATATTTCTATGAGGCCTCCTCACGTGACCTTTACAAGGTTTAAATAGGTCAAATGAGAAGGACAATAACTTATAGTCCTCTGTAATAGTTCAGAGCCAATTTGGAAAATAAAAATTATATTTAATTTTAATTTGATCATTTCTATGCTTTCACAATTTGGGCCCTAAATTATGACAGCATATCAAGATTCACATTCAGAGGGATAGCTAAAAATAAGCTTATATATTCCCAGGAATCAATTTACAATTTAAAGTATATTTTAAATACAGAGGATAAGCAGCTTTATAAGCAGGAAACAAGTAGAAGCATTACTTTAAACATTTTAGTAAAATTCAAAAAAGCAAGGATATAATCACAAATCTTATTAAATCAATAAATGCACACAATGGACCATTAGAATATGTTCATATAGACCAGTATGATAAATGGAACAGCTTGTATGCCTACATTGTAAATTGAATTCTAAACAAAGTAGCAAGGATAACACAGAATCACAGAAAAACCCATCTAGTTATTAAAAATCTGAAACACGTAATGAATTCCTGTATCATATACTGAGTTCAAAGCATTTGTAAAGATGAACTTTAGAGAAAATAAGAACTACAAGGGTTAATCTCTGTCATTCGGTCCTAAGGAAATCACGAAATAACGGTGCTTCCTGTGTCTAATTTGAGTTTACTGCTCACTGCAAGCAGTGGATATTATGGTGACTGAAAATAGGTCTATACATCAGACAAAAACTGTAAGTTTAAGTTCTCGTATTAAAACTTCATGCTGGTGTGATTAGTCTTCATAGAATTAATACTTCAGGAGAGGAAAAGGAGGAAAAGAAGATTATTACTTTATCTGTTTCCAGAGATACGGTTCTCAATGAAGAGGAAATTGGCAATTGTAGCTAGTCTTATCTGAACATAGCTCTGAAATAATAGCATCTTGAATTTCTTTAGTTTTGTTTTACCAGTTAGTTATGTTATGCAAGGGTTAATCTCTAAACCCTATCGAGAACCAAAAATGCTGGAACTCTATACAATAATATATCTTAAAACTATAAATCTTTAAGAGGCAGGGAAGGAAGTTTGAAAGTAGTATATAAGACGTGAAAAGAGAAATTAAAACAGTTAATTCATTCTTACGGAACACATCCCCAATAGAGAGCCAGGAAGTGAACATCAGCAGTAGTTATTTTAAACAACGTCACAAATAAACAGTGTTTTAGATGGCACATATTATAAAACCTTTTATAGTAAATATCTGGAATAATTAAACAATTTTCAAAGAATACATACACGGACGCACACCTATAAAATTAAAACTAAAAAGTGCTTGCATTTCTAGTGAAAGCAATTTACCAGAAATCAAAAACAATCAGGTATTTAACATCACGTCACAAATCAAACAAACATTGCTTAAATGAAATAATATACAATCCTGGGAAAAAAACACTCCTTTGAGATTTACTACCACTGCAGTTGATAGGCAATCTCGCAGAGTAACCTTAAAGCACTAATTTAAAACTAAAGAAATGATTCCTTAATAACTAGCTGGTTTAGTTTATGCCAATTATCACAGGACACACAGGAACATATAGACGTAAAATTAAAACAGTAATCAAACCCTGATAAGTAGAAAACTTAAAGCACAGAAGAGGAAGCCAGATATTTCTAAATGTAGTTTAAAACCAATCATTGGAATTGTGCACGGTTAAGGAATTGTTTAGGGTTTCAAAACAAAAGACATAAAAATAAATATTCCAGTAGCCAATCACAAGTCACAGCACACAGACAGAAAAGGAAAACCACACTCATACACAGACACAGTTATTGTCCCACATACAGAGGGGTCCTTGTGAATTGAGGACAAAATCTTAATCCTAAATTTGGTAAAATAAAACATTTAAATTAGAGCTAATCTAACAGGCCATGAAAGTATACAAAGGCAAGCTTAATAGTAACACATATAATAAATGAAAATATACTCACGATTCGTACAATGTAATCTCCAGCGCAGAAAATCAATTGAGAAGGAGGACAGTTGGTGGGATCACTACGCCCTTCCGAACTCTTGGTGGCGTAGGGAGGTCAACCGCAAAATAGAAAGGTTTGTTTCGTACGGAAAGTCCTTACCAGAGATCTGAATAGATGTCAGATCACCAGTATCTGGTGTTGGGTGCGGAGAGGAAGATATGGCATAATGGGTAGTGAACAACATCACCCAATATATATAACAACGGGACCTAGTGAGTAAGTGGTCCACAAACAAACTCCAGACCTGTAACATGCTATAGAAAAATGAACTAGATTAGTAATATATATTGACCAGACCTAGAACCTGGTACAAGGTCAGTGGTTCAAAAGGCAGCTTCAGAGATAACAGGGAGACCTAGAAATGATAATGTGCTAACAGTTTACAAAAACATGCGATGATTATCCTGATAGTAGAACATACAGAGACATAACACATTCATACTCACGCATCTGCTAATGTATTCCAACATAGGGACCCAAAATAAAAATTACTAATTGGCGGAAAGCTCAATGCTTTTGCCGCAGGTTAAATTAACAAAGGAATGGAAGTCACAAGATGAAGGCAGTGTTTAAGACAATAGTGCTAGAGTGCATAGTGTCAGCTATTATATATTTATACTACTCTATCCCAAATTAATAAAGACCACTCCCCAGAGTGTGCTTCTAAAGACAGCTACAACTTGCCTGCCAACAACTTTTCCCGGTTATCGGCCATGGGCTACAACGCCATGATAGAGCCCCCAAAAAGGGACATTGCAATCACTCCCAAAAAGAACCCAAAAAACCTGCGAATAAGGTCCTCTGAGTCGAGGAGTAGCGGTCCAAAGGGTCCCGCTGATTAGCTACAACATAATCACCCCAATGAACCTTAAGTGGTCTACAAACCACTCAGGGGTCTACAAACCCGTAGCGCTACAACGCAGTAAAATAAAAATTTTATAGGTTAGGCTCTCCCGCGTATACATCTAACCATTTCTAAAATTTTTAAATGCCCGAGTCAACCTGTACACAATCACAACGAAAGTCGTTAGACGTCTCTTTATTGTCCCCGCGGTCATGTGTACAAGTAACTCCTACATGGGCAATAATGCCGAATCCGCAGGCCACTCCGAAAATGGAATGGAAGTCTGCTTCTACTAATTGAGATACCGTCATCCATTGAAGGGTCACCTCCGATGGGTGTAAGCCCCGGGCATCGATATCAAAGCCAATGATTATAGCATAACACTGGTATATAAGAAAACAATAAAGGTATAGTATGTATTATACACTAGATACATGTCCCAACTACCTAATGAAATCTGCCCTTGACCGCTTCATAGCAGATCTCACATCCCACCTAAACTACATGCTTCAGCAAGGTCTCTTCCCTAAGGAAAATGGCAATATCCTACTCACTCCGATACCAAAAGACACCAAGGAAAAAAACAAATGAAATCCTTAACTACCGTCCAGTAGTATTCATTCTGTTGTCAGTCAAACTGATGGAAAGCATGGTGTCCAAACAACTTACAGATTATATAAACAAATTCTCAATATTACACGGATCACAGTCAGGTTTTCACCCCCTTCACAGCACAGAAACAGTACTACTCACTCTTCTAAACTAATTCAAGCAGGAAATAGCAATAGGCAAAAACATCCTCCTCCTCCAATTCGACATGTCTAGTGCATTTGACATGGTAAACCATAATATATTAATAAGATTACTAGATAAGTTCGGGATTGGTGGAAACATATTTAGCTGGATCAAGGGTTTCCTAACCACAAGAACATATCAAGTAAAATCAAACTCAAACATATCATCACCGTGGAAAGCAGACTGCGGAGTACCACAAGGATCACCACTATCACCTATCCTCTTCAAACTAATGATGACCCTAATAGCCAAGTCCTTATCCAACCAAGGCCTTAACCCTTTCATCTATGCAGACGATGTCACAATATTCATTCCTGACAAATCTAAACTGACAGAAATCACCAACGAAATCAAAATCGGCTTGAACATCATGGACTCTTGGGCAAATGCATTTCAACTAAAACTAAACAAAGAAAAAACACACTGTCTCATCCTCTCATCCCTACACAGCGCGGATAACCCCACAATTATCAACACCCCAGATTACACCCTCCCTATCTCTGACAGCCTGAAAATCCTCGGTGTTACAAAGGACCGCAATTTAACACTAGAGAGCCAAGTGACATCCACAACAAAGAAAATGTTCCATTCAATGTGGAAACTCAAATGCATGAAACAATTCTTCCCAAGGGGAACATTTCGCAACCTGATACAATCAATGGTACTAAGCCATGTAGACTACTGCAATGGAATTTATGTGGGATGCAAAGAAGAAACCTTAAAGAAACTTCAGACCACTCAAAACACGGCAGCTAGGCTTATCTTCGGAAAAACGTGATTTGAAAGGGCAACACCCCTTCGTGAAAAACTACACTGGCTCCCAATCAAAGAACGCATTGCTTTCAAAATCTGCACTCTGGTTCACAAAATTATCTAGGGTGAAGCTCCGGGATACATGACAGATTTGATCGACCTACCAACTAGAAACACATCCGAATCAACACGAACATACCTAAATCTGCACTACCCAAGCTGCAAAGGACTCAAATACAAATCAACCTACACGGCCAGTTTTTCCTACATAAGCACACAACTGTGGAACGCATTACCAAAAGCCTTGAAAACTACGAACGACCACCTAAACTTCCAGAAAACACTTAAAAGTAACTTGTTTAAAAAGGCATACCCTACCGATCCAACATAAATGCCTGATCTCTGCAACACAACAAAACTAAAGAACGTAATGGACATAACACAACACTTCCGTTGTACAATTCCCTGGTGTGGCTGTGCTACATGAACTTTATCTTACTACAACATCACTTTGTATTTGTTTACACCGTAGTCTGTAACGCCTCTCCGGTACTATGCAAGCCACATTGAGCCTACAAATAGGTGGGAAAATGTGGGATATAAATGTAACAAATAAATAAAATAAATCCATGAACTGTGGAATTGAAAACTGTGTCCAGAGGTGCTATGTGTGTGCTAAAATCTAGTTAGACACTGCCTGAGAAGCCCTATGCCTTTACCCAGCGCCTACTGGGTCATAGCAAAAGGTGAAAATCAACATTTCAGTTTTCAAACGTTGTGTACCTCCTAGTAGTGGGCAGCTTGAGCAATTACTTTGAAATTGAGTGCCTGGATAGGAAAAAGTGCAAAGACATCATACACTGACTAAAAAAACATTTTGCATGCCATGGTATTCCAGAAGAAGTGTTTAGTGACAATTCTCCGTTCAACTTCAAAGAGTTTGCAGAATTTGCATGAATTGTGACATACATGTCTTTCCCCAGATACCCTCAAACAAATGGGAAGGCCAAAAATCTATCTGAATGGCAAAGCAAATGTTATAGAAAGCCTCTAAGGCTTGAGCTGATCCATTGCTGTGTCTACTGGATTGGAGGGATACCCCATCTTAGGTATTAGGAGGATCTCCAGCTCAAATAATATTTGGGTGACAAACCTGGACTCTTCTACTTATTATGAATGTTCTGCTGGAGATTCCATCAGTACAGACAATTCATCATTGCTTAGAGGCAGCTAAGGATAAATATGCCTACTATTACAATAGGAAGACCAAGGAAAGACCAGTCCTGAAAGAAGGCCAGACCATCCAGTTCAAAACTGATGACAACAAGGCCTGAAGGATAGCAGAGCTTACCAAACAACTCCCACATTGCATGTTCTTGGTCAAAATGAAGGACAGATCAGAGAGGAGAAGAATGTCCAGACATATTTGCTTAGTCATGAGCCCCAGTTGCAGTGAAAGATTTGGATTGCAGTACCAGGTTAGGAGAGGTATTGCACTGCCTGGATATCTTATAAAAGAATATTCTAACCAAGAGCCCAAGACACCCAGAAGTGTTGCACTCCACAATACCTGAGACACAGTCAACTGTGGAACTGCTGCAGATCACGGTACCCACTAGGACATGTTTTAGTCAAGTTATAAGAAAAGTAGCCTGATATATATAGAACTGTAAGTTAAAGAGAGGGAGATGTGACAAGTCATGTTGGCTGTTGTGTAAGTCTTTATGATCCCTCTAGGAAGCTAGGAAGTAGAGGGTGTACTTGAGAAGAATACATCACTTCCTGTTGTTGCCGTGAGTTATAATAAACTAAGTAGTTGAGACTGTTTATCTGGCTTGAGTGTGTCTTACTACATTATTTATTTATTTATTTATTTATTTTTGTTTGCATTTTCAATATGACACCAATACAGAATTGAATTAGGATAATAAACTAATCCAAGAAAATTATAATATTAAATTTGAAAAAGGAGAGTCCACAAAGGAAAGAGGAGCAAGAATTGTAACTATTCTAAGCATGGGAGTAGTTTTGGGGGGGCATTGCCCCTCCCCAAACGCAAGGCCGGCGCAGCGCTGAAGGCAGCTCTCCCTCCGTCCTGCCCTCAGCTCTCAGCTCCGCGACCGTCAGCCCTCCTCTCCGTTCCTCCCCCCCCCGCGCATTTACCCTTTTTATTTTCAATGCCAGTAAAGAAGAAAGCACTGCAGGCTCACATCCAGCTTCTCCCTTCCCTCACACAGTGTCCCGCCCTCGCGGAAACGGGAAATGCATCATCGCAGAAGGCGGGACACTGTGAGAGGGAAGGGAGAAGCTGGATGCGAGCCCGCAGTGCTTTCTTCTTTACTGCCATTGAAAATAAAAAAGTTAAACACACTGGGGGGGGGGGGGGGGAGGAACGGAGAGGAGGGCTGTCGGGGAGCTGAGGGAGGGCAGGGAAAATCACAGGACATGGATGGGAGGGGAAGGCAGGGGGAGAGAAGAGATCGCTGGACATGGAGAGGAGAGGAGGGCAGGGGGAGAGAAGAGATCGCTGGAAATGGAGAGGAGAGGAGGGCAGGGGGAGAGAAGAGATCACTGGACATGGAGAGGAGAGGAGGGCAGGGGGAGAGAAGAGATCGCTGGACGAGGAGAGGAGGGGAGGGCAGGGGGAGAGAAGAGATCGCTGGACATGGAGAAGAGAGGAGGGCAGGGGAGAGAGGAGAATTGCTGGACATGGGTGGATGAATGGGGGCAGGGGAGAATGGAAAGTTGCTGGACATGGGTGGATGAATGGGAGCAGGGGAGAATGGAAAGTTGCTGGACATGGGTGGATGAATGGGGGCAGGGGAGAATGGAAAGTTGCTGGACATGGGTGGATGAATGGGGGTAGGGGAGAGAAGAATTTTGCTGGATATGGGTGGATGGAGGACAGGGCAGGGGAGAATGGAGTGTTGCTGGACATGGATGGATGGAGGGGCAGAGGAGAGAGGAAATTAGCTGGATATGGATGGATGGAGGAGAGGGCAGGGGAGAATGGAGAGTTGCTGAACATGGATGGATGGAGGGGAGGGAAGTCAGGAAGGAGATGCACATGGATGGAGGGGAGGGAAGAGAGGAGAAATGCTGGACATGGATGGAGTGGAGGGCAGTTAAGAGAGGAGAAATGTTGGACAAGGATGGAGGGAAGGAAAGACAAAGGAAGAAGATGCACACGGATGGAGGGAAAGGGAGAGAGGAGAAATGCTGGACATGGATGGAGGGGGGGGGAAGACAGATAAAGTAGATGCACCTGGATGGATGGAGGGGAGTGAGGAGAAATGCTAGATATATCTATGGAGGGGAAACTGCTGAATTTAAGGGCTGGATCGGAACACTTAGAGGGCAGATACTGAAACTCGAGGAAGGAAAGGGACAGGGCTACAGATGGTAGACAGGACGCATAAGGACACAGGAGGATGGTGGACATGGTGAGTGAAAAAATATCAAATGGAAAGAAGACACTGCATAAAACAGAAGACACTGGGACCAAAGCAAATAGAAAAACTAAATGCTCAGACAACAAAGGTAGAAAAAAGTATTTTATTCAGAATGTATTAATTGGAATATGTCAGCTTTTGGAAATATGCATCTGTGATATTTTGCATGTAAGTTTCAATTTTTCTAGTATTTCTGCATGCTGAGTCTGACTTCTTGAGTTAACTTTCCAGTTCAGTATTTTGCCTTCATATTTTTTTATTTCTAGTTCCTTGTGTCATACCTGTTGTCATGTGTTTTCCATGTGTGATCAAGGTGCAGTATTCTGCTAGTGTGTAGTATTTGCAGCCCTCTTTGTTTTTTTTTTTTTTTTTCATTAGGTAGTGTACTGGTGTTTTAGAGCCCGGTGTAATTACAGTGCTGCCTTTCCACGCATAAGGTTGTAGCTCGTCGTGTCCTTGGAATTAGTTCTGTTATGGTTTGGAAAGGTTATGAGTGGGTTTTTGCACAAGTTTGTGTATAGTGTTTTGCACTGGAGAGATTGTGTGTTGGCCTTACTGAGATGGCACCAAAACATCAGAAAGGGTGTAGAGCTTAAATCATGACACACTACCTCTTAAAGGATCTACATATAGAGCTTATGCATTTCTAAGGTCTACATTGGCATGGTATGGGAAAGGGGGTGGGGAAATACTTCTAGAGAGGAAGAGGGAGTGCTGGGTAAGGAGGAAAGAAGGAAGGAAGGGAGGGAGGGAGAAAGAGCTGGATTTTTTGTGAATAAGCATAATATATATGTATGAGATAGCTCATACATATTCATTATGGTTATTCCTAAAAAAGCTAGTTCTTTCTCCCTTCCTTCATTCCTCCATATATATATATATATATATATATATATATATATATATATATATATATATATATATATATATATATGTAAGCCGCATTGAGCCTGCCATGAGTGGGGAAGCGTGGGGTACAAATGTAACAAAAATAAAATAAATATATATATGTATATATATATATATAGAGAGAGAGAGAGAGAGAGAGTGATAAACACAGTGACTGCCCTACCCTGAGGAGGCCGCCAGAGGGCGCTCTCCTACAAGAGATCTGGTAAATGCCCTGATCTGGCCACTAGAGGGCCCCAAAGGGGATACACCAGTGTAGTGACCAGAAGAGATAGGTAGGGGGTGCTCATGGTATAGGACCTGTCCTTCCCTGAAGACGTCACCAGGAGAATCTCTCAGAGCAGAAGCTGGAAAGTTGGAGAGAGTTCTGGGTCTGGACCTTTCTGGAAGTAGGGGGAGAGGCCTAAAGAGGTGGGGTGGATTATTAGCCACCCTATAAAAAACACCCTCTAAGTCAAGAGAAGGGGAGATGAGATAGAAGGCTGCTGGAGAAGTACTGGGACGAGAGAGGAGAAGGAGATTCTAAAAGTGAAGGTACTTACCAGGCCAGGCTGTGGATGGATTTGTGAACCAGGCCATGTTGTTGATAGACTTGTGAATTGTTTAAAATGAACTAGCAGCCGTGGAATGGAAGATAGGACTGTAAAGTTGTGGTGAATGAAGAAAGTCCTATCCAGGGGTGGAGGTTGTTTAAACTGGGACCCAGGTCCCAAAGTAAAAGGGGCTCAGTAAAGAAGAAATTTGCAAGTGAATAAGAACTGGAGAAAAGTTGCTTCACAAGACTGAATCCAAGTACTAATAAAGTGAATTTGCATATGATGACTGCCTAATTTGCATATTTGTGAGGTCTGGAGAATCCGAGTTAGAGTCCCAGGAAAAGTGCAGTGGGTCACTGTCCGTGAACCAGAGGCGTGACCGGGGCACACTGGACATAACAGGGAAGGATTTCCAGCAGGAGGAAGGCATGGCAGAGCAGTCACCCTGAGTAAGGAAGGAGCCCAGGATGTAGAGGTGGGTGCTTGCCAGTGACTGGTAGACCAGTTAGAGTTTTGTGTAGGTGTACAGGGCCAGTGAGGCCAGGTGGAGAACAAGAAGTGCTCATGTTTTTACAAGCAGTTCCAGAGCCAAGTACTAGAGAGCCTCAAGAGGGCTTAACACAAGAATACCCTGAGGGGGT
The DNA here is from genome assembly GCF_901765095.1 of Microcaecilia unicolor. Lineage (NCBI taxonomy): Eukaryota > Metazoa > Chordata > Amphibia > Gymnophiona > Siphonopidae > Microcaecilia > Microcaecilia unicolor. The sequence continues at coordinate 535,384,537 of NC_044033.1, read as the reverse complement.
TATAAAAGAAACCACTTTGTTTTAAACTGTTTGTTTGAGCAGTTTTTGCTAGAGTTACCAGGGATTGACCACTGGTTGTTTTGAACTGCTTTAGTTGGAACTGTCTGTGGCTGAGCTGTTTGCTTGACCAAGTACAATATATAGCTTGGCTTGGGAGCCAAGGGAACTCCAAGGAGACTGGCAAGTGAGACTCTGGCTAGCAGAGGGCTCCATTGCTGAATCACACAGTGGCCAAGAGCTTTACAACCTTGGCTGACTTCTAATATCCACTACCTATGTTCCTGTACCCGCTCCGCCGAACGCCTCTGGCGGAAATCTCAGGCCCTTGCTGATTTCTTACACTTTAAGTTCATGCTGACCTCCTTCTAATCTGCTCTTTTACGTGCCAAACAGGATTATTATATCCAACTGACCAACTCTCTTGGCTCTAATCCTCGACTTCTCTTCACCACATTGAACTCTCCTCAAGGTGCCCCCTCCCCCAACTCCCCCTTCATTATCTCCTCAGACCCTTGCTGAATTCTTTCACAACAAGGTTCAAAAGATAAACCTTGCTTTCTCTACCTCACCACCTCTCCCTCCACTAGTCCGTTCCCCTCTCTATCCTTCCCCTCATTCCCTTTCCTCCTTTCCTGAAGTTACTATTGAGGAAACTACACTTCTCCTTTCTTCCTCAAAATGTACCACCTGTTCCTCTGATCCCATTCCCACCCACCTTCTTAATGCCATCTCTCCTGCTCTTATTCCTTTTATCTGTCATATTCTCAACCTCTCACTTTCCACTGCGACTGTCCCTGCTGCCTTTAAACATGCTGTGGTCACACCTCTCCTTAAGAAGCCTTCACTCGACCCTACTTGTCCCTCTAATTACCGACCCATCTCCCTCCTTCCTTTTCTCTCCAAATTACTTGAGCGTGCTGTTCACCGCCGCTGCCTTATTTTCTCTCCTCACATGCTATTCTTGACCCACTACAATCTGGTTTTCACCCTCTCCACTCAACCGAAACTGCGCTTACTCTCCAATGACCTATTACTAGCTAAATCCAGAGGTCAATATTCCATCCTCATTCTTCTTGATCTTTCCGCTGCTTTTGACACTGTCGATCACAGCATACTTCTCGATACCCTGTCCTCACTTGGATTCCAGGGCTCTGTCCTTTCCTGGTTCTCTTCCTACCTCTCCCTCCGCACCTTTAGTGTTCACTCTGGTGGATCCTCTTCTACTTCTATCCCTCTGCTTGTCGGTGTACCTCAGGGTTCTGTTCTTGGTCCCCTCCTCTTTTCTATCTACACGTCTTCCCTTGGTTCATTAATCTCATCCCATGGCTTTTCCTACCATCTCTATGCTGATGACTCCCAAATCTACCTTTCTACCCCTGATATCTCACCTTCCATCCAAAACAAAGTTTCAGCATGCTTGTCTGACATTGCTGTCTGGATGTCTCAACGCCACCTGAAATTAAATATGACCAAAACCGAGCTTCTCATTTTCCCCCCCAAACCCACCTCCCCGCTCCCCCCGTTTTCTATTTCTGTTGATGGCTCTCTCATTCTCCCTGTCTCCTCAGCTCGAAACCTTGGGGTCATCTTTGACTCTTCTCTCTCCTTCTCTGCTCATATCCAGCAGATTGCCAAGACCTGTCGTTTCTTTCTTTACAACATCCGTAAAATCCGCCCCTTTCTTTCCGAGCACTCTACCAAAACCCTCATCCACACCCTTGTCACCTCTCGTTTAGACTACTGCAATCTGTTTCTTGCTGGCCTCCCACTTAGTCACCTCTCCCCTCTCCAGTTGGTTCAAAACTCTGCTGCCCGTCTCATCTTCCGCCAGGGTCGCTTTACTCATACTACCCCTCTCCTCAAGACCCTTCCCTGGCTCCCTATCCGTTTTCGCATCCTGTTCAAACTTCTTCTACTAACCTATAAATGTACTCACTCTGCTGCTCCCCAGTATCTCTCCACACTCGTCCTTCCCTACACCCCTTCCCGTGCACTCCGCTCCATGGATAAATCCTTTTTATCTGTTCCCTTCTCCTCTACTGCCAACTCCATACTTCGCGCCTTCTGTCTCGCTGCACCCTATGCCTGGAATAAACTTCCTGAGCCCCTACGTCTTGCCCCATCCTTGGCCACCTTTAAATCTAGACTGAAAGCCCACCTCTTTAACATTGCTTTTGACTCGTAACCACTTGTAACCACTCGCCTCCACCTACCCTCCTCTCTTCCTTCCCGTTCACATTAATTGATTTGATTTGCTTACTTTATTTATTTTTTGTCTATTAGATTGTAAGCTCTTTGAGCAGGGACTGTCTTTCTTCTATGTTTGTACAGCGCTGCGTATGCCTTGTAGCGCTATAGAGAGAGAGAGAGAGTAATAAAGTCACATCCAGGATAGTTGGGTAAGGCAGTGTCAGTTTGAAATACAAGTCCCAGAAGGCATTGCAGGTAAGGAGCCAGGGGATGAGATGAGGAACCCGGATTGGACTTCTAGCTGCAATAGGGGAAGACATGGGTGCAAGCTGGCAGGACATGTAGATGGGCTGCCACTAGGGGGAAAGAGAGATAGGAAACCCTGTGTGCAGGAGCTCATCATTAGTCTAATGCTTAACTCAGCTGGTATGGGTGTGGGGGAAGCTAATGGAAGGAGAATGATTGGCTGTGAGAGCAGAAGCCAGGGATTGATTAGGCAGGTGGGAAGGAGTCCCAGAAGAGAGAAGCAGTTGCAGGCTGAGAACTCTTGGATAAGAGAGGTCCCTAAAGTACTGAAGCAAGCTAAAATCCCTTGGGTGTGAGGAAGTCCCAAAAGTATTTGCAGGCTGAAAATCCTTGGGTAAGAGAGGTCCCTAAAGAATTGAATTTACCAGTGAAGCTGATGCACAGGGTGAAATTCCTTGAGTATGAGGCGTCCCTAAAGTATTGAACTCTCCTGAAGGTAAAGAGAGTAGAAGGTAGAAACTGCTGCTTTGTGATTTAACTGTGATGATGAACTGAAAGAACTGCTTCTATTTGGAATTGAACTACTGTTTATTGTGCACTGGATAAAGAGCCCAGACTGGAGCTGACTGTGAACCTGTATTGAATCCTGGTATGTGCTGATAGCCTACTGCTTAAAGGGGACTATTTGCCACACACTTTCAGGTGGCTTATATGTGCTTAAGATTGAAGGTGAATGCTGCTGTTGGAACTGTGTATCAGGTCTACTAGAAACCTGCATGGAATAAAGTCCTTAAAATTTAAGTTGCTGGTGGACATTTATTTCTTGACTGTACCAGAAGCCTGTGGCTGGAGGAGATTGTTCTATCCTTGGCTGCACTTAGAGGTGCCTGGTGACAATATATATATATATAGTGATAAACACAGTGACCACCCTACCCTGAGGAGACCACCAGAGGGCGCTCTCCACATGAAAACCTGGGATATGCCCATTCTGGTCACTAGAGGAGCCAAAGGTGATATGCCAGTGTAGTGTCCTGAAGGGACAGCTAGGGGTGCTCGTGGTATAGGACTTGTCCTTTCCTAAAAAGACCACCAGGGGGATCTCTCAGAGTAGAAGCTGGAAAGTTGGAGAGAGTTCTGGGTCTGGACCTTTCTGGAAGTAGGGGGGGGGGAAGAGAGGCCTATAGAGGTGGGGTGGATTATTGGCCACTCTATATAAAGCACCCTCTAAGCCAAGGAGAGAGAAACGAGATGAGAGCCTGGAAAGCCTGCTGGAGAAGGAGTAGCGGGAAGATGGAAGAGAGAGAGAGAGAGAGAGAAGGAGACTCTAAAAGTCTAAGAAGGTACTTATCAGAGCGGGTTGTTGATGGATTTGTGAACCAGCCCATGTATTGTTATGGACAATTGTTAAGGAGAATGAACTAACAGCCGTGGGGTGGAGGATAGGACTGTAAGGTCAATGAGAGTGAAGAGTGTCCTATCCAGGGGTGGAGGCTGTTAGACACTGAGACCCAGGTTCCCCACAGTAGATGGGCTCAGTGAGAGAACTTGTGCTAGATGACTAACGGCTGGAAAGAAGTGAGTTCCACAAGACTGCAGTATAGTCTAATAAACTGAATTTGCATTTTGATTGTCTCATTTGCATATCTGTGAAGGCTGGAGAATCCTAGTTGAAGTTCCAGGAGAGTGCGAGGGGTCACGGCCCATGGATCAAAGGGGTGACCAGGGCACACTGGACTGGACAGGGGAGGATTTCCAGCCGAAGGAAGGCATGCCCGAGCAGTCACCCTGAGTAAGGCAGGAGCCCCAGAAATAGTGGTGGGTGCTTGCAAGTGATTGGGAGAAGACCAGCTGGAGACTTGCTCAGGAGTGTGGGGCCAGTGAGGTCAGGTAGAAAGTAGTCAGGGCATCTGTTTTTGCAGATTGCCCTGAAACCAAGTGCCAGGGAGCCTTAAGGGGGCTTAGTTCAAGAATACCCCATGGAGAGGAAGATAAAGAAACCCCCTTTGTTTTGCACTATTTGCTTCTGTGCTGTTTGGTTAGCATTACCAGGGATCTACCACAAGTTGTTTTGAACTGCTTTGGCCTGTGGCTGAGCAGTTTGCCTGGTCAATTGTAGTATGTAGCTTGGTTTGGGAGCTAAGGGAACTCCCAAAGAGACTGGCAAGTGAGACACCAGCCAGCAGAGGGCTGCATTGCAGAATCACCCAGTGGCCAGGAGCTTTACTATATATATATATATATGTACACTAATATGCCCTGCACCATCCTTCCCCCCCCCCCCCCCCCCCAAATGAAACAGTCAAACTACACCCATGATTCTTAAGAAGAGGAAATTTAAAAGAATCAAAACACAAACATAATTCAGCAGGTTGAATGTCCCAATTATAACAGCTCTAAAAAACAGAGAACTCATACTCCATTAACCGCAGATACTTTGCCTTCTAGAAAAAAACTGAAGTTGAGATGCTTCATAAAAGATATAAGTATGATTACCTAAGCATAGAATATATTTACAGGGATATCTCAACTGAAACTTAGCACCAATGTCCAAAACATTTTGATGAAAGGTCAAGGACTGCCTACATATGGCTTGGGTTGATTTAAAGAATATGTTTCCAAAAAGACAACACAACAAGACACTCAGTCTGTGCACAAGACAGTGACCAACAGTGACGATCCTAGGTCGGCTGCCACCCAGGGCGGATCGACGATGCCCATCCCCCTCGGGTGCAGCACGACCCCCCCCCCCCCCAGGGTGCATTCTTAGCTGCTGGGAGCAGCTGCGCGGCTCGCGGGTCCCTGCTCCCTCTACCACGGAACAGGAAGTAACCTGTTCCAGGGCAGAGGGGGCAGGGAACCAGCGGAGCCAACAGGCGTGCAGCTGCTCTCTGCACCCCTCCAGCAGCGTGCACCCAGGGCGGACCGCCCCCACCGCCCCACCCTTGGTAAGCCGCTGGTGACCAATAACACTAGCATAAAGTAGAGAAAAAAAGATCTCAGTAGACATACCACACTCCTTACTGATATATAGAGCTAGGGAGTACAACCATCATGGGACAAAAAAACCACAAAAACAAAGAGTGTCTGCTGTAGTCAATTTCAAAGGAAAGTACATAAGGACTACAATTCAAACAATTAATTCAATGATGAGGAACAGTTCATATCTTAACTTCATGTTGCCAATTCAAAACACCAAGGGAAAAGAAAAAGCTAGGGAGTACCAGAAAGATCTCTACATGTGTTTTATCGATTATTCAAAGGCATTTGATATACCTGAGCACAACAAGCTCTGGACCTTCCCGAAGGAGATGGGCACACCACCACACCTGATTGAACTCATAAGATCACTCTATCAAGATCAAGAAGCTACAGTCTGAACGCCATATGGAGAGACAGATTGGTTCAAGATTTGAAAAGACACACAAGTTTGCATCCTGTCACCAGCAGCTTTCAACATGTATGCTGAAACCGTCGTACGATGAGCAGACCTGAATGACTCCAAGATTGGCATGAAAATAGGTGGCAGAAACATCAACAACCTCCGATATGCTGATGATACCAACCTGCTGGCTGAAAATAAGAAGGATCTTGAACATCTGATCAGGAAATTCAAAGAAGAAAGTAAGAAGGTTGGACTGCACACGAACATCAAAGGCAAAGATCATGACATTACAAAAAAATGTGAAAGTTGAGATCAAGATCAACAAAGAAGAAACTGAAGTTGTCAAATATTTCATCTTTCTTGGCTCCAAAATTAATCACGATGGTGAGTGCATCCCTGAGATCAAGAGACGGCTGACACTTGGAAGAAGTGCGATGGTCAGCATGATCAACATCTGGAAGAGCAAGGACACTGGCCTGGCAACCAAATGTAGATTGGTCAGTGCAATCATCTTCCCAATAGCAACATATGGCTGCAAATCTTGGGCACTGAGAAAGACAGACAGGCAAAAAATGGATGCATTTGAATTATGGTGATGGAGACGACTGTTACGCATCCCATGAACTGCCAAAATAACAAACCAAGAAGTTCTAGAACTTATCAAACCAAAACTCTCACTGGAGGCCAAGGTAGCAAAACAAAAGCTCTCCTATTTTGGTCCCTCAAAAAAGACATTATATTTGGAATGGTTAGTGGCAAAAGAAAAAGAGACCACCAAAGAATTCACTGGATAGTGTCACAGTTGTGGCAGTGCCCCATGTCTATATTCACCTCTCCTCCCAGTGGCCAGGCTCTATGGCTGTTGTGGACTGCTTTTTCCATGTTTCTCAATTGTGTTCTGAATTGATTTGCTCCTTTCTGACACTGACAGGGCAGCTATGACCCATTACCTACATAGCTAAAGGCTCAAACTTCATCTTTGCTGAGAGCTGTAAATGCTGTGAATACAAGGTCATGCTGAACCAGCAAGGAGTGCTCGTCCCCTCCCTGGCAGAATTGGTGCCAGCTCAGACAAGGACATTAAGAATGTATTTACAGTTTGAGAGGGAAGAAGTGTTGAGATTTTAGATAACAACACTATAATAAACATGGGTGCTGGAGAAATTCCTGTAACGAAATGGCAACTACAATTTTAAGTAAGAGAAACCTTGGAAATGCTGTGTTCTATAAACAAATGTTCTGTGTGCTTTAACATTTAGATAGTGTGTTCCATTTTATGTAAACAATAAAGTAAGACAGACATTAGCTGAGTAACACAGAAATTGGCTGAAATTGCAAGTTGTGGACTGAATGGGAGGGGGATTGATGCCCAATCCACTGTATATAAGGCACTGTTGTGTTGTATCTAGTCAGAAGGGTGAGATGGTCAACTGAGTGACTCTTTATCACAGTGGTCTCTCTTTCCCTCTCGTAACAAATTGCTATTACCTGATTTCTTTGCTATTTGTTACTTTGCCTAATTACTTTACCTAATTACTTTGCCTGATTACCCTGCCCAATTGCTTTATTGCCTGATTGCTTTGTTATCATCTATGTTGGAATAAAGACTATCCCTCTAAAAGGAAAATAGTGTCTGTCCTTTCTATCACGGTATTTTGGGGTGGGTGTAAGGACGTAGAAACCCTATTTGCCCTACATTTCCAAATTGTATATTTCTTATGGTAAGTAGATATATCAGATAAATAATTCCCACATAATTACAGCCCTCTCACTGATACTAGGTTGTCAGAGGGGGCCATATAAGAACAGACTCCACTATAAACAGTTCCAGCAATCATTCCAGTCCTACTCTGGTGTTCTTGCAGCCAAGCCTCACTCACTCTGGTGTTTCGGAAGTCAAGCCTCGCTCTGGTGTTCTTGCAGCCAAGCCTCATTCTTAGTTATGACATCATCAGTAAAGTCCTTTACAAAGCACCTTGGAACTTTTATGCTTTGCCTTTGCAACAGAGGTCTTCAGATGAGTTTTTTTTGTTTGTTACATTTGTACCCCGCACTTTCCCGCTCAATGCAGCTTACATGGGGCAATAGAGGGTTAAGTGACTTGCCCAGAGTCACAAAGAGCTGCCTGTGCCTGAAGTGGGAATCGAACTCAGTTCCCCAGAACCAAAGTCCACCACCCTAACCACTAGGCCACTCCTGTCTGTTGCACTTCCAGTGCGCTCCTGCTTTGTCTCTCATCTATAATCTTGCTTCAGTTCCAGTCCTGCTCGTCTTCAGCTTCAGTTCCAGTCCTGCTTGTTCCAGTTCCATGAATATAATGGGTGTCACTACTGTAAGCGTGCGCTAACTTTTAGCACATGCTAAAAAGTTAGTGCGCTTAACAGGGCCCTACATCTTTAGTCTTAAAGCAAAGTCACAGTAAAACTTCCTTATCTTGGTTAAAGGCAAAAGTCACCAATAAGGTTGTTCTCAGCACAACCTCCTCCTGTGATTTCTCCAGTACATCCAGGAAGTTTAGACTGTCCGAAGAAACATCCACCACCAATGATTCTCGTTCAAGAGTAGACTGTTTCTTAGAGATCAGCAAATAATATAATCCATGCAATGGAGGAAGCACATCATTACAATATTTAAAGATATCTTGAAGATATTTATAAAACGTTTCCTAGGTGACAATCCAGCTTATTTTCGAAAGAGATTGCCGGCCATCTTCCGACACAAATCGAGAGATGACCGGCCATCTCCTTAAACCTGCCAAATTGGTATAATCGAAAGCCGATTTTTGGACACACTCGCCGGCATTCCATCGCGGAGGCGGCCAAACTTCAAGGGGGCGTGTTGGCAGGGTAACAAAGGCAGGGCGTGGGCGTGCTTACGAGATGGCTGACTTCAGCTGATAATGGAAAAAAGAAAACCGAGGAGGATTTGGGGGGGACACCGGTGCCGGAAAGAATATTTGAAGCGGGGGAGTCAGAGAAACTAAACAAATTCTCTGTAACCTTGGAGGATGTAATGGGTCAGTTCAGCAAGCTGAAGAGTAGTAAATCACCGGGACCTGATGGTATCATCCCAGAGTATAATAGAACTAAAAAATGAACTTGCGGAGCTACTGTTAGAAATATGCAATCTGTCCCTAAAATCGAGTGTAATACCGGAAGACTGGAGGGTAGCCAATGTTACTCCGATTTTTAAGAAGGGTTCCAGAGGAGATCCGGGAAATTATAGACTGGTGAGTCTGACGTCGGTGCCGGGCAAGATGGTGGAGGCTATTATTAAGAATAAAATTGCAGAGCATATACAAAAACATGGACTGATGAGACAAAGTCAGCACGGATTTAGTGAAGGGAAGTCTTGCCTCACCAATCTAATGCATTTTTTTGAGGGGGTAAGCAAACATGTGGACAATGGGGAGCCAGTTGATATTGTATATCTGGATTTTCAGAAGGCGTTTGACAAAGTGCCGCACGAAAGACTCCTGAAGAAATTGCAGAGTCATGGAATCGGAGGTAGGGTACTATTATGGATTAAGAACTGGTTGAAAGATAGGAAGCAGAGAGTAGGATTGCGTGGCCAGTATTCTCAGTGGAGGAGGGTAGTTAGTGGGGTCCCGCAGGGGTCTGTGCTGGGTCCGTTGCTTTTTAATGTATTTATAAATGACCTAGAGATGGGAATAACTAGTGAGGTAATTAAATTCGCCGATGACACAAAATTATTCAGGGTCGTCAAGTCGCAGGAGGAATGTGAACGATTACAGGAGGACCTTGCGAGACTGGGAGAATGGGCGTGCAAGTGGCAGATGAAGTTCAATGTTGACAAGTGCAAAGTGATGCATGTGGGTAAGAGGAACCCGAATTATAGCTACGTCTTGCAAGGTTCCACGTTAGGAGTTACGGATCAAGAAAGGGATCTGGGTGTCGTCGTCGATGATACGCTGAAACCTTCTGCTCAGTGTGCTGCTGCGGCTAGGAAAGCGAATAGAATGTTGGGTGTTATTAGGAAGGGTATGGAGTCCAGGTGTGCGGATGTTATAATGCCGTTGTATCGCTCCATGGTGCGACCGCACCTGGAGTATTGTGTTCAATACTGGTCTCCGTATCTCAAAAAAGATATAGTAGAATTGGAAAAGGTACAGCGAAGGGCGACGAAAATGATAGTGGGGATGGGACGACTTTCCTATGAAGAGAGGCTGAGAAGGCTAGGGCTTTTCAGCTTGGAGAAGAGACGGCTGAGGGGAGATATGATAGAAGTGTATAAAATAATGAGTGGAATGGATCGGGTGGATGTGAAGCGACTGTTCACGCTATCCAAAAATACTAGGACTAGAGGGCATGAGTTGAAGCTACAGTGTGGTAAATTTAAAACGAATCGGAGAAAATTTTCTTCACCCAACGTGTAATTAGACTCTGGAATTCGTTGCCGGAGAACGTGGTACGGGCGGTTAGCTTGACGGAGTTTAAAAAGGGGTTAGATAGATTCCTAAAGGACAAGTCCATAGACCGCTATTAAATGGACTTAGAAAAATTCCGCATTTTTAGGTATAACTTGTCTGGAATGTTTTTACGTTTAGGGAGCGTGCCAGGTGCCCTTGACCTGGATTGGCCACTGTCGGTGACAGGATGCTGGGCTAGATGGACCTTTGGTCTTTCCCAGTATGGCACTACTTATGTACTTATGTACTTATGATGAGCATTTGGCCGGTTTTACTTGGTCTATTTATTTTCACGACGAAGTCTCAAAAAGGTGCCCAAACTGACCAGATGACCACCGGAAGGAATCGGGGATGACCTCCCTATACTCCCCCAGTGGTCACCAACCCCCTCCCACCCCCCCAAAAACTTTAAAACATTTTTTTGCCAGCCTCTATGCCAGCCAGCTCCATGACAGCAGTATTCAGGTCCCTGGAGCAGATTTAAAGCCAGGTGCACTAAACTGCACGGAAAAGTCCTTCCCTTACGGTAAGGGAAGGGCATTCATGAAGGAAATCGAATGCAAATGAGCTGCTCATTTGCATGTGAATTTCCTTCCCTAGGAGGTGAAGCCAGTCGGCCAACTTGGAAAAAAAAAAAGGATCTTGCTGATCAGTTATGTTATGACTTGTTCTGGAGTCCTGTATTTTGTGATACTGTTTTGAGAAATGTTAAATAAAGACTTCATACAAATTTTGAAAGTCCCTGACGTGCACTTTCCCTTAATGGCTGTCTTTCTCCCCGAAATCAAAACTGTTTTTGCTCACAGCTTTTTTAGTAGTAACAGTGAGATTTGACCCAGCCACCTCTGCATTACAAGACCAGTGCTGTTACTACTTGGCCACAGCTCCACTTACTTGGTGGTCCCTCCCTTTTGATTATACCCCTTCAGGTCTCTCTCAGCCAATCACATCACGTGCCGACGCGGACCTAACTTTTCCCGCCAAGGCAGCATCGGAGCTTTCCGTCGTCTCGGAGTCTAACCGCGATCCTCTTGCTCCGAACCAGACCGAACCAGACCTCCCCAGGCCCCCGGAACAAGCCTCGCATGACCCCGAAGCTGACCTTCGCGCCCCGCAACACGACATAGTAGATGATGGCAGAAAAAGACCTGCACGGTCCATCCAGTCTGCCCAACAAGATAAACTCATATGTACTACTTTTTGTGTATACCCTACCTTGATTTGTACCTGTCCTCTTCAGGGCACAGTCCGTATAAGTCTGCCCAGCACTATCCCCACCTCCCACCACCTGCTCTGGCACAGACCGTATAAGTCTGCACAGCACTATCCCACAAAAGACTGTGGCCAGTTGGTGCCCAGTACAGACCTTTTTTTAAAGAAAGATAAGTGCTTTGTGATTACTTTTCTCAATGTAAAAAGAGGGGGTGGGAAACCCCCATATAATCTAATTTGGCAAGAAGAGGAACACAAAAATATGCTTCAAGGTAATTGGCAAAACTCAGTTAACCAACGTGTGAATTTGCCCTAAAAAGGACCAAGAAGTTCTCAACTGCCACCTAACTTGGGATCGTGCCAGGTATTTGTGACCTGGATTGGCCACTGTTGGAATCAGGATCCTGGGCTTGATGGACCTTCAGCAATACTTATATACTTGGGATTCTGAATGGAATGTTGCTACTCTTTGGAGCTCTACATGGAGTCTTGTTACTCTTTAGGATTCTAGAATCTTGCTACTCTTTGGGTTTCTGCCAGGTGCTTGTTACCTGGATTGGCCACGGTTGGAAACAAGATGCTGGGCTTGATGGACCTTTGGTCTTTCCCAGTATGGCAATACTTATGTACTTATATGGTCCTGTTGTTGTGAGTTTTAGGCTCTGGAATCTTTGTAACGAAGCATTACTACTACTATAAATCACTTTGAACGGTGCTTCACAGATTCCGACGGTACTGACATGGCACAAAAGCCTTACCTCAGTTCCCCAGCTACAGCTGTTCACGTTCTAGTCCAACCGAACTGAAAGCTCTCAGCCCCAGACTTTAAAAGAGTACTGTGGGGAAAGTCCGTCGAAATTAACAACCTGTGTTTTTGTTTTTTGTTTTTTTTAAAGAGGCAGGAGGCTAAATAGCTAATTCATGTAACTTCTTCAGGCTGACAGGGGGAGAAGGGTAGGGACCTGGCACCACCAGGTGTATCCCAAATTGTGCATCAGCACCTCAACCCCAGCAAAAGCTCAACACACCCGAGGGAACGGGATAGGGGCCTTAGCAACAGAGCTGCACAGTATGCTCCCTTCTACCTGCTAGATAGAGAGAATACTGAAGTTAGGATGGCTGCACATGCTCTGTTGAGGCAAACTTCTGAGTTCTCTCTATCTAACCTGCTAGAGGAGGGGCATAACCCACAAGTCTCTGGATTGATCTGAGGGGACGCTATGGAATTAAACTTGCCAATGACACGAAGTTATCCAAAGTTGTTAAATCGCAAGAGGATTGTGAAAAATCAAAAGACGACGTTACAAGACTGGGAGACTGAGCATCCAAATGTCAGATGATGTTTAATGTGAGAGAGTGCAAAGTGATGCACGTGGGAAAGAGAAACCTGAACTATAGCTACGTATTGCAAGGTTCCACATTAGGAGTCACCAACTAGGAAAAGGATCTAGGAGTCATCATTGACTATACTTTGCAACCCTCTGCTCAGTGTGCTGTGGTGGCAAAGAAAGCAAGTAGAATGTCAGGTATTATTAGGAAAGGAATGGAAAATAAAAATGAGGATGTTATAATGCCTTTGTATCGCTCCATGGTGCGACCACACCTTGAATATTGTGTTCAATTCTGGTAGCCGCATCTCAAAAAAGATATAGTGGAATCAGAAAAGGTAAAGAGAAGGGCGACAAAAATGATAAAGGGGATGGGAAGATTTCCCTATGAGGAAAGGCTAAAGTGAATCACTTCTGTATCTCTAAAAGGCTTTTGGTCATTTTGATGAAGATGAATAATGAAGTGGAGTGTTTTTATGACTAATGATTATGTACTACTACTACTTACTACTACTTATCATTTCTATAGCGCTACTAGATGTACGCAGCGCTGTACACTTGAACATGAAGAGATAGTCCCTGCTCGACAGAGCTTACAATCTAATTAGGACAGACAAACAGGACAAACAAGAGATAAGGGAATATTAACGTGAGGATGATAAAGTATGGGTTCTGAACAAGTGAATAAGGGTTAGGAGTTAAAAGCAGCATCAAAAAGGTGGGCTTTTAGCTTAGATTTGAAGACGGCCAGAGATGGAGCTTGACGTACCGGCTCAGGAAGTCTATTCCAGGCATATGGTGCAGCAAGATAAAAGGAACAGAGTCTGGAGTTAGCAGTGGAGGAGAAGGGTGCAGATAAGAGAGATTTACCCAGTGAATGGAGTTCCTGGGGAGGAATGTAAGGAGAGATGAGAGTGGAGAGGTACTGAGGAGATGAAGAGTGAATGCACTTATAGGTCAATAAGAGGAATTTAAACGGATAGGAAGCCAGTGAAGTGACTTGAGGAGAGGGCTAATATGAGCATAACGACACTGGTGGAATATTAGTCGTGCAGCAGAATTTTGAACAGATTGAAGAGGAGAGAGATGGCTAAGAGAGACCTGTGAGAAGCAAGTTGCAATAGTGTAAGCGAGAGGTGATAAGAGTGTGGATGAGGGTTCTGGTAGTGTGCATAGAAAGGAAAGGGCGAATTTTGCTGATATTATAGAGAAAGAAATGACAGGTTTTAGCAGTCTGCTGAATATGTGCAGAGAAGGAGAGGGAGGAGTCGAAGATGACCCCAAGGCAGTGGTGTGCTGGAGCCAGCTCGCACCGGCTCGCAAGAGCCGGTTGTTAAAATTTTTACCGGCTTGCAAGCCAGTTGTTCCTGAGGGTGAGCCGGTTCTCCTTCCTCCCTCCCTCCTTCCTACAGGGTCGGCTCCCTCCCCTCCCTTGTCCAGCACTGACCCTCCCCCGCTGCCAGATCGCTTTTTAAAAATGGCCGCCGAGACTTCCAGTGGCGGCCTCGCGAGACTTCTGCTGAAGTCTTGGAGGCCGCCCTTGTAAGTCTCGGCGGCCATTTTGAAGAGCGATTCGGCAGCGGGGGAGAGTCAGCGCCGGCAGCGGGCAGGAAAGACTGGGGATCTCTCCTGCCTGCCCCGAAGAATCCGCTGGACAACCTCGGTGGCTGGAGGGGGGGCAGGGGAGAGAAGGGAGTCGCTGGACATGGGTGGCTGGAGGAGGGGGTAGGGGAGAGAAGGGAGTCGCTGGGCATGGGTGGCTGGAGGGGGGCAGGGGAGAGAGGAGAGTCACTGGGCATGGGTGGCTGGAGGGGGGGCAGGGGAGAGAAGGGAGTTGCTGGGCATGGGTGGCTGGTGAGGGGGGCAGGGGAGAGAAGGGAGTCGCTAGACATGGGTGGCTGGAGGGAGGGCAGGGTAGAGAGGAGAGTCACTGGGCATGGGTGGCTGGAGGGGGCAGGGGAGAGAGGAGGGTTGCTGGGCATGGGTGGCTGGAGGGGGGCAGGGGAGAGAGGAGGGTTGCTGGGCATGGGTGGCTGGAGGGGGGCAGGGGAGAGAGGAGGGTTGCTGGACATGTGTGGATGGAGGGCAGGGGAGAAGAGGGTCGCTGGACATGGGTGGATGGAGGGAAGGGCAGGGGAGAGAGAAGAAATGCTGGACATGGATGGAGGGGAGGGAAAAGTGAGGAAGGAGATGAGATGAGGGAAAAAGGAAGAGAGGAGAAAAACTGCACATGGATGAAGAAAATAGGCAGAAGCTGGATCCACTGGACAGTCAAGTCTGCGGAGGACCAGAAATGAAAAAGAAAGGAGGAAAGGAAAGAAATAAATGGAAAGGAAGCCCTGGAAACGGAGTTAAGAGGACAGATAGCAGCAGAATCGGATATTGGGCCAGCATGATCAGAAAAACAAAGTCACCAGACAACAAAGGTAGAAAAAATCATTTTATTTTCATTATAGTGTTTGGAATATGTTCACTTTGAGAATCAGGTGCTCAACATTAAAAGTTGATATTTATTTACTTATTTATGGCATTTTATCGCACATTAAACATGAATTAGATTGGAACCTGGGATCATTTAACTTTTTTCCCTGGAGAAATGCATTCCCCCCCCCCCCCAGGCTCTCTCCCCGGCTATAGCCAGCTCTGCAATTTGGGGGGGGGGGGCGCAGAGGTGGACGGGGGGGGGGGGGGCGCAGAGGGGGACCAGGGAGAGAGTCTGTTGTTAAATATTTACCAGCACATCACTGCCCCAAGGTTACGAGCTGATGAGACAGGAAAGATAGAGAATGGGGGAGGAGGAGAGGTTGGTTTAGGGGGAAAAATAAGAAGCTCAGTCTTTGTCATGTTTAGTTTCAGATGGCACTGAGACATCCGGGCAACAATGTCAGACAGGCAGGCTGATACTTTGGCCTGGATTCCTGCTAAAATTTCTGTTGTGGAGAGGTAGATCTGGGAGTCATCAGCGTAAAGATGATACTGAAAACCATGGGATGAGATCAGAGTACCAAGGGAAGAAGTATAGATGGAGAAAAGAAGAGGTCCCAGGACAGATCTCTGAGGTACACCAACTGACAGTGGGATAGAAGTAGAGGAGGATCCACTAGATTATACACTAAAGGTACGCTGGGAGAGATAAGAAGAAAACCAGGAAAGAACAGAGCCCTGAAATCCAAGTGAGGACAACGTATCAAGGAGTAGGCTGTGATCAACAGTGTCAAAAGCAGCAGATAGATCGAGAAGGATGAGGATAGAATAGAGAGTCTCCTATATTCATGAAGGTTTTGCCTTACTAGTAGGTGTATGTCTTATTCATTCTGAAGTTTTTTTTCTCCACTGTCTTTGTTACTGAATTTTACAACACTCCTTGAGATACAGAATAACATTGTTGAAGCTTTTTTGTGCGTTGTGATTTTCAACTCTACAGATTCTGAGTTAGGTTGGTAATTGAAATCACCCGTTATTATAATGTTGCCCAATTTGCCCAATTTGCCAGCTTTCCTAATTTCTGTAAATATTTCTTCACTTGCCTGTTCATTCTGTCCTGAACTAGCCCGTGAGGTCACTTCCTTTTCCAGCCTTCCTTCCGAGTCCCCTACTGATGTGGCGCTTCCGGTAATTGCAACCGAAGTGCCTCCCCTTGACACACCTCCTTCTACTCCTTCGGACTCCACACACTCTGAATCCTATTCTCCAAACACCCCACCTAATTATCCTCAAAATTAGTTGTGAGATTGGGGACAATATGGACCGAGCTACTGATATTATTGGGAACAGTTGTAGAATGCAAAACAGGAGAATCAGTGAGGACAGGAGTAGTCGCAGAGGTTTCAATAGGCTCTGGAGGATAGCCAGTTGAAAAGTCTGTCGTGGCAGATGTGTCTGCCCAGGGGGTAGGATGACTGGTGGCAATGGGACCTATCTTTGAGGTCGTCTGGGGGGATCTGTATCCAAACAGGCGGGTAAATGCGGTGTATTGTTGGGGCTCTGTGTAGGCTGCTGTAGTAGGTGATGGAGCAGGAGTAGATGTAAGTACCGAAGTAGTTACAAGTACTGCTGGAGTAGTTGCAAGTACAGAAGTAGTTACAAGTACTGCTGGGGTAGTTACAAGTACCGATGTAGTTGCAAGTACCGTGGCGTTTCCGGCTGGCAAGGTAACGTTGCCAGTGGGAAAGGCAGTAAGTGTGATCCAAAGATCCAGGAGGTTACTGTCAGCAGTATAGGTAAACAGGGTAGTGAAAAACAAAACCAAACCTATACAAAGTAGGATGATGCACACGAGTCCAACAGCAAACAATCGAGCAGATGGAAAGCAGAAGAAGAGGGTGTATTGATGTAACACCGTCACTGCTGCTGAGACGACGCTCGGACGGGTGCTGGTTCCGTCCGTGTCGTCAGGATTGGTGTCGCCTTCCAAATAAGTGTCGTCGAAGTCGTTCGACCAATGGGAATTGGTTTCAGATACCTGCTCAGAGTTACACTTATCAACAGGGTAAAGTCCAATGTCCAGTGGGTCTGGTGGGATCAGGTTCCTTGATATTGTCGAGGGCAGCAAGGTTCTCAGCAGTTGGTTCCCTGCGGAGACTCTTACCAGCGGGGGAGGGTGGTGGTATCAACACTTTCACAGGAGTGGTTGGGAAAGGTGGTATTGGAATAGGAACTTTATGTAGAGAAATAGTCTGTAAGGGAATGAGTTCTTCTGGAGTGAAAATCGGCGGGAATTGCTGTGGCATTTATCTGACTTGATTGGGGAAGTACAAATGTAGAATGTCAAGCAGCTCACTGATGTTGTTGTGCAAATTCTGTACTATGGCAGACGCAACAGTCTCTCGTTCTTCCACACTCAATTCTTCAGCTAAGTTGCGGATTTGGGTGAGATCCTCTGCAAGGTTACGGATTCGGATGAGACGGATGTGAAGATCTACGTATGGAAGTGGGAGTGCTGGAACAGTTGGAGGAAGAGGTGAGGACGGCAACTCAAAAGCAGGTTGCAATACAGGTGGTTGTTCAGATGGTGACTCTGGAGAATCAGCGAAGGTTTGGATGACAATGTCAGCCAGATCAAGGAGGTGGGATTCAGGAGATGGATGGTCTAAGTTGATTAAGTGGTTAAGTCTTTGGTCGAGTTGGTCAAGATGGTTCAAGAGTGTTGGATGTGGGGTCGGTGGTCTTGGGCTCAGTGGTGGTGGAGATGGAGTTTGTGGTGGGACTGGTCTCTCCAGTGACTGTTGTGCTGGAAACATCAATGGAAACATCCAGGAGGCCTGATTGGGTATTTGGATAGGCGCGGATATCTTTCAGATGGACCCAGGATGTGTGGTCCTCAAGCTTGGCAGCTGTGGCTGACAGAGCTTCTATCTTGAAGGGCCCAACGTAGATGGGATCTCGCCAGGTCTTGTGCGTGTAATAACGCCGGTGCACTAGATCGCCCACTTTATAAGGGGGGGATCTATTGGCATCACAATCCCCGGTCGCTGAGCGTACTCGCTGACCTTCCTTCCTCCCATTTGCACGCCAGAGGGGATATTGACCCTCGAAGAGGGGATATTGACCCTCGAACGCTGTATTTTTACACGCTAATTTTTGAACCCAGAGGGGATACATCTATGTGTTCAAAAATTTCTTTCCTGTCTTTCCATTTTCTTCCTTGTTCTTCTTCTGCCCCTCTCTTCTGTCCATCCTTTTGATTCCTTTCCTACCTCTGTCCGAGCCTTCATTCACTGCTCATTGCAGTTCTTGGACAGTACACTCCATCTGCCCTCCCGTATGTCCTGCGCTCTCCATTAGGATATCTCTCTGTCCTGCTTGCCCTCCCCAATTGCCCTATTTCTATTGCCCCCCTCCTTTTCGTCTCACTTGCCTATTCTGGCTATCTTTGTACTTACTCTGATCTCTGTTCTTGCTCACTGCAGTTCTCTGCCTATACACTGCTGTGAACTCCCTCTAAAAAGACCTGCGCTCTTTTCTCAGCGCTGCACTTAACCTCCGATTCTGCTTCTACCTTGTAAGCAATTGTCCCGCACTGTCTCTGTGAATTGCTGTACATTTCTGATTCTGTCTTGTTACAGCTTTGCTCTGAAACCCTTTTCTTACTATTGCGGTATCTCCTTTTGTAAAGGGATGTCCTTTCTCTGTCATTCCTTTATTCCCTCCGTACTTCTGCCTCTCACGGACATTGCCCACTTGAGGGGTATTGGGCACTATTATTCTGTCCGTTCCTTTCTTACCTCTCACCTCTCTCCCCATTGTCTCCTCTTTTGCTGGCTTCCTATGCTGGACTAATACACCTGTATCTTTCTCCTTGTACGATTCTGTCCATCTGACTGTTCTTATACTTCATCTTGTATTCATCACCTATATACTGTTCCTTTTGAGTGTTTGCTGTATGAAAGAATATGTATGCCATCTCGATTCTGAGTTTTGGGAGACCATACTTAGCAGATGGTGACTGTATTTTCTTTTTCAGCACGATTGTCAGTAAGCGGTCTTATGCGGGCTATTCTTTGCCTAACGCCTTGACATTTCGTGTCTTAAGTCTCTGTCCAACATTTGTTTTCCTCCTTCTTTTTCCCTGAACCCCTGTGTATTTTATGTCCTATCTTCTGTCCTTCTGACAGCCCATGCCCCCCCCCCTTCCTGCCCAAACACTTCTGTTTCATTGCCCTTGCCTGCCATCTAAAAACACTTCGGCTTCGCTGAAACCTGTGATTTGGGTTTCCCCCTTCTTTCAAACTGTATTGCAGCATTTCTATGAAAAATAATTTCTTATAGCATCCTTACACTGCTTGTTTTCTCACTATAAAGCGCATTTCCTGTTCCTTCTTTAAGGCGTTGTCCTACTGACCTCTTTTTCACAACTGCTTTGTTCTACATTTTTTTTTTTACTACTTGGGCGTTGTTCTTGTCCCCCTTTTGTCTGTTTTTGTCGGACTTTTACTTCGTTTGCAAGCTTACAAGACATTAGTGTCACCTTTCAATTTTGATGCCCTGCAAAGCTATTCTTTTTGCAGCCCCATGTAACACAGTTTTTGTGCTTCCGGAACTTCGCTTAATACATTGCTAGTTGAAGTCATAATTGATATATAGTTATTTCCTGTTGAACTAACTCTTTGCTTGCCAGTTACAGAAAAACATATTCTGCTTTCCCTTATACTTCACTTTATAGGATGCCCGTAGTTGTTCTTGGTACACTGATACCGTGCTCACATTTTATAAAAATACTGGATGCCATTGTTTCCTGTGGTATCGCATTTACCGCTTTATACATGTTTAATCTGCCTCATCTGAATGTTAGGTACTTTTTCTCTGCAAGTATCAAAGTAGTAAAATTACTTATCTTTCGATGGCTCATGTTGCCGAGTTCAGTATATGTGCACTTCTGTGCATGTAGCAATGTACGGAAGTATTTTCTTGCTTTCACTTTTAGGCTTACGGCACAGCACGGCACAGCCTTTTAGGGTCTTAAAATTATAATATAACACTAATCTATAGCCTATTTCTTTTCTTCTTTTCTGCATTTCTCGTCTCAGTAGGAAACACCTGCCTCCTCTTAAGCTAGTACAGTTTGTATTGTATACTGAACGTATCTTATCCGAAGAGCTTACATATGCTTACTTTGCTTTAAAATTTTATTCTCTCTCTTTGTCTAACATCGGACATTTTTACATATTGTTCATTCTTTTAGTATGGAACCTTGTCCTTATAAGCCTTTATAAGTCCCGTCTTTCTGTTTTTCTCTCCTTTTTCCTTTCACATTAAAAGTGCGTAGATGCTCCACTTCTCCTTTTTGGGCGGTGCCCACTTCCTTCTTCTTCTCAATATTATATTCTCTCCCTCTTCACTCTGCTAATCTTTAGCTTAGGCATCTCTTGTAACATTTTGTTTAAAAAAATAATTTCTGTTATAACCTCTTGCCCTGCACTTGGTACCGCTTCCGGTGTTTCCCGCATTGGAATCTACTTTTTCTCTTGCCTATATTCCCTGCCCTTATGTCAGCAAGGTTACGTTCTTATCTCTGTCTGTGATTTCTTTGCTATATCATTTTGTTACTCATTGCTTTAACTATACATATTTCTGGTGACAGGTCTGTTGCAAGTTTAAGTATTGTCAGCCCGTGTTTTTATTTTTTTCTCTCTTTGAGAGCTTATTGTCAGGTCATACGTTGTAGAGATTGTGTGTCATCACTTTTGATAAACTGCTACCGTCTTCTGTGCTGTTAATTATTTTTCTTTTTCTGCTAAAACTCCCATTGGGAGTATTGCCTGCCACCTGGCTATTATTGTATTTGAAATGGACAATGCTATTCTCTAATTGCTATCGTACACCACAGTTTGCATATTAAGATTTTTAGAGCTGCATCTGTTTGACCTTGGAGCCTAACTTAAACATATTTAGTAATCAACCTTTTTCTACGGTCCTTTTCAAACACTTGCGTTGTTTTTATTGGCCACTGCTGCATGAGCTTTGGGGACTGAGCTTCTACCATGATTTCTGCTTGCCACGATTAATATGCACTCATTTCCTGTAAAACTGCTTGCCCGTAACTTTCCTGCACACAAGTGATTTAAGCTTACGATACTGTGCCTGCGTTCTATAAATAGATAGTGTACGGCAATGTTCTTAGTCCAATCATATATTTACTTCTCTGTAAGTTTAACCCTGTTTTATGATACATAGTCTCAGTATATGACAAACAGCAGTGTTTGAATGCTTTCGGTTTCAATGTTAGCGATCGTAGCGCTACATCTTTGCTTGTCTAGAATGGGTTTTGTTTTTGCAGTATAATATTATGCGAGCTCCATTATAATGATTTATAGGTTGTTTTTACTAGGGGATTTTTTGTTTCATTACTTGAAAATCCAATTTTGTTGTACAGTTTTTTTCCTCCTCTGATATGGTGAACAGACGAAGGTTGTCGTTCATTGGTTTGCACAGCTTGTCCATCATTTTTTTTCTCCTCTTTCTCTCCAAGTCCCACCTACTCTCCTACTTTGCTTCTGTCACTCTTGTGTTTAACTTTTATGCATGTTTATGCTGTGCAACAGTGTGAATGATTTTATTTTGTATTGTGTTGTCCTGGTTTTGCGGGCCTCTTCACTGTCGGCTGTCTTATTTTAATGCTTTTGAGTCCCTTTTTATGAATTATTTAATAAGCAAATCTATTGTCTTGTTACTCTTTTATGGTACCTTCCCCCAAGAGCTTACATGTGTTTAGTGTTAAGTTTTTCTTCCAATTTTCTTTTAACAAGATTTATCTTATTTTTACTATTTTTGCAGTTTGTTTCAGGGGCTCTTCCCTGGGATGGGCTATACCTTTTATTCTACTTTTACAAATTTTTTTTTTGTTTTTTCTCCCCTTATATACCAGAGTCACGCTATAATTATTGGGCTAGATACCGATGTCTGATGTCTGGGACTCACACCCATTTGAGGGCCACAAAACCCTCAATGGATGACGGTATCATAAATACTAGATTTAAAGCAGAATTCCATTCAATTTTCAGAGTGGCCTGCGGATTCGGCATTATTGCCCACATATGCGTTACCTAGTACAGATGAGCGTGGGTGCAATATAGAGACGTCTGACGCATTTCGTTGCGAGTTTGGACAAGTTAACGAGGGCTTCTCAATATTTTTGAACTGTTAGTGGTAGACGAGCAAACTCCTAACTTTTTCAATGTTTTAGGAAGGTTAGTAGTAGAAGAGCAGACTCCTAACCAGGTTAGTGGTAGAAGAGATGACTCCTGACCATAAATTTTTGCTTGGTTTATAAGGTTCATTGTGGAGGTTAGTTGTAGAAGAGTAAAACTCCTAATCAGCGGAAACTCTGTGGACCGCTGCTCCTTAATTCATGATACCTTGTTCGCTGGTTTCTTGAGTTCTTTTGGGAGTGTTTGCGATATCCCTTTTTGGGGATTCTACCATGGGTTGGAACCCATGGCCAATAGTAGCAGGAATAACTCTTGGCAGGCAGTAGCAGCAGAGAACACTCCTGTCTTTAGAAGCACACTCTGGGGAGTAGTTTTTTTTCTTAATTTGGGGTAGAGTAGTATACACGTTGACACTATTCTCTTAAACACTTTGATCACCTTTGTGGCTTACATTTACCTGTTCATTTAACATGCGGCAAAAGCATTCGGGCTTTCCGCCAATTAGTAATCTCTGTTCTAGGTTCCGCCACCGGAACGCTCTTGAAGACGCGTGAGTATAACAGTGTTTGGTATATGCATGATGCATGTTTTTGTTTAGATAATTTTCCCTTGCACGTTATTGTTTGTATACTTTAGCTGCCCTTGTTATACATCCAAGAAATTTGACTTGAACCATCTCACTTATACATATTGCGTTATATTGAATACGCTCTTCTATGAGTTCCTATGTGGATTGTCTTCCCCCTATTTCAGATCCCACTATGTCCCCCTCCTCATCCCCTAGTCCCCTGGAAAGAGTCCTTAATTTCTTTCCCGCTGATAGAAAAGAACTTACCCGCTTATGTCAAACCTGGCATACCGGTTGGTCCGCTAAGGATCAAGGACTGGAATGGCCATCAAAGGGCTCATTTGATCAGGGCAAACTCCAAGCTTTGGTCTGCTACAATGAGTCCCACAAAACAGGAAAATCTAGGGATAAACATTTAGCTGCCATTAATAAATTCATACTTATTGCACAAAACCAGAACGATAGGAGTTTAGGTAGGTCCGATTGCGACCCAGCTCCCTACCAGGAGGCAGTAATACCTACTGCCCCACCACCTTATGATGCTGCTACCGCTGCAGGTACGACAAAGCTTCTACCATGTGCAGTGGGATATACCCCGATACCCCCAGGATATTGTGATAAACCGGTCACAAGTCCTCTGCTGCAGAATTCTCAAGGATCCCAGACAGTAACACCCCCGCTGCCTGCAGTATCTCCCGCTCCTATATTTGACCCACCCACTACCGTGCACATTGCCGGTGTTGTTGATCTATCTCTTCCCTCATCACAACAAAACTCAATCAGCCCAATATCTCAGGGGTCAGTACAAACTCAGACGCCCTTAACCCCTTCAGCAATACCAGTGGCTCAGACTGTTGCTCAGTCGCCCACGGCCACGACTGCCCCAACGATGCAAGCAACTACCCAAACGCTAACTCCACAACCTCATGTCTATCGTACTATTGGAGGTTATGAGATTGACATACCCCCCCCCATTATTGAACATTACCCTTGTGTCCAGGACCCTTTGGTTCCGGTCTCCATTCACCACCCAACTATCATTCAGACTGATGCGGCTGCCCAGACCTCCACCTGTCCTGTGCCAGGATCAGGATTGACCTCACACATGACTACTCAAACGGCTACCTACCCATACATGGGACATTCAACTCAGACATCACCTCCACCGCCACATTTGGACTCCTCTGTCCAAACTGGTTCCTTGCCTCCCGCATCCCTGCATTACCCTATTCTGTCTCAGTTACGACAGATGGGCTTCATTCCATGTAGTCCTGCTACACAGACACGGG
The DNA here is from genome assembly GCF_901765095.1 of Microcaecilia unicolor. NCBI lineage: Eukaryota > Metazoa > Chordata > Amphibia > Gymnophiona > Siphonopidae > Microcaecilia > Microcaecilia unicolor. The sequence continues at coordinate 535,360,243 of NC_044033.1, read as the reverse complement.
CTATTTGTCAGGAACTCTGTGATCGGGGTTTTATTACAGCGCCCCCTGTTCCAATGAACCCTTCCATGCCGACTCTAGAACCTGAGTGTTCTACTCCTCCTAGATGGGAGCAATTGGGTGCACGCCCCAAGGGTAAAATTCCCCAATTAGCAGAGGAACTGGCTCGTCTCCGCCGTCCTCTCATACTTCCAGCCAAACCAGGTACTGGGGATCTACCAAAAATAATATCCTCCCCATTAGACGCAGCATGGGAAGTTTTACAACAACAACTCCCAGCTAAATCTGACCTGGAGGATATTCGAAATGAACCTCCCCCAGTGCTAAATTTCTCCTCCTCGGTGGAAGGAGATTCATCGCACCTGGAACTACCCAAGACCCGTCCCCCTGACACTCACATTCCTTCAGGGGCATGTTGTATACCACAACAGGGCACCACATTGGCCAGTATGGGAGATGACCTCGCATTCGTTTCAGAAGGACTTCGTTCCTTACGTAAGTCCATTTCAGAACTCCCGGATACTATTGCATCTGCTGCATCAAAATCCAAAATGCCCCAACAACATGATGTTATTTCACATCATACCAGACAACGCCACCCTCAAAGTTATCTTACTGACGAGGGATCTAGTCGCTGCCTTGCAGTCATTGACGGTCCCCGTCACCCTACAGGTCTGAACATTGATACAGAACCTGGCTTATCTGGTCCACCTAGCACACCCGCCCAATATGTGGCATTACATGAAAATTCATGGTATTATGTTCAACCATGGATTGATAATCTTGCAGGATGGTCTGAGGCGCTTCAGCCCCAGTCCGCTCTCTTCCCACGTGAAGGATCCTTGCGGTCTGACAAACTCTCACTAGTGAGAGATCTTATTTATGACCACCCTGACCCCCATTGGGATCAGAAAACAACCCTCTACCTAATCCAAGGTCTTCAGGTTTGGAAAAAGTACGAGAATCAATTTCCCCCAACCGCATCGATCGATCTTCTTACATCTTCATTGATTAAACCCTTTGAGAAAGTAAAACTCTTTCCCCTGCTGAATAAGATGTCAGGTGGTGTTCCTCATACGGAGTACACTCCACTTTCAGCAGTTGAATTAAATAGCCTCATACTGCAACTCCCGGATATTACATTAGGAGGTAACCGATGGTTAAAGAAATTTCAGGACATTACACTAGGGACCACCCTGTCAGTTGGAGACATGAAAGCGCTTTTGGGCAGAACCCCACACGCCAGTGTCACTGACATATTCACTCAATCGGGCTATGCCAAATTTGTAACAGATACCGAGTATGATGGCAATCCTTTAACAGAGATCCAGACCAAAGTATTCCAGAAAATCCGGACCATGTATCCGGCTCTAAAAGACTTTTCAGTTATCACTTCTCAGAGATGGGAAATGGATTCAGAGCCTATTGAGGCTTACTTACTCAGACTCCAAGATCTCTATAAAGAAGAGACGGAGGAAAAATTTGACTCCGATAATGCTCTTCCGGTGTTCTATCATTTACTTAAGGGAACCCTACCTTCACAGATTAAAAACAAACTTGAGGACACAGTTGGTCTCCAACTAGAAAAATGGCCAAAGATTCGTGAACACATCCTTCATCATTGTAGAAAGCTTCTAAAAAGCAAGCAAGATGAAGTCCAACATCGTAAGACAGTACACACTAATCTGGAAGTACTACAAACTGAAGATCTCAAAGAGAAAAGAGCCTCCAAGTGCTCTGACACAGATCCCAATACCCCCGAGACCACTCCCCCTGTTATTCTTATGTATGCTGACCAACGCTATGACAATAACACCCGAAATCAGGGCCCACGGCCCTACCGCCCAGACCGTAGAACTGATTACCCAGAAGAAAGAGGTCGTAGCTCCCAACCTCAGCGAGGTCCCCCAAGGGGTCCCCCGGATGTCTATAGACAACCCAGAGACTACCGTTCCCGACCTAGTCCAGATCGTTATGCAGATGTTCAGTGCTATCGCTGTCAGCAATACGGCCACTACGCACGGGAATGTCTGCAACCCTTACAACACAGACCCAGGGTTCAGGTCCGCCAAGAACGGCAAGAACGTCAGTCATTCCCTTTATGGAACCCAGATCAACGCCGCCCACAGTGACTAGGCGTGGTCCACACTGCTGCAGGATTGGATGATCCCATGATCACCTTGTTAATCTGTGATGTCCCTGTTCCCTTTTTAATAGACACAGGCGCCTCTCGCTCTGTGCTAGCCCATGTCCCGCACAAATTGCAGAAACTTCTTAAAGTTTCCCCTAACAATGTTACCACCACAGGCTTTGATGGAGTCCCAACAGACACACCCCTGCTTGAGCCTTTACCAATTACCTATGCGGATCAACAACTATCTGCTCCCTTTTTGTATGCTCCGTTGTGCCCTGTCAACTTACTTGGGAGAGACCTGTTGACATTGTTTCACTTTGAAATTCATTTTGATCCTTCCCCTAATGAAACCACTTCACTCATTATGGCTGTCACCTCTATGGTTGAGAAACAAATAGAGGTCGCTCTAAATGACCTACCAAGTTTTCTTTGGGCCACACCTGAGAAACCCTATGGTGAGGTTAAAGGCCCTCCCCATCGTATTCAGCTGCTACCGGGTTGTAAAGGCCCTAAAATTGCCCAGTATCCGCTAAAACCTGAAGTTATTGCTGGAGCTCAGGAACAAATTGATTCCTTATTACAGCAAGGTATCATTGAAAAGTGTAATTCACCATACAATACTCCATTATTCCCAGTGCCAAAGAAAGAGCCTGGCGCCTTCCGTATAGTACAAGACTTACGCGCGCTAAATGACCTCACTTACGCGGTATTTCCAAACGTGGAAAACCCAACTACACTCCTCAATAGTATCTCTTTGCAGACATATCATTCCACCATTGACCTATCCAACGCCTTCTTTTCCATCACCCTTGACCCTGTAAGCCGTCCGCTAACGGCTTTCCAATTCAATAACACAACATATCAGTGGACCCGTCTCCCCCAGGGATTTACAGACAGTCCAACAGTCTTTTCTCAAACTTTAGCAGGACACATACAGGAATTTAAACAGTACAGATACGATCTCCCACCACAAACCTCTATTGTACAATATGTAGACGACATGCTCATTACCTGCCCTGATTTTGACACATGCGTTCAGGTCACCTGTGACTTCCTTGGCTTTCTTGCTACGAAAGGCTATAAAGTTAACAGAAAGAAATTAAAAGTAGCTCAGACACATGTTACCTTCCTTGGACACCACATAGGCCCCCGTCAGAAGGGCCTAGGTCCCGATACTCTCCAACATGTATCCTCCTTGCGGATGCCCACTACTGTTTCTGATCTCAGAGGTGTCCTTGGCATGTTGAATTTTTGTCGCCTTTGGATACCCAATTATTCAGCTCGAACACAGCCATTTTATATGAAACTACAGGGTAAACAGAAAATTAAACGAGAACCCATTAACTTCACAGCTCAGGAAACATCAGATCTTATGGCTCTTGTAAAAGATGTTATGCTTTCCTCCCCATTGGCAACTATTGATGTTTCTCAGGATGTACACCTTTGGGTCGTGCATACTGAGACTACTTGGTCTTGCTTAATCACTCAAGAACATGATGATCTTGCCTGTGGTTACCTTTCAGGTACTTTTTCCCCTGTTGAAAGAGCCTTTGCCACTTGTGAGAAAGGCCTTGTTGCCGCCAGCACAGCTGTCACGAAATTATACAGCTACATTCCTCACCTTCCGGTGATTCTTCACACGTCCCATGATGTAAAATATCTGTTGGACAAACAGATTAGTCACATGACTGTCTGCCGCTTGCAAAAGTATCAAGTACTTTTGTTCAGTGTAGTGCACTCTATTCACCCATTAACTTTAACTGACCTTCAACGCCTAGATCCATTACTCACTGTAACAGAGACAGCACAGAATACAATCTTTCCCCATGAGTGCACTACCCAATTGTCTGTTCCCGAATCCCTCCATCTGCATTCAGAAATCTTGCAGAGTGGCGAGGTTTGGTTTACAGATGGTTCTCAGCAAAACGGAGTTGCCGGCTTTGCCGCCCTCCATTATACACCGGAAGAACATATACTGGATCCTATACAATTCAGGTTACCAGATGCATTTACAGCCCAAACCGCAGAACTTGCAGCGGTTTTATACGTCCTTCTGTATAAAGCACTACACTCTGATTTGAGCATTGTCACCGACTCAGACTATGTTTTTGCTTCCTTGCATTCCCATGTTCGCAAATGGAACCAGAGGGGTATGATTTCCTCTACGGGACAACCTCTCAGTCACTTACCTTTGTGGACTGCACTTTTTGATGCGTTGGAGAAGCGCCATCAAAAAGGCCTCCGCACTAGTATCTCCTGGATTAAAGCTCATCAGGAGACAGTTTTTTCTTTCGCCATTAATGGGAACCATGCTGCTGATGAACTAGCCCGTGAGGTCACTTCCTTTTCCAGCCTTCCTTCCGAGTCCCCTACTGATGTGGCGCTTCCGGTAATTGCAACCGAAGTGCCTCCCCTTGACACACCTCCTTCTACTCCTTCGGACTCCACACACTCTGAATCCTATTCTCCAAACACCCCACCTAATTTCCCTGTACCTCCTGTCATAACCTCTTTACTATCTCCTGAATCAGAGCCCCCTGTTACGTCCCCTCCCTCTGAATCCCTAACCTCAGACTTCTCTACCACCCTCACTTCCTCTCTTTCACAAGCAGAACTCACTTTGTGGAAGCACGCTGGATGTTTTCTTAATCCAAATGGTATTTGGACCCATCCTAATGGTCAATTATGTGTTTCACAGCATGTTTTATCCCTTCTTTTGCATGCCCTCCATTATCCTTTACATTTGAATGCTAATACACTGTATGATCAATTGTCTTCCAAGTTATGGGCTCCCCAAATGATGCCCATGTGTCACACTGTAGTTCATAATTGCTACAAATGTTTTCTGTATACACCTAAACGAGGACCTGTCATCCCTTCCGGTCATTTGCCTGTTGTCCAGGGACCTGGCCAACATTGGTATATTGATTTCACAGATATGCAGTCACCTGTGCGTGGTAAACGGTATCTGCTTGTCTGCGTGGACAGTTTCTCTAAGTGGGTGGAAGCTTTCCCTTGCACTAGAGAAACCGCACAAACCATGGCACAGTCACTGTGTAATGAAATTATTCCTCGATTTGGTATTCCTGGCAAAATTACCACAGATAATGGTACACACTTTGTGAATGAACTCTTGCAGAACCTCCTTCCAGCACTTGGCATTACACATAGAACTGTCTGTGTTTACAAACCCACCAGTAATGGTTTGGTTGAAAGATACAATGGGTTGCTCAAAACAAAAATGCGTCAGCTTATGGCAAATGGGATAAAGAATTGGCTTGATGCCCTCCCCTTGGCACTGTTATCTCTCCGTGCCACTCCATCCTCTTCCCTTAAACTGACGCCGTTCCAATTATGTACAGGTCGCCAGATGCGACTCCTACCTGGCAATCCAGACACTCAAGTACCCGATCAATACTCAGTATATTGGGATATCTTGCAGACTATTGTAAGTTCTCTGTCCTCAATTCCACAGGCCATTTCGGACAGAAGAGGGGATTGTGATGCCAATAGATCCCCCCCTTATAAAGTGGGCGATCTAGTGCACCGGCGTTATTACACGCACAAGACCTGGCGAGATCCCATCTACGTTGGGCCCTTCAAGATAGAAGCTCTGTCAGCCACAGCTGCCAAGCTTGAGGACCACACATCCTGGGTCCATCTGAAAGATATCCGCGCCTATCCAAATACCCAATCAGGCCTCCTGGATGTTTCCATTGATGTTTCCAGCACAACAGTCACTGGAGAGACCAGTCCCACCACAAACTCCATCTCCACCACCACTGAGCCCAAGACCACCGACCCCACATCCAACACTCTTGAACCATCTTGACCAACTCGACCAAAGACTTAACCACTTAATCAACTTAGACCATCCATCTCCTGAATCCCACCTCCTTGATCTGGCTGACATTGTCATCCAAACCTTCGCTGATTCTCCAGAGTCACCATCTGAACAACCACCTGTATTGCAACCTGCTTTTGAGTTGCCGTCCTCACCTCTTCCTCCAACTGTTCCAGCACTCCCACTTCCATACGTAGATCTTCACATCCGTCTCATCCGAATCCGTAACCTTGCAGAGGATCTCACCCAAATCCGCAACTTAGCTGAAGAATTGAGTGTGGAAGAACGAGAGACTGTTGCGTCTGCCATAGTACAGAATTTGCACAACAACATCAGTGAGCTGCTTGACATTCTACATTTGTACTTCCCCAATCAAGTCAGATAAATGCCACAGCAATTCCCGCCGATTTTCACTCCAGAAGAACTCATTCCCTTACAGACTATTTCTCTACATAAAGTTCCTATTCCAATACCACCTTTCCCAACCACTCCTGTGAAAGTGTTGATACCACCACCCTCCCCCGCTGGTAAGAGTCTCCGCAGGGAACCAACTGCTGAGAACCTTGCTGCCCTCGACAATATCAAGGAACCTGATCCACCAGACCCACTGGACATTGGACTTTACCCTGTTGATAAGTGTAACTCTGAGCAGGTATCTGAAACCAATTCCCATTGGTCGAACGACTTCGACGACACTTATTTGGAAGGCGACACCAATCCTGACGACACGGACGGAACCAGCACCCGTCCGAGCGTCGTCTCAGCAGCAGTGACGGTGTTACATCAATACACCCTCTTCTTCTGCTTTCCATCTGCTCGATTGTTTGCTGTTGGACTCGTGTGCATCATCCTACTTTGTATAGGTTTGGTTTTGTTTTTCACTACCCTGTTTACCTATACTGCTGACAGTAACCTCCTGGATCTTTGGATCACACTTACTGCCTTTCCCACTGGCAACGTTACCTTGCCAGCCGGAAACGCCACGGTACTTGCAACTACCTCGGTACTTGTAACTACCCCAGCAGTACTTGTAACTACTTCTGTACTTGCAACTACTCCAGCAGTACTTGTAACTACTTCGGTACTTACATCTACTCCTGCTCCATCACCTACTACAGCAGCCTACACAGAGCCCCAACAATACACCGCATTTACCCGCCTGTTTGGATACAGATCCCCCCAGACGACCTCAAAGATAGGTCCCATTGCCACCAGTCATCCTACCCCCTGGGCAGACACATCTGCCACGACAGACTTTTCAACTGGCTATCCTCCAGAGCCTATTGAAACCTCTGCGACTACTCCTGTCCTCACTGATTCTCCTGTTTTGCATTCTACAACTGTTCCCAATAATATCAGTAGCTCGGTCCATATTGTCCCCAATCTCACAACTAATTTTGAGGATAATATTACCTTGCTTGAATTACGACCCACCCCTCCTCCTTATTCTCTGGTTCCTCCTAGTGACGCTCCTCCTCCCACGAATACTACTTTAGCCACTCCAAACATCACCGTCCCAGCCACTCGACCTCCCAGATAGCTCATCATCCTTAAGTAACCATCAATATATGTCCCAGAATTTACCAGATAACCCGCCCTCTCCACCTGATTCTCCCCCACCATCGCCTTTTAGTATAGGTGTACACTTAATCCCTGAACCCCCAGAGTACCTTTTTGATTTAAGAGAGTTAATACATCCTCATTGGGACCCAGCTCCAGAAGACGATCCCAATTGGGACCCCTTCACCCGATATCTGACATTGTGTGAACCTTTGTTTGAGAATTGGACACTAGGTCCTAGCCGAACGGTTACAGACACTGTGATACTGTTTGGAGGAACTTTAGGGTTACAAATAGAACAAACCGACGACCTCCTAATAAGGCCAGCAACTGGTGACGTTGTAGATTTTTGGATTATCACATACGCCGTACTGGGCACTGATTGGATACCCTTTGTGTTCATTAGAGAGGTTGGATTGGGACCTTTGGAAGTATACAGTCTTTTTGTTATCCCCGACACTCCTGAAAGAGGAGCTGTTAGAATTTACCCACCCTACCCAGTCGTTAGAATTTACCAACCCAACCCAAATTCTTCCTAATGATATATCAATCTTTGGTATACCTAGGAATATTAATTATAGCAATTACAGTTCTGGTTAGGACCCTAGGATTTATTGTGTTACTCATTTTCATTAACCGCCAATTACCTTTGGTACAGTCCACATCTTACATTTAACCATGAAAACTACCAACATGAAGTCCTTAGTCCTCCTGTTGTGTATGCTCACCATGCCCACGATACAAGGAACACAGAATCTAGAAAGTTTCCTACAACAATTTATTACCACCTATGAAATAACATTACCCACTACCAAGGACACAACCACAATAACCCTTGATGTGTGTGCTTACACAATGTGTGGGGAACATCCGGTACAGCAATATTTGTCAGCTTTTGAGGTATACCTGTGTCCCTTCTCCAATTGCGGAAGTTGGGCACATGTATGGTGGTACACAGGTTCATGGGTTCCCTACTCAGGTAGTGAGATTCCAGATCTAAAAAAGAGCATTTCCATCATGAAATTGCGATGGACTGGCCTTTGTCCAATGACTAAATGTAATCAAGTGGCTATCACTTTCAGAGGAGTAACGGCTGTTACATACAGAACTTATTCCTTAGGAATTGATGCCACAGGTAGAGATCCCATTGGAAAATTCAAAATTATTCCACCTCCAGCCCAAACTGAAGCGAATCCTTTGATGCCAACAAAAATCCCAGATGTAAAGATTCCTTACCAGATTGTGCCAATTAACAATTCTAAAGATTTGATAGCATTAGAAACAGGATTTGGAGAAACAAACCTATGGCTCGAATGGGCGCATTATACTACAAAGAGTTTGAATGTCTCTAATTGTTATTTTTGTGCCCATGCAAGAGCAGAACCAACTGTAGTTCCTTTCCCTTTAGATCTCTACAATGATCCAGATGGTTTTTGGTGTATGTTAGAATTATTGCAGGTAAAAGACAAAGTCAATCAGTCTTGTCAGCATCTTGACAAGCACCACCCCTACTTACCCCCTCGGCTGAGGGTCCCACCCGCATTCAGGATTCCAGATCCTGCTACCAGATATCATACATGTCTGGAACGATATGGGTTGAAGAATACGCGGTTTCTGGGTAATTTGACCAATTGTAATACAACCCTAGGACAAGGGACTTTACAAAATCTAAATCTCACAAACTTTTCGCAGGCTAGAGCAGACATATGGTGGTATTGTGGAACCTATACTATCCACCATACCCTCCACAGGAGTTGGACAGGCAGATGTGCCTTAGTCAAATTGGTAATTCCAATCATTATAGCATCCTTGCTCCCTCCTCATAGCAGCTCTTCCTCACGAGTGAAGAGAAATGCAATGCCTGGATCTTTTGATGATCGGGTCTATATAGATGCTATTGGAGTTCCAAGAGGGGTTCCTGATGAGTTCAAAGCCAGAAACCAAATAGCTGCAGGATTCGAATCTGCCTTCTTTTGGTGGGCGACGATAAATAAAAATGTAGACTGGATAAACTATATATATTACAACCAGCAGAGATTTGTCAATTATACCAGGGATGCAGTTCAAGGAATTGCAGCGCAATTAGACGCCACTAGCCGGATGACGTTGGAAAACAGATTAGTACTTGACCAACTTCTGGCAGCAGAGGGCGGAGTGTGCCATAAAATAGGTACACAGTGTTGCACCTTTATCCCCAACAATACAGCTCCAGATGGATCAATCGCCAGAGCTTTGGAAGGCTTAACCTCACTGTCACAAGAATTGGCAGAAAACTCTGGCGTTGATACATCCTGGACTGGTTGGATGGATAAAGCTTTTGGTAAATGGAAGACATTTATCATTTCAGCTGCCACAACTATAATCATAGTGGTAGCAATTTTTGTGCTAGTAGGGTGTTGCATAATCCCTTGTGCTAGAGGCTTAGTAGAACGCTTAATTGAAACCGCAATCACGAAAAAGACAACAGCAGGACAATATGTCCTGTACGAAAATCTCCTTCCCAACACCACGGGAGATGACACATTGGACTATCTCCCTCTGAGAAGGACCAATCGCTATGCAACTGCTAGAGACACTCGAGAAATGTCTGCATCTGTATAATCAGGTAATAGCACACACAGGGATACAATTTAACCATATAAAGCTTTATAAGATAAGATATAATCAGTATATAACCAAAGAATTAATGATTAAATAGGTAAGAATAAGATAGAATTTGCATGTTAAAGGGTAGAAGTATAGTAGTTTTTGTATAACCATAGATATTGATAAGTAGAAATGATTGAAATAATTGAAGTGGTGCCAGAATGGTAATCAGAAACCAAATAACTCAGACTGTACCAGTTTGCACTGAGACTCAGAAAATTTTATGGCCTTGTAGGATACCTTCTGGAATGGATGGTACCATGGTATATTTACCCTGGTGTCACCCTATGGGATAGGGTGAAGAGGGGAATGTTAATATATGGCCTGGTTTTAGATCTACCACTGGAATAGTGATGGACAAAGCCACAGGGCCTAAAACATCTGAAAAAGAACTGACTAGGCCAAATAACTAACGAATGAAATAATATTAGATAATCTGCAGAAAGCAGGTCTGAACAATGAGTCTTGACACAAACAGGTATAGGTACAATATTCAAATAATATATAGCACCTGAAATGAAAGAATGATGGATAAAATGGAAAAAAAATGTGGCTTTCAAAATGGAGTCAATTGTTTATATTAATGTATAAAATGATACAGAGATCAGAAGATGTGATGAGAGGTGTTGCAAAAACATTATGTGAAACTGGTATCTCAACAGAAAAAAATGTTAGTAACCGCAAAAACAGTTTGTTCCAAAAAAAACATGTTGATATAACCGGAAAATGTTGCAACCTTGTGAAATACATGGAACGGAAGAGCTGGGTACAAAATGCACAGATGGCAGGACGCGACAGTTTAACCGCAGAAATTGAGAAATATTTGAAAAAAACAGGTCCCAAAATAGGTGCTGCCATAGACTTCAATAGAGAGATGAGAGTATAAAAGAAGGGTGATTTTGGCTTAAGTTCGGAGTCGTCCCCAACGCATCTCAGACGGCAGAGCGCTGTGCCATTGAACCCAGAATCCATCCGATGTCTGTATTAATTTGAAACTTTGGTAAGAATAAATGCCTTCTATCTGAAACCTTTCTCTGTCTTCATTTTCAAGTATTCCTTACCTGTCACTTATTTTACTAACTAAACTAAACACACACCAGACACTCATTTTGTGCACAAAATACTGATAGATTCAAATAGACTATATGTGGGAACATAAATGGCCCAGAATACACCTAGACCCAGAAAGGCAGAAAGCAGTGGTTATGGGAATTAGTTTCGAATTGCGGCTGTTGATGCCTGCCCAGACCAGACCCCCATGGGACTGGGTGACAATGGAAGTAAGAAAAACAATTCAGAACCTTCTGGATGAACTTAGTACGTTCAATCCTCCACATGGAATAGCCCAAGGAGGACGAAAACGAGGTCAAACAAATCAGTAACATAACAACCCCTACCTGAATACTGTTTCAGTCACACATGGAATTTCTATCAGTTTCATGTGGAATGTTTATTTTGTTTGAGTCAATTCCCTGTTTAACATAAAGAGCACCCTCCCTCCAATTTGATCCCCTCTATCATTGTAATATAATTTGTACCCTGATAACACAGAGGGGCATAATCGAACGGCGCCAGCCAAATCGATGGCCGGCCATCTTCGTGGCCAGCTCAGTGAGTGGGCGGAGCCAAGCGCATTTTCGAAATATGCTTGGCGCTGGCCAAATCGCTCACCGAGTTTGAAACAGGATCGCCGGCAGATCGCCGGGTTTAGATGAGATGGCCGGCTTCGATTTTCAGCCATAATGGAAACCGGACCTGGCCATCTCAAACCCGGTGAAATGCAAGGCATTTGGCCATGGGAGGAGCCAGCATTTGTAGTGCACTGCCCCCCCTCACATGCCAGGACACCAACCGGGCACCCTAGGGGGCACTTAAAAAATCTTTTAAAAAATACAAAATTAGCTTCCAGGTGCATAGCACCCTTCTCTTGTGTGCTGAGCCCCCCAAATCCCCCCCAAACCCACTGCCCACATGTCTACACCATTATCATAGCCCTAAGGGGTGAAGGGGGGCACCTACTTGTGGGTACAGTGGGTTTTGGGTTTTTTTGGAGGGCTCAACATTAACCACCACAAGTGGAACAGGTAGGGGGGGATGGGGTCCTCCACCTGCCTAAAGTGCAGTGCACCCACTAAAAACTGCTCCAGGGACCTGCATACTGTATACTGCTGTCAGGGAGCTGGGTATGACATTTGAGGCTGGCATACAGGCTGGCAAAAAAGGTTTTAATTTTTTTTTTGTGGGAGGGGGTTGGTGACCACTGGGGGAGTAAGGGGAGGTGATCCCCACTTCCCTCCGGTGGTCATCTGGTCAGTTGGGGTTCTTTTTTGGGACTTGGTCCTAAAAATACATGGACCAAGTCCGGCCTGTGAAATGCTCATTCGAGCCGGCCTCTTTTTTTTCATAATAAGGTGAAGCCGGCCATCTCGTAACCCCCGCCCCACCCCACCCTCCTTCCTGCCTTCGCTACCCTACCAACACGCCCCCTTGAAGGTTGGCCAGTGCCGCAATGATAAAGCAATTGAGGCCGGCAAAAATCGGCTTTCAATAATACCAATTTGGCCGGGATTGAGAGATCACCAGTGATCTCCTGATTTGTGTCGGAAGATCGCCGGTGATCCCTTTCGAAAATAAGCCTGACAGTGTCCTATTGATTTTCCTCCTTCCACCAGGTCTCTGAGATGTCTATTATATTTACCTCATCATTTAGTGCTATAGTCTCCAACTCTCCCATTTTATTTTTTAGGCTTCTAGCATTTGTATATAGACACTTCAAATTGTTTTTTCATTTACAAGCTGCTTTGAAGTTGATTGGGATCATTTGTATGCTTTACTCTGTTCTCCAATTAAACACTCCTGGATCTCTCTCTCATTATTATTGAAACCTTTCTATTGGGATTCCCTGAAGATCTTGTTTCAGTAGTATCCTTTGAGGATATTCCACACTGAACCAACAGCTCCTAGGTGACTGTCGGCTTCTCCCCCCCTCCCATTTTAATTTAAAAGCTCTCCATCTCTTTTTTAAAAGTTAACGCCAGCAGCCTGGTTACATCCCGGTTAAGATGGAGCCCATCCTTTCGGAATAGGCTCCGCCTTTCTCAGAATGTTGCCCAGTTCCTAACAAACCTAAATCCCTCATCCCTGCACCATTGTCTCAACCATGCATTGAAACTGCAGAGCTCTGCCTACCTCTTGGGTCCTGCGCATGGAACAGGGAGCATTTCTGAAAATGCTACCCTGGAGGATATGGATTTAAGCTTTCTACCTAAGAGCCTAAATTTGGCTTCCAGAACCTTCTTCCCACATTTTTCTTTATCATTGGAACCCACATATACCAAGACAGCAGGCTCTACCCCAGCACTATGGAAAAGTTTATCTAGGTGATGAGCGAGGTCCACCACCTTTGCACTAGGCAGGCAAGTAATCAGGCAATTCTCACATCCACCAGCCACCCAGCTACGTCTAATGATCATATCGCCAACTACAACAGCTATCCTAACTCTTCCCTCCTGGGTAGAAGATCCATCCTGGAGACACATGTTTGGTGTGAGAGGATATTGCATCCCCTGGTAGGCAGGTCCTAGCTACAGGATTACTTCCAGCGTCACCATTACTACTACTAATAATAATTTCTATAGTACTACTAGACATATGCAGTGCTGTACATATTATATACAGGTACTTTCTGTGTCCTTAAAGGGCTCACATCTAAGTTTTGTACCTGGGGCAAAGGAGGGTTAAGTGACTTGCCTAAGGTCACAAGGAGCTGTAGTGAGAATTGAACCCAGGTTGCCAGGATCAAAGCCCACTGCACTAACCATTAGGCCACTCCTCCCTCTAGGAGGGAGGAAAATATCCTTCTAGGAGACCTCCCTCCTCCAAGACAGCATAGTGGCTGCCAGACCGGAGGTGGGACTTCTCTATAACGTCCCTGTAGTCCTCCTCTATGTAACTTTCTGTTTCCCTGTGTCATTTGCTATGTTTCTATGTACAGAGGAGGAAGGGATTTTAGGAGATGGACTTTGTGTCTTAGTACATAAGTACATAAGTATTGCCATACTGGGAAGGACCAACATCCTGTTTCCAACAGTGGCCAACCAGATCACAAATACCTGGCAAGATCCCAAAAAAATACAAAACATTTTATACTGCTTATCCCAGAAATAGTGGATTTTCCCCAAGTCCATTTAAAAAGGGACTTTTCCTTTAGGAAGCCGTCCAAACCTTTTTTTAAACTCCGCTAAGCTAACCACCTTTACCACATTCTCTGGCAACAAATTCCAGAGTTTAATTACACATTGCGTGAAGAAACATTTTCTCCGATTCATTTAAATTTACTACATTGTAGCTTCATCGCATGCCCCCTAGTCCTAGTATTTTTGGAAAGCGTGAACAGACGCTTCACATCTACCCGTTCAACTCCACTCATTATTTTATAGACCTCTATCATATCTCCCCTCAGCCGCCTTTTCTCCAAGCTGAAGATCCCTAGCCGCTTTAGCCTTTCCTCATAGGGAAGTTGTCCCATCCCCTTTATCATTTTCGTCGCCCTTCTCTGCACCTTTTCTAATTCCACTATATCTTTTTTGAGATATGGCGACCAGAATTGTACACAATATTCGAGGTGCAGTTGCACCATGGAGCGATACAAAGGCATTATAACGTCCTCATTTTTGTTTTCCATTCCTTTCCTAATAATACCTAACATTCTATTTGCTTTCTTAGCCGCAGCAGCACACTGAGCAGAAGGTTTCAACATATCATCAATGAGGACACCTAGATCCCTTTCTTGGTCCGTGACTCCTAACATGGAACCTTGCATGATGTAGCTATACTTCAGGTTCCTTTCTCTGTCTTTATGCGCTGAGGATCTCTAAGGGGGAGGAAGGGATTGCAGAGATTAGTAGTTTTAGTATGGATAGGCAGACTCTATAGGCTGTATGGCCTTTATCTGCTGACAGCGATATTCCTGCTTGGCACGTTTTGTAACTGATTCTCCTCCAGTTTTGTTTGTGCTTTCGATCTATGTATCTTGTATACTTGCCAATTACAAGCCTTTTTAAAGACTCCTGAGGCAGGCGTTGTTCGCTGAAACATGGTGCTGTGTTATCTGCTAATAAAGAACATTATTTTATCTCTCGTCTCCGTGTTAAGTGTCCTGTTGATCACGCTACTTCCTTGTCTCTGCATTGGCCTTTATCTGCGTCATTTTCTATTTTTCTATATAGAAAGGATCTTTGAGGGGGAGGAAGGGATTGTAGAGATTGGTAGTAAGTGTGGAGGAGAACTAGATAGGTGATATGGAGGGGCATAATCGAACAGAAACGCCTATCTCCATGGGCGTTAATCTCCGAGAACGGGTCCGTGAAGGGGCGGAGTGAACCGTATTTTCAAAATAAAATAGACGCCCATGTTTTATTCGCCAAGGTGTGAGCTGGGCGTTTTTGCTTTTCAGCGATAATGGAAAATGAAATCGCCCAGCTCAAAAACGAATAAATCCAAGGCATTTGTTCGTGGGAGGGGCCAGGATTCATAGTGCACTGGTCCCCCTCACATGCCAGGACACCAACCGGGCACCCTAGGGGGCACTTTTACAAAAACAAAAAAAAAGGTAAAAGAGCTCCCAGGTGCATAGCACCCTTCCCTTGGGTGTTGAGCCCCCCAAATCCCCCTCAAAACCCACTGCCCACAAGTCTACACCATTACTATAGCCCTAAGAGGTGAAGGGGGGCACCTACATGTGGGTACAGTGGGTTTGGGGGGGTTGGACGACTATGCATTAAGCAGCACAATTGTAACAGGTAGGGGGGGGATGGGCCTGGGTCCACCTGCCTGAAGTCCACTGCACCCCCTAACAACTGCTCCAGGGACCTGCATACTGCTGCCAGGGAGGTGGGTATGACATTTGAGGGTGAAAGTAAAAAGTTGTGAAACATCATTTTTTTGTGGTGGGAGGGGGTTAGTGACCACTGGGGGAGTCAGGGGAGGTCATCCCCGACTCCCTCTGGGGGTCATCTGGTCATTTAGGGCACTTTTTGGGGCCTTATTCGTGAAAAAACAGGGTCCAGGAAAAGTGCCCTAAATTCTAGCTACAAACGCATCCATTATCGGCGAAAGGCGCCCATCTCTGTTCGGGTGATAACCACGCCCCAGTTCCGCCTTCACCACGCCTCCGACACGCCCCCGTCAACTTTGTCCGCATCCGCGACGGAGTGCAGTTGAAAGCGTCCAAGGTTCGGCTTTCGATTATACCGCTTTATTTGTTTTTGTGAGAAAAACGCCCATCTCCCGATTTAGGTCGGAACTTGGGCGTTTTTCTCGTTCGATTATAAGCTGGATGGTCTTCAGCTGTGTCATTTTCTATATTTCTATGTACAGAGGAACTTAAAGGGAGAGGAAAGTTTTGTAGAGTATATTAGTACATAAGTGTTGCCATACTGGGACAGATCGAGGGTCCATCAAGCCCAGTATCCTGTTTCCAACAGTGGCCAATCCAGAGATTAGCAGTTGGTGTGGAAGGTCAGACTGGATAAGTTGTATGGTCTGCCATCAGTTTCTGTGTTTCGACATACAGAGAATTTCAGAGAGGGGGGGAGGAGGAGTAGAGATTAGTAGTTGGTGTAGATGGGCAGACTGGATAAGCCATATGGTCTTATTCTGGGCCTGCCGTTATTTAGACTGGTACCAGGGTAAGTGCCTAGCTTCAGGAAGGAGAGTCTTTTTGCACTGATCCAATTAATGGACTGAATATCTTTACTAACCAGGTAAATCTGCCCGTAGTCCACTTCAGCACTCACAGCAGATTTTTAGTGCCATTGTGCACTTACGTGCAGCTAGAAATCATGAGATGGCCTGCGCTGCAATTTAGCCAGCCTCTGTCCTGCCCTGTTAAATCATTCTGAAGATCTGCTCCTTGGGAAATTCAGCATGACCTGATATGGATATCCTTTTCCTACCTGGACTACCAAAGCAAAATTGGGCATAAGAATATCCATACTGGGTCAGACCAAGGGTCCATCTAGCCCAGTATCTGCTTTCAACAGTGGCCAATCCAGGTCAAAAGTGCCTGGCAGAAACCCAATTAGTAGCAACATTCCATGTAGAACCCCAAGGAATAGCAAGATTCTGGAATCGTAAAGAGTAAAAGATTCCATGCAGAATCTCAAAGGGTAGCAACACTCCCAAGCTACCAATCCCAGGTCAAGCAGTGGCTTCCCCATGCCTATATCAATTATAGAACATGGAATTTTCCTCCAGGAACTTTCCCAAACATTTTTTAAGCACAGAAACATTAACTGCTGTGGGGTGGACTGAGAGTGGTCTTGGCCCCCGGGCACTGAGAGTGGTCTGGGCCTCCCGCCTGACTGCTGCCAGACACAACCTCTACTGCTGCCCCCCTACCACCACAGCTGATGCCCCCGCTTTCCCGGTCCTATCTTAAAGGCCCTGGTGGTCTAGAGGCCTCTGTGGGAGGGGACCATATTCTTTCCTGCCCGCTGCGTTGCCACTATTCCCCTGCCTGCTGGCGCCGCCGTGTTTTCAAAATTGCAGCCAAGACTTCCCACGGTAGTCTCGTGGGTCCAGGGAGTCTCAGCCGCAATTTTTTAAGTAAATGGTGCTGGCAGGGGGAATAGCAGCAGCACATTGGGCAGGAAAGAACATGTCCCCTCCCCCCACAGAGGCCACTAGATCACCAGCGGAATGCCTTTAAAGGTAGGAACCAGGGATAGGGCTGAAGTGTGCCGGTGGGCCCTCAGGCACTGCCCGGTTGCCCCCCTGTCACATCCTCTGGTAATGAGTTCCAGAGCTATTTGTTGAGTGGAAAAATCTTTCCTCCTCTTCATTTTAAAATTAGTACCATGTAACTTCCTTGGTTGTTCCATTGTCTTTGTACTTTTTGAAAGAGTAAAAAATTGATTGACTTTCAGTTGTTCTACACCACTAATTATTTAATCTAGGTAGCTGGATCCACACCTGAGAAGGGTCAGAATAACCCAAAGTGACCAGCCATTGGCTCTCCCTGTCTGATCAATAACTTTGAACTTTGATGCAAAGAATAGTATACCAAAAGTGAAAACATTTTGTAGACTCTTAGGATGTGGTTTTCAATGTTTACATTTACCTTGAAAATCAAATGTTAAATCTAATTGTACGTCTGGGACTCAATCCCAAATGTATGCATACAATGACTATAGTTGCCTCATTTTTAAAATTTGAAGATCCCCAGAACATTTAAAAGCTCTGTGTCACGAGGACCCCATAATATAAAGTGTTATTCTATAAGGAAGTTAGAGATTGTAGAGCAATATCATTCCTACTATCATGTCCTAGATAGAAAGCTTAGTGGTAAGAAGCATGATTCTGTGCTATATTCCAACTGCAATGTGCAAAAGGAAACTGTAGGTCATTTTAAATCCTCTAACATTTTTCTGTGCCTATATTTTGGTTCACTTCAATCAACAGAAGTTCTTTTGACCAGAACCAAAGGAACCCCATTATATATTATCAGTACTGACTGAAGAAACAATTATATCAACTCAAACTCAGACATTTTCATTAAGTAAATATATTCCTAACTGCCCCAGAGATATTCTGTCAGAAAAATTTACACAGGCTTTTAAAAACTTGTGACATGTTTGCATTTGTTAGAACTGTTTCCTGATAATGCATCAGCTCCTGAGCTTCATCGAAGGTAAGTTATTTAAAATCATCCATTAGGTTTCCGGTGCTTTCGTTTTGTTTTTCTGGTGGTAGTATTAAACGCTACAATTGAACATGTTTACAGTATTTTTATATACTTGATAAGGATTAACATAAATTAATATTCATTTTAAACCTGCATATCCTAGCAATGTTGTACAATGAAAGAGTAGAAAAAGATAATTTGATATTCAAACCAAAAATTCTTCCTGGTTCCATGTGGCGCTCAAAAATCAGTGCATGATACTATCAAAGCTTTTATGCTGGAAGAATGTTCTTTCAGTATAGGAACATTAAGGGTTCACCTACTTTTGTGTGTTCATTTTAACAAGTTACATTTGGTTACTTCAATAAAAAAATATCCAGAGTAAATCACAATTATCCACAACATGACAAGTAAAATAAAATGTCACATAACAACTTGCTTTCAAAAGCTTGAACCACTGGGTCAGAAAGGACTCCTGCCTGGCTGCTTCTGGCTCAACCAACTGCATGGACTGTGATGTCTTTAGGTGTTGTTTGCAATACTGCAAACCTTCAGTACTCTGCCTTCTACTTTCCTCTAGTTTGGTGGTGAGCATGTTTTCACTCTGGATACCTGAACCTCTTCTAGCACCTAGCACCTTCTCAATAAAGACACATTCTCTCAGGCTCACTCCGAACCTTCCTCCCTCCTACTTCATACCATAAAAAATAAAATTATGCTTTTGGATAGGAGCTTTCATCTTTCTAGAATTTACAAAAACATGTCAAATGGTTTGAATGTTCACATCACTTACCTCCTTTCCATTTTCCTCCAGTGACTGCAGTGTCTTAAACAGTTTTAGAACAGTTTGTGTTGCCATTTTAATATTCTTTGAACTTTTATCCCCTTAACATCTTTATAAAGCTTTGCATAATGCCAAGAGGAGGCTTAAGTACATAAGTATTGCCATACTGGGACAGAGCAAAGGTCCATCAAGCCCAGCATCCTGTTTCCAACAGTGGCCAGTCCAGGTCATAAATACCTGGTAAGATCAAAGTACAAAACATTTTATGCTGCTTATCCCAGAAATATTTTCCCCAAGTCAATTTAATAATGGTCTATGGACTTTTCTTTTAGGAAGCTGTCCAAACCTTTTTTAAACGATGCTAAGCTAACCGCCTTTACCACATTTTCTGGCAACGAATTCCAGAGTTGAATTACACGTTGGGTGAAGAAAAGCTTCCTCCGATTCATTTTAAATTTACTACACTGCAGCTTCATCGCATGCCCCCTTGTCCTAGTATTTTTGGAAAGCGTAAACAGAAGCTAAAAGTCAACCCGTTCCATTCCACTCATTGTCTTATAGACCTCTATCGTATCTCCCCTCAGCTGCCTTTTCTCCAAGCTGAAGAGTCCCAGCCACTTTAGCCTTTCCTCATAGGGAAGTCGTTACATCCCCTTTATCATTTTTGTTGCACTTCTCTGCACCTTTTCTAGTTCCACTATATCTTTTTTGAGATGCGGTGACCAGAATTGAACACAGTATTCGAGGTGCAGTCGCACCGTGGACCGATACAAAGTTATTATAACGTCCTCATTTTTGTTTTCCATTCCTTTCCTAATAATACCTAACATTCTATTTGCTTTCTTAGCCACAGCAGCACACTAAGCCGAAGGTTTCAACATGTCATCAACGACGACACCTAGATCCCTTTCTTGGTCGGTGACTCCTAACGTGAAACCTTGCATGATGTAGCTATAATTTGGGTTCCTCTTTCCCACATGCATCTCTTTGCACTTGCTCACATTAAACGTCATCTGCCATTTAGACGCCCAGTCTTCCAGTCTCATAAGGTCTTCTTGTAATTTTTCACAATCCACCCGCGATTTAACTACTTTGAATAACTTTGTGTCATCAGCAAATTTAATTACCTCACTAGTTACTCCCATCTCTAGGTCATTTATAAATATGTTAAAAAGCAGTGGTCCCAGCACAGACCCCTGGGGAACCCCACTAACAACCCTTCTCCATTGAGAATACTGACCATTTAACTCTACTCTCTGTTTTCTATCTTTTAACCAGTTTTTAATCCACAATAGAACACGACCTCCTATCCCATGACTCTCTAATTTCCTCTGGAGTCTTTCATGAGGTACTTTGTCAAATGCCTTCGGAAAATCCAGACACACTACACAATATCAACAGACTCACTTTTATCCACGTTTGTTCACCTCTTCAAAGAAATGTAGTAGATTGGTGAGGCAAGATTTCCCTTCACTAAATCCATGTTGGCTTTGTCTCATTAATCCATGCTTTTGAATATGCTCTGTACCGGCACCGGCATAAGACTCACCGGTCTATAATTTCCCAGATCTCCCTTGGAACCTTTTTTAAAAATCGACATTACATTGACATTCAATAGTCACTTCTAGGAGGCCAATAATACTTCTCCTTTTCTGTAATAATTCAATTTGTGTAAAGATGCATAATAATAGTTTGCAATGTTGCATTACTACACTAAAAGGGTAATGTAATAATTGGTCATTTGTATTTAGATACCACTTGCATGCATGAATTTACAGAGTACCAGCATTTTCTGGGTAAGTGCACCAGGGGCGTAGCCACGGGTGGGCCTGGGTGGGCCCAGGCCCACCCATTTCCACCCAAGGCCCACCCAAAAATAGTGGATCGCAACTTCAGTTGTGGCTAAGTCTTCTTTTCCCTCCCTCACCCCCACCGCAAAGCATCTAGTTTAAGGGTCCAGCCGGCAGCGTTTCACAGAGAACCACTCCGAGTCCGGAGCCTTCCCTCTGTGGCTGAGATGAATCTTCTTTTCTCTCCCTCACCCCTGCCGTAAAGCATCTAGTATAAATTAAGGGCGCGGCCAGCAGTGATTCGCTGAGAAGCACTCCGTAGCCTTCCTTCTGCCGCGATCTGCCCTCTCGGAAACAGGAAGTTGCGCTGAAGAGAGCGGCGGAGGGAAGGTCCTGGAGCAGGTCTTTATCTGGGAATCACTATCAGCTGGTGCGCTTAATTTAAGCTAGAAGCAGCGAAGCGAGAGTGAGGGAGGAAAAAGGAGTGGCTGTAACTGCAGGGTGGGAGAGGGACAGGCTGGGAGACAGTGGCTTCACCTGCATGTGTGTGTGTGGGGGGGGGGGGCTTGAGGCCAAAGGGAAGGGAGAAGTTCTGGACCTTCAAAGGGGGGGGTGGGGTTGGCTGGAGAAAAGGGAGAGAGATTCTGGACCTGCAAAAGGGGGGAGATGGCTAACTGGCTGGAGGGAAGGGAGAGAGAGGTTTGGGACCTGCAAGGGGGGGGGGGTGGCTAGAGAGAAGGGAGCCAGGTTTGGGACCTGCAAGGGGAGAGGTTGCTGGCTGGAGGGAATGGAGCGAGTTTTGGATCTGCAAGGGGGGGGCCTAGCTGGAATGGAGGTTCTGGACCTGCAATGGGGGGGGGGGGGGTGGCTGGAGGCAAGGGAGAGAGGTGCTGGACCTGAAAGGGGGAAGGACGATGGAGGGAAGGATGAGAGGTGCTGGACATGCAAGGGAGAGAGGCTGGGGGCTGGAGGAAAGGAAGAGAGTTGTTAGACCTGCAAGGGGTGCAGCAGTGGCGTAGCCAGAAGTCAATTTTTGGGTGGGCCAACAGGTTGGATGGGTGGGCACTAGACAGTGGTGTGCTGGTAAATGTTTAACAACAGGCTCTCTCCCCGGTCCACCTCTGCGCCCGTCCACCTCCCCCCCCCCCTTAAAAATTGCAGAGCTGGCTATAGCCGGGGAGAGAGCCTGGGGGGGGGGGGGGGCAATGCATTACTGTCTCCAGGAAAAAAAAATTAAATGATCCCAGGTTCCAATTTAATTCATGTTTAATGTGGGATAAAATGCCATAAATAAGTAAATAAATATAAACTTTTAATGTTGAGCACCTGATTCTCAAAGTGGACATATTCCAAACACTATAATGAAAATAAAATGATTTTTTTCTACCTTTGTTGTCTGGTGACTTTCTTTTTCTGATCATGCTGGCCCAGTATCTGATTCTGCTGCTATCTGTCCTCTTAACTCCGTTTCCAGGGCTTCCTTTCTATTTATTTCTTTACTTTCCTCCTTTCTTCTTCATTTTTTGCTCTATATCCATAAGTAAAAGCTGGGTCCTCTGCAGACTTAACTGTCTAGTGGATCCAGCTTCTGCCTATTTTCTTCATCCATGTGCAGTTTTTCTCCTCTCTTCCTTTTCCCTCATCTCATCTCCTTCCTCATTCTTCCATCCCCTCCATCCATGTCCAGCATTTCTTCTCTCTCCCTTCCCTCTCATCCATCCATGTCCAGCAACCCTCCTCTCCCCTTCCCTCCATCCAGCAACCCTCCTCTCCCCTTCTTCCACCATGTCCAGCAACCCTCCTCTCCCCTTCCCTTCAACCAGCAACCCTCCTCTCCCCTGCCCTCTCCTCTCCCTTTCTTCCACCATGTCCAGCAACCCTCCTCTCCCCTTCCCTCCATCCAGCAACCCTCCTCTCCCCTTCTTCCACCATGTCCAGCAACCCTCCTCTCCCCTGCCCTCTCCTCTCCCCTTCTTCCACCATGTCCAGAAACCCTCCTCTCCCCTTCCCTCCATCCAGCAACCCTCCTCTCCCCTTCTTCCACCATGTCCAGCAACCCTCCTCTCCCCTTCCCTTCAGCAACCCTCCTCTCCCCTTCTTCCACCATGTCCAGCAACCCTCCTCTCCCCTTCCCTTCATCCAGCAACCCTCCTCTCCCCTGCCCTCTCCTCTCCCCTTCTTCCACCATGTCCAGCAACCCTCCTCTCCCCTTCCCTCCATCCAGCAACCCTCCTCTCCCCTTCTTCCACCATGTCCAGCAACCCTCCTCTCCCCTTCCCTCCATCCAGCAACCCTCCTCTCTCCCCCTACCCTCCCCTCCATCCACCCATATCCAGCAACTCTCCTCTCCCCTGCCCTCTCCTCTCCCCTTCTTCCACCATGTCCAGCAACCCTCCTCTCCCCTTCCCTCCATCCAGCAACCCTCCTCTCCCCTTCTTCCACCATGTCCAGCAACCCTCCTCTCCCCTTCCCTTCATCCAGCAACCCTCCTCTCCCCTGCCCTCTCCTCTCCCCTTCTTCCACCATGTCCAGCAACCCTCCTCTCCCCTTCCCTCCATCCAGCAACCCTCCTCTCCCCTTCTTCCACCATGTCCAGCAACCCTCCTCTCCCCTTCCCTCCATCCAGCAACCCTCCTCTCTCCCCCTACCCTCCCCTCCATCCACCCATATCCAGCAACTCTCCTCTCCCCTGCCCTCTCCTCTCCCCTTCTTCCACCATGTCCAGCAACCCTCCTCTCCCCTTCCCTCCATCCAGCAACCCTCCTCTCCCCTTCTTCCACCATGTCCAGCAACCCTCCTCTCTCCCCCTCCCCTCCCCTCCATCCACCCATATCCAGCAACTCTCCTCTCCCCTGCCCTCTCCTCTCCCCTTCTTCCACCATGTCCAGCAACCCTCCTCTCCCCTTCCCTCCATCCAGCAACCCTCCTCTCCCCTTCTTCCACCATGTGCAGCAACCCTCCTCTCCCCTTCTTCCACCATGTCCAGCAACCCTCCTCTCCCCTTCCCTTCATCCAGCAACCCTCCTCTCCCCTTCCCTCCATCCAGCAACCCTCCTCTCCCCTTCTTCCACCATGTCCAGCAACCCTCCTCTCTCCTCTCCCCTTCTTCCACCATGTCCAGCAACCCTCCTCTCCCCTTCCCTCCATCCAGCAACCCTCCTCTCTCCTCTCCCCTTCTTCCACCATGTCCAGCAACCCTCCTCTCCCCTTCCCTCCATCCAGCAACCCTCCTCTCTCCTCTCCCCTTCTTCCACCATGTCCAGCAACCCTCCTCTCCTGTCTGCCCTGTTTCCTTCCGCCCCCCCCCCCCGCGCCGTACCTTTAAATATTATAGTTTTGCTGGAGTCGCGGGCAGCCGGCATTGAAAAGATCGGCAGGCTTACGCCGGTTCCAGCAGCCTTCCCTTCCCTCGTTGCAAGTCGGATGATGGCTCCGCCCTCGTAGAAACAGGAAATACGTCAGAAGAGGGCCCACCCAGGCCCACCCGTGGCTACGCCCCTGGGGTGCAGGCTGGAAGGAAGGGAGAGAGGTGCTGGACCTGTGGGGAGGGGGGGCTAGAGGCTGGAGGGAAGGCCTGCAGGGGATGCTTGAGGGAAGGGAGAGAGGTGCTGTACCAGGAGGAGAGATTAGAGGGAAGGGACAGAGATGACGGATCAAGGGGATGAAGGAAGAGGGAGACATGTTTAACCCACAGTGGGAGAAAGAGTCAAAAGCTGGAAGAGAGAAGCAGAGTAGCTGGATAGGTGGGATCGGAGAGGAGAGAGAGACATTGGTGTGAGTGAGGAAGAAAGGGGAGATACAGAAACAGACGTGAGATGCTGTATTGGAATGGCATATGAACACAGAGGGGTAATGCCTGACAGAGAGGGGGGAATATAGGAATAGAGAGGCTATGCTGGACACTGGGAGGGAGGGGTTTACGGTCACAGGGGAGACATACTACACATAGGGAACAATAGGAACTCAAAAGGGAGATACTGAGCATGTGAGGGCATAGGGACACAAGGGGTGATGCTGGACACAGGGGTAGGGGGTAGAAGGGTGGTGATGGATGGAGGAATTTGAACATAGTGGAGATACTGGACACGGAACTATAGGGACACAGAGATGGGAGATGGATGGTGGACATAGAGAGAGAAGAAATAAATAGACAGGAGACCCTGGTAAGTGAATTAAGACAGAAGAAAGCAGAAACCAGAGACTAGAACCAAGCTGATTTGAAAAATAAAATAGCAAGACATCAAAAGGTAGAAAAAATAATTTTCAATTTTGTGATTAGAATATGTCACATTTGGAATGTACATCTTGCCAGAGCTGGTGTTAGACATGGCTGGAGCCCAGGCCATAAATTTTGGAGGGAACCCCAAAGCCCATCACCAGACTGCACTGCCTTCAACTTCCATCATGCTTGTGGCTCTCTCTGGCCAGGGGACCAAGAGCAATTGTTCTAGCTGCACTCCAACACCATCCCTGTCACGTACTATGCTTATATTTTGCACAGGAGGAAATGCATTTCTTTCTGTATCTCTGGTATTGTATTACATGCAAGGTCTGGCTTTTTGGGGGCTTGGTTATATTTATCTTTATAATTTTTAGTCAATTATTCTATATTTGGCATTTTTATTCCGTGTGTGTGATCGAGGTATTCTGTTAGCATGAATTTTCTATGTAGCCTTCTGTAGTAAGTTTGGTTTGTTTAGTTTTCCCAATAGATGCGATGAAACTACAGTGTAGTAAATTTAAAACAAATCGGAGAAACATTTTCTTCACCCAATGCGTAATTAAACTCTGGAATTCGTTGCCGGAGAATGTGGTGAAGGCGGTTAGCTTGGCAGAGTTTTAAAAGGGGTTGGACGGTTTCCTAAAGAACAAGTCCATAAACCCCTACTAAATGGACTTTGGAAAAATCCACAATTCCAGGAATAACATGTATAGAATGTTTGTACGTTTGGGAAGCTCGCCAGGTGCCCTTGGCCTGGATTGGCCGCTGTTGTGGACAGGACGCTGGGCTCGATGGACCCTTGGTCTTTTCCCAGTGTGGCATTTCTTATGTACTTATGTATTAATATTTTACGGCCCCACTGTAATATGTAGGGCAATGCCTTTTTCATAGGTAGGATCCTTCTTTTGGAAGTTAGTGCTGGCATTGTAAATTTGCACTAGGTTATGAGTGACATTTTGTTTTAAAGATTGTTTTATTTACCATATGGCGGCTGTTGAGATTACGGTGAGTTTTATGGGGAAATGTCCTAACTCTGCTCTGTACCCATTGGGGGAGGGACAGGGGGTTCTGTGGATGCAGAATTTA
The DNA here is from genome assembly GCF_901765095.1 of Microcaecilia unicolor. Classification (NCBI taxonomy): domain Eukaryota; kingdom Metazoa; phylum Chordata; class Amphibia; order Gymnophiona; family Siphonopidae; genus Microcaecilia; species Microcaecilia unicolor. The sequence continues at coordinate 535,333,494 of NC_044033.1, read as the reverse complement.
TTTGCCTTTAATACAAGACTATACTTTCTGAGATCATTTCTATAGCGTGTAACTGGAAAGATATGTTGAAAAGTGTTTGGTCTTGCTATACAGGCTAAGTATGTGTGTTAGGGAACCGAGGCTCAATGGAGGCGGAAGAGTGCAATCTCTTGTACTTCCCCCTGAAGGCTGCACTGCTACCCTTATTGAAGTTATTGGGAGTGGGGTATCAGGTGGCAAGTTTTTCAATTTCAAAAAAGTTGGCAACCCTGGTGCCCACCCATCTGACATGTTGGCCCACCCAAAAATTGTTTTCTGGCTACTACAACTACTTAACATTTCTAGAGCGCTACTAGGGTTACGCAGCGCTGTACAGTTTAACAAAGAAGGACAGTCCCTTCTCGAATGAGCTTACAATCTAAAGGACGTCAATAGAAATCAAACAAAATAAAACATGGAAAAGAAAATAAGATGATACCTTTTTTATTGGACATAACTTAATACATTTCTTGATTTGCTTTCGAAGGTTGCCCTTCTTCCTCAGATCGGAAATAAGCAAATGTGCTAGCTGACAGTGTATATAAGTGAAAACATTCAAGCATTACTATGACAGTCTGACAGGGTGGGAGGAGGGGGGTGGGTAGGAAGTATGTATGGGGACATCAAAGCATATCATTGATATTCTAACAGGATGGGTGTGGATAGGTGAGGGGAGGGTGATCAACAGAGACATACAGCTTTATGGTTTATAATGGGCTAGGAACCCCAAATCCTTGTTAAGTCCTTTCTGTTGGGTGTTAAAATATTCAATCATTCTGACTTCAAAGGTCTTACGTTCTTGTATGGTTTTAAAGTTACCTTTCAGGATTCTCACTGTGAAGTCACTGGTACAGTGTCCTGGTCCTGTAAAATGTTGACCAACAGGCGTGGGAACCCTGCTGGCACCAGTATTGTTCATATGATGTCTATGTAAATTGGACAAAATGTCAAGTTGGGGCAGTTAAGATTTCCTGAATAGAGGTGTAGTGGCTACACCACTGAAGTGCACACGTCTGGGCATAAAAGCTGGCAGGCTGCTTAAATGGCATCAAATGTAAATGCAAGAAGAATATGCATGAGTGGGTCAGAGGGATACAATGGGTGAGGCTCCCACGTACAGATATCACTTATAGAATACTGTACGATATGCACTTAAATGCCAAATTGTCATGACTACAGTTATGCCAGTACTATGGCAGATGCAACTGCAGACATGTAAACGATACACAGCCGGGTATAAGGTTACTCTGAGATATCTCTTTAGAATAGACTCCCACCATGCGCACTCGGGGTGCCCAAAGGAAGATGTTCAGTTATAGAAGTGCCCCTTAGGAGGACAATTCTATAACACAGGTGCTAATATTTATGAATCCATTATGGATGTAAAAGTTTAAAATAATGGCACATATGCACACGTGTGTGTATATACACATGAACATGATACAAATTCTCCCTAAGCGCTATTCTGTAAATACCTGCTTAACTAACAGCAAAAACGTATCCTGAAGTGCACTTATGCAGTATCCAATAGTAGAGTGGAGTCCCACTATTCAATATCTGAATAACTTGGAATGCTCTTATTCAGTATCAGATAGTAGGATGGAATGCTCTTATGCAGTATCTGAGAGTAGGATGGAATGCTCTTATGCAGTATCTGAGAGTAGGATGGAATGCTCATGCAGTATCTGAGAGTAGGATGGAATGCTTATGCAGTATCTGAGAGTAGGATGGAATGCTCATGCAGTATCTGAGAGTAGGATGGAATGCTCTTATGCAGTATCTGAGAGTAGGATGGAATGCTCTTATGCAGTATCTGAGAGTAGGATGGAATGCTCATGCAGTATCTGAGAGTAGGATGGAATGCTTATGCAGTATCTGAGAGTAGGATGGAATGCTCTTATGCAGTACCTGAGAGTAGGATGGAATGCTCTTATGCAGTATCTGAGAGTAGGATGGAATGCTCTTATTCAGTATCAGATAGTATTGTGCAATGCTCTTATGCAGTATCTGAGAGTAGGATGGAATGCTCATGCAGTATCTGAGAGTAGGATGGAATGCTCTTATGCAGTATCTGAGAGTAGGATGGAATGCTCTTATGCAGTATCTGAGAGTAGGATGGAATGCTCTTATTCAGTATCAGATAGTAGGATGGAATGCTCTTATGCAGTATCTGAGAGTAGGATGGAATGCTCTTATTCAGTATCAGATAGTAGGATGGAATGCTCTTATGCAGTATCTGAGAGTAGGATGGAATGCTCATGCAGTATCTGAGAGTAGGATGGAATGCTCATGCAGTATCTGAGAGTAGGATGGAATGCTCTTATGCAGTATCTGAGAGTAGGATGGAATGCTCATGCAGTATCTGAGAGTAGGATGGAATGCTTATGCAGTATCTGAGAGTAGGATGGAATGCTCTTATGCAGTATCTGAGAGTAGGATGGAATGCTCTTATGCAGAATCTGATAGTAGGATGGAATGCTCTTATTCAGTATCAGATAGTATTGTGCAATGCTCTTATGCAGTATCTGAGAGTAGGATGCAATGCTCTTATGCAGTATCTGAGAGTAGGATGGAATGCTCATGCAGTATCTGAGAGTAGGATAGAATGCTCTTATGCAGAATCTGATAGTAGGATGGAATGCTCTTATGCAGTATCTGAGAGTAGGATGGAATGCTCATGCAGTATCTGAGAGTAGGATGGAATGCTCTTATGCAGAATCTGAGAGTAGGATGGAATGCTCATGCAGTATCTGAGAGTAGGATGGAATGCTCTTATGCAGAATCTGAGAGTAGGATGGAATGCTCTTATGCAGTATCTGAGAGTAGGATGGAATGCTCATGCAGTATCAGAGTAGGATGGAATGCTCTTATGCAGAATCTGAGAGTAGGATGGAATACTCTTGTGCAGTATCTGAGAGTAGGATGGAATGCTCTTATGCAGTATCTGAGAGTAGGATGGAATGCTCTCATGCAGTATCTGAGGGTAGGATGGAATGCTCTTATGCAGAATCTGATAGTAGGATGGAATGCTCTTATGCAGAATCTGATAGTAGGATGGAATGCTCTTATGCAGTATCTGAGAGTAGGATGGAATGCTCTTATGCAGAATCTGATAGTAGGATGGAATGCTCTTAGGCAGTATCTGAGAGTAGGATGGAATGCTCTTGTGCAGTATCTGAGAGTAGGATGGAATGCTCATGCAGTATCTGAGAGTAGGATGGAATGCTCTTGTGCAGTATCTGAGAGTAGGATGGAATGCTCATGCAGTATCTGAGAGTAGGATGGAATGCTCTTGTGCAGTATCTGAGAGTAGGATGGAATGCTCATGCAGTATCTGAGAGTAGGATGGAATGCTCTTGTGCAGTATCTGAGAGTAGGATGGAATGCTCATGCAGTATCTGAGAGTAGGATGGAATGCTCTTATGCAGTATCAGAGTAGGATGGATGGTCATGCAGTATCTGAGAGTAGGATGGAATGCTCATGCAGTATCTGAGAGTAGGATGGAATACTCTTATGCAGAATCTGAGAGTAGGATGGAATGCTCTTATGCAGTATCTGAGAGTAGGATGGAATGCTCATGCAGTATCTGAGAGTAGGATGGAATGCTCTTGTGCAGTATCTGAGAGTAGGATGGAATGCTCATGAAGTATCTGAGAGTAGGATGGAATGCTCTTATGCAGAATCTGATAGTAGGATGGAATGCTCTTATGCAGAATCTGAGAGTAGGATGGAATGCTCTTATGCAGTATCTGAGAGTAGGATGGAATGCTCTTATGCAGAATCTGATAGTAGGATGGAATGCTCATGCAGTATCTGAGAGTAGGATGGAATGCTCTTATGCAGAATCTGAGAGTAGGATGGAATGCTCTTGTGCAGTATCTGAGAGTAGGATGGAATGCTCTTGTGCAGTATCTGAGAGTAGGATGGAATGCTCTTGTGCAGTATCTGAGAGTAGGATGGAATGCTCTTATGCAGTATCTGAGAGTAGGATGGAATGCTCTTGTGCAGTATCTGAGAGTAGGATGGAATGCTCTTACGCAGTATAGTACGATGGAATGCTCTTACAAAGTATCTGATAGTAGTGGAATGCTTTCTGAGAAGTTCTGAGAGATGAGAACATCTCTGTGGGTAAGTGACATTATTTTCATCTGAGCTTGGTAACTTCAAGATTAGGGTTTAAAAGAGGAACTGTAGGATATTGATAAACAGTTAGAATTTTAAAAGAAAAAACAGCAAGCAAACTTTAATAGCTAGTCTCTATACCCTTTTCCCCATACCTTTAAAACTTGAAGTTTCTGCCACAGCTGAAAGATTGGGGTTTAAAAGAGGAATTCTAGGATATTGAGAAACAGAATTTTAAAATTTAAAAAAAAGAAAGCAAACTTTATTAGCTAATCTCCATACTCTTATCCCTATAGTTTTATGTTTAAATCTTTTTTATTGAAGAATAATAACAAGAATTAGCAGTTACAGTTCTCAAAGAAGAACACAAATACAGAATGTCATCAAAAGAAGCTCAGACCATTATACAAACTTACAATTGTACAATTTTACATTTTCTCCCCCCCTCCCATCCTCCACCCCCAAACAACCCCACCCCCCTTTCCATACTGTGGTGTCATCTTTACTGTTCAATCAATTTTTATTGATGTGTTAAAACTGAATTGCATCTACTAATCTCTAAACATCTCACAGTCACACGTTATAAATTATATAACAAAGGCCAGGGTAACTTTGGTACCTATAATATTGTCATCAGTTATTTCTTTTATTCCAGCCCCTATCTAATGGTCAATAGATTAATCATACATCATTCCTTCAAATAGTCTTTCCCCCCTAATCCTGTCCTCCCTGGATTCCACTCAACGTTCAATGTATTAAAAGTTCAACAAGGAACTTCTCCCTTTGGAGGGAAGGGTAACCTACAAGGGTCCTCACATTGCCCGTAACCTCAGGCCTGGGGCGCTCTCCAGATCTGTAATTCCACATCCGTCTATACGCATTTGTTTTATTAACTGTGATCTCCAGATTTGTATCAGAGGCCCCTCCTTAAGTCTCCATGACTGTAGAATGGAAGTGATTCCAAAGTATACAGCTATCTTTGCAAAAGCTTTAAATCCCTCTGGGGGGTCCGTCGAGTACTTACAGTTATTAAATAGCAACAAAGGATCACAAATTAGAGTACAATTTCACATCTGTTCCACCCTCCCCAGTACTTTCTTCCAAAAGCTTTGTAGAAGTGTGCATTGCCAGAACATATGTCCCAGCGTGGCAACGTTGCCCACATTTGGGACAAGTCCCGCAAATTGCGAACCCCGCCCAAAATGCTCTACGCGGGGACACATGTGTTCTCAAAATCCACTTATACAGTCTCTCTCTCTGTGGTATGGAAAGTCTCTGCGTGTACAAAGATTTTATATAGGACCTACACACATCGGCTGAGACCTCGCACGCGAGGGATGGAGAGCTGTGCCCCCCATAGTGAAGGTCTCCAACAAGACCTCCACTACATCCTCTGTCAAATCAGTCCACTCCAGGGAGGCAATATAGTGTTTTAATTGGAAGTATTCAAAGACATTACCCGGGGAGATCTTATATTGAGATTGCAATTCCGAGTAGGTGTGTATATGACCCGCTTCTGTTACTACATGCGCTAAGTACACTATTCCTTTCTTGGCCCACTTATTAAATACACTAGCTCCCTGTCCCGGAGGAAGCGCGGGATTATTGCATATGGATAACCATGGTGATGAGGTGGCCGAAAAATGATGCCTCCTACAAATTCATCTCCATGTGGCCCTTAGGGCCTGGTGCATCGGATGTCGCACAAAAACACAATGTGGTAAGGTACCCCCTGAATGTAGGAGATGGCTAAAATGTATCCCTGGGAACAAGGATGTCTCTACTGATGTTAAGGAAAATTCAGAGACCCCCAGTATCAGTCATTAATATGTCGCATTGCGCAGGCAATTGTTAAGAACTTAATATTTAAGAGGTCCATACCCCCCCATTGCACGGGACCGCTATCTTGTCATATGGTAATCTTGTTTTTTTCCCCTGCCACAGATAGTCTTGCACGAGTCTCCTCAATACCCTCTCTTCTCTGTTTTTCAAGTAAAGGGGAAGTTGCTGGAATACATATAACCACTTAGGGGCCACCATCATATTGAGTGGGAGTGCCTTCCACATGGATAGTTTGCATTTAGTCATATCTAGCAGTGGATCAATGTTGTCCTTGTATAGAGATATCTTGTCATTCGTGATGAATACCCCTAAGTATTTCATCTTCGAATCCACCCACTGAAGTGGGAACTCCCCCTTCCACCCCGTCTGCGTCTCACCATCCAATGCCATTGCACATGATTTGCTAGGGTTGAGGGTGAAACCTGACAACGATCCGTACTCCTGTATCAAGCTCAGAGCAGCCTCTAAAGATCGTTGCGGTTCTGATAGAACCAGGAGGATGTCATCTGCGCACGCTAGAGCTCTGACCTCCTGGTCCCATATGGTTACACCCCCAATCTCAGGACTAGAATTCAATAGTTGAAGCAGGGGTTCCAATGCTAAATCAAACAGCAATGGAGAAAGAGGGCACCCCTGTCTCGTTCCCCGACATACCTGAAAGCTTTTTGATATCCCACAATTAGCCGCTATATGTGCCTCCATACCATTATAAAGAGTCTCCACCGCTTGTATAAACCCATCTGGCAAACCTACCCATTCAAGAACCTGGAACAGAAATCCCCACCCAACCTTATCAAATGCTTTGGCTGCATCTAAACTGACTACTATCCCCTGGCAGTGTTGATAATTACATTGGGCCATTGCTAGCAAGGTCTTCCTTATATGTAGAACAGAATGGCATTTAGGTATAAATCCCACCTGAGCTGGCCCTATTATGTTTGGCAAACATGAGCCTAGTGGCCAAGATCTTAGCTAACAATTTAACATCAACATTAATTAAAGAGATAGGACGGTATGACTCAGGTTCCTCTACGGCCTTTCCTGGTTTTCAGCAATAGGGAAATACGTGCTGTATTCTCATACAGTGGGAAGCTCTTCTCCTGGATAACTGCTTGGTGGTACGCAAACAGCGGGCCAATCAGGGAATGCTGCATAATTTTATAGAATTCTCCTGAGAATCCATCTATCCTCGGAGCTGAAAAGGCTTTTAATTCTCTTATCGTCCCCTGTAGTTCTTTCAGCTGTAACGGTGAATCTAACCAGGATGCTGCTGCCTCTTCCAGGCACGGCATCTGCGCCTTAAGGAGGAAATTCCTCACCATTTCCGGTCTTACCAATTGTTCAGGGGCGTATAACTGTTTAAAGTGATCGTCCAGCAGCCTAAGTATTTTATCCGTTTGTTATATTCCCCTTCTTATCTTTCAACACTGGAACTGTTCTATTCCCTCCTTTCTTTTGCATCATTCTTGCCAATAACCCTCCTGACCTGTTACCAAATCGATTAAACCGGTATTTTTGAAATGTCTGATTTTGTTGCATTTGTTCTTGTAACAGGGTATTAATGGTCGCCTGTAGTGATAAATAATCATCTTTATGGGATTCTGTTGGCATCGCTGTATATCTGCGCCTGGCCCTTTGTAACTGTCTATTTAAGTGGAGGAGACTAAGGGGGGGATGCACTAAAGTCGCTGTTAGAGCCGTTCCGTACCGAATTCCATAGCGAATCGGTAGGGAACGGCTATGCATCAAGGAAAGGGAATGCAAATGAGCTACTCGTTGTAGCTCACTTGCATTCTCTATTCCTTCTTAAAACAGTCGGAGAAGGACTTCCGGTGGAGCCGAGCGGGAAGATGGCCGCGGACTAGAGGGCTCCACACCACCGCACGAGGGACTTCTATTCCACCCGCTCACAGGGTCCCCCCGCGACCAATAATGCTGTCTAAAGGTCCAGCGAGTTAAAAATATTAGCGGATTGCTGCCGAAGTGGCCAGCGGAGCGGTAATAGGAGCTTAATCACCGCGTTCGATGCGGCCCAAGATGGCGACCGGAAGAACTCGGGAGCGGACAGAGGAGAGGCGGCAGCATGGTTTAGCGGCACGTAGCAGCATGGCAAACCGCGGGGCTCAACAAAAGAAAGGCCAATAAAGTGGGAGCAACTCAGCGATAGCACACCCCGGCTCTCCCTCCCCCACGTCGCAGAGGGTCCTGGACTGGTATACACCTACCCCTATGGTCGGCGGGAAAGCATGACGAACCGAGGGAAACAGAATGGCAAGCGATGCACAGGTGATTCCTATGGCTTGTAATTCGTTACAACTGCTCTCATAACCTTTGTGGAAATATCTGCTAGCAGACGAGCAGAAGTGCGGAAAGAGTGAGATTCTCATATAGCTGGGACAAAGATTTTTTTTTTTTTTTTTTTTTAGGAGAGTATTATCCTGCTCATAATAATTAATACTATCGCAAGGAACGAAGTAGTAATACGCACTGGCAGGGGGATAGGTAACTTCCGTAGACACCCTCATATACGGGTTCCAGTGTCACAAAGTGGGCGCGCGAAGTGCGGCACAGGGTAATATACAGACTGTATGGAGCAATATCTGAGACCTAAATCTGCTGGCACTACGCGAAGCGGCACCAAATACGATAAAGGGAAAATTACTCCCACACCCATAGCAGGCCAAATGGCTGAAGGAAAACTTGAAAAGCTGGGGGACTTTTCTGAAAAGCAATTGGCTCAGATTACCATGGCAGTGAGCGCTGCACTTAACCCAAGATTTGATCTGCTAGAACGCCAAATGAGTAACATGGAAGCGAATATGACGGATACAGTGAAAAGACTGGGGGAAGCGGAAAGCAGAATCTCAGTCTTGGAAGACACCAGGTCACAAAGCACCCAAGATGTAATCCGGTTGACGGCTCAACTCAAAGCACAACAAGATAAGATTGAAGATATGGAGAACAGAGCAAGAAGATGCAACTTGCGCATTGTGGGCCTTCCAGAGGCAATCCCAGAAAAATTGCTGGGGCACGTTCTGGAACAATGGCTTAAAAAAGAGCTGGCTTTATCTGATAGCTATGGAGAGCTGTGCATAGAAAGGGCGCACAGGTTGGGCAGATGGCAGCAGGAACAGCAAAGGCCCAGACTGGTGATAATCAAAGTTCATAACTACTTGCACAAAGAGGAAATCCTGAGAGGCTTTCGTTTAAAAAGAGACACTCTGAGATATGACGGAGCCCAGATAAAAATCTTCCAAGATTTCTCAGCAGGAGTACAAGAACAAAGGCGCAGATTCCACCCGCTTTGCACAACTTTGGTCAACAGAAAAACAAGATTCTTGCTGCTCTACCCGGCTGTTTTGAAGATTCAGCACGAAAACAGATGGCGCTCTTTCCATTCAGTCCAAGAGGCCCAACAGTTTATAGACGTTGAACTACAGGCAACTAACGAGGCGCCTACTTGACAAAGCTGATTTGCAGATTATCGTTAAAAGCCTAAGCAGCTTTCCAGGTTTATAAGAAAGAGATGATGACATGATCCACTGAGGTTATGCATATTATGCATTTAATGGTGCACTATAGATAAAATACGAATGTTATGTGTTTCATTAATAGGAATTGTATTGAAGGGAGTTTATATATTTTAGGATCTGCATAGAATGGCCCGGCCCAAAACGGGGGGAAGAATTACAACTGAGAGCCGGGGTGGTGATCTGGGGGGTGGGAGAGAAGGGGCTACCTCAAAGCGGTAAATGTCACCCGGAAGTAGAGAAGTAAAGGTCAGGGTTGGGAGGGAGGGGGGTTTAGTTAATGGAATGGGTAAAGGGAGGGAAGAACGAAGATCCGGGAAGAATCAGTATCTAAGGGAGGGAGGGTGCTCCAAAGTTGCAAAGACAAGGTCTCACATACAGGCCAAACAAAAGGGAGGACAACGCTGGTACAGCATGCACATGGGAATGAGAACAATAGGGGCAGTAATATGTACACAGCCGCTGGGGAAGGGCTGGGACCCAGGGGCTGAGCTTTTAGAATTTATACGTTGGAAGATAGCAAATTGGTACGATTGCACACTGTAAGATAGTAACTTGGAATGTGGGGGGCATCACATCTCCCATTAAAAGGAAAAAGATAATAGCGCACTTAAAACATCTTAATGCAGACATAGCATGCCTACAGGAAACGAAGCTAACAGCAGAAGAACACGAAAAACTTAAACAGGGATGGGTAGGAAAAGTGATATACGCATCTCCAGAAGGGCGAAGAGGAGGGGTGGCAATATGTATACATCGCAGGCTGGCCTGTAGGTCAGAAACGATCCTACAAGATCCCAAGGGGCGATTCCTCTTGATTAAGTTATGGCTACAGGGGAGAGAGTTATACTTACTGAATGTTTATGCTCCTACCCCCCCTGATAGTTCCTTTTTCCCGGGGTTGCTGAGGCGGTTATTACCATATGAAGACAAATATCTAATCATAACAGGGGACATGAATATAACACTTGACCCCAGGATAGATTATTCAGGGGAGGGTGGCAGAGGAGTTGAGGGTCGGAGGGGGTCCCAGATGCTAGGTGAATTTGCCAACTCCCTCTCAGTCGTGGATGTGTGGCGGAATTTACACCCTGATCGGAGAGATTACACGCACCAGTCCAGGGCTCATGGGACGTGGGGAAGGTTAGACTACATATTCATTTCTGCAACTCAGTTCCACTGTGTCAGGGACACGAAAATTGAAGAAGTTTTAATATCTGATCATAGCCCGGTTTGGCTGGAGCTGGAGGCACCAGGAGGCTTCCGGCTGGCCAGACGGTGGAGATTCCCTAGCCATTTGGTAAGGGATAAAGTTTTTCAAAAATTTTTAGTAAAAAAGTGGGAAGAATATGAAATGTTTAATAAAGAACACAAATCGAACCCTCAGCTGTTTTGGTGCGCTGGGAAGGCGGTGTTACGGGGTGATTTGATAGCGTACGTAGCTAACAAACGGAAAAAGAATGCAGCTAGCCTTCTGCAGCTTAATAGACGGTTGAGGAATGCTAGACGCCAGTATGCCGAACGACAGTCTGTGGCTAACAAAGAGGCCTATCTGTCTTTACAAGCGGCGGTAAATTCCCTATTACATGAAAGAATGCTAAGGAATGGAACCTTTCAAAAATATAAGTTCTATCGTTTTGGAAATAAAACAGGGGGTATGTTAGCCAGATTGGTAAGGAAGCGAGAAGGAAATAGAACTATATCGGCCCTTAAAGGAAAAACGGGAGATCTCACTAATGATCCAGATAGAATCCTTCAAATATTACAGGACCATTTTAGTCACCTCTACAGGGCCAATCAACCTGCCGTGGAAGCCAATTTAAATGACTTTCTAGGTAGGGCACAAATGCCAAAATTGGGAGAGTCAGAAATAGCATGCCTAGAGGCCCCTATCCAACTTAAGGAGCTGTCTGAGGCAATAAAGGGGCTAAAATCCTTTTCCGCTCCCGGGGTGGATGGATACTCAGGAGAATTTTATAAACTATTACAAACTCAGCTGATAGGCCCATTATATGAATATCACCAGGCGGTAATAAGGGAAGGGAGGCTCCCATTGCATGAAAATACAGCCTGCATATCATTACTGTTAAAGCCGGGAAAGTGCGAGGAGGACTCTGAATCTTACAGGCCTATCTCGTTGATTAATGTGGATATCAAATTGCTAGCGAAGATTTTGGCCACTAGGCTCAATATGTGTCTACCGAGTGTGATTGAGCCTTCACAAGTGGGATTTATTCCCAAACGACACTCGGTGTCACATATCCGAAGAGTTCTACTAACAATGGCAAAGTGCCAGAGTGAGGGAGTCCCGGGGATGTTGGTGAGCCTCGACGCTACAAAGGCGTTTGATAGGGTCGAGTGGACCTTCCTGTTCCATATGTTAGACTGGATAGGTATTCCTGAAGAAATGAGACAAGCAATTAAGGCCCTATACTCTGGTATGGAAGCCTATGTCACAGCAAATGGGGGGATCTCGAGTAGATTCCAAATAGGTAGGGGAACGCGTCAGGGTTGCCCCTTATCCCCACTTTTGTTCGATCTCACATTAGAACCATTACTACGCCTTCTAAATTCGGATCCGGGAATTGGAGGGATTCAATTGGGGGAACAGGAGATACGAGCTTTGGCTTACGCTGATGATGTCCTCCTGGTTCTAACTAACCCACGGGAGTCCTTCAAGACTGCCCTGACATTGATTGAGGAGTACGGGCAGCTGTCCGGGTTTAGCCTGAACCTCTCTAAGTCATGTGCGATGTCTATGGATAGTGATAATAAATTAAGCTGGCAGGGAGATGGATTACTCAGATGGGAGACTACAAAGATGAAATATCTGGGAGTATATATAACTAGAGATGGTGCCTCCATGTACAGAGAGAATATAAGTCCTCTGATAGAGATGACGAGAAACAAGTTGTCTATGTGGAGGGATCTGCCACTCACAATCTGGGGCAGAATAGCTTTGTTCAATATGATGGTTGCCCCCAAGTGGTTATACGTTTTTCAGCAGCTACCACTGTTTTTGAAAAATAAAGATGAAAAACTCCTTCAACGCCTTATACAAAAGTATCTATGGCAAGGGAAGAAACCCAGAATTCCCTATCGTTTAATAACGGCCCCAAGAGAGGGGGGAGGTATGGGACTCACAAACATTAAATTTCTGGCGATTGCAAGTTCCATGAGACACATAAATGACTGGTTTCGGGGGACGTCAGATTTCTCAATTACCCCAGTAGAGACGTCACTATTTCCAGATGTTCATTTTAGTCACCTGCTTCATACTGGGACGGCTCTGCCTGCTGCAGCATTCCGTAGACACCCCCTTTTGAAATCTCTTAGGGAAACGTGGAGGTGGGTGTGTAGGCGCTACCACTTTTCTGCGTGCACATCCCCCTGGTTGTCAATATGTGATAATCCAGCGTTTCCGCCAGGTAACGGTATAAGCATATTTAATAGATGGGCAAAAAAGGGGATGGTATATTTGGCACACATAGTCACGGATCAGGGAAGAATTCTTCCATATTTAGAGCTTCAGACCCGGTATGGGATCCCCCCGACACATCAATTTGCATATCGCCAATTAAGTCACTATGTTGCTTCCCTGAGGTGGACAGACCTCACGGAGGACGTAGTGGAGGTCCTCTCGGAGGAGTTCACACTGGGAGCTCAGCTCTCAGTCCCACTGAGATTTCATCACAGACAGCTGAAGGACACAACAGCAGAATTAGATTTCAGACAGATCGCACGGGAATGGTCAAGGGACCTAGGGTGTACATTCACAGAGGAAGAATGTAGATCATATTTAAAAGCCATTTACAAGCAAAGACTCTCAGTACCTCAAAGAGAGAGGTTATATAGATGGTTGTTAAGAACGCATATATCCCCACACAGAGCACAGAGAGCAGGGTTCTCGGCTGAAGGCACTTGCCCCAAATGTAGCCAAGGGTCGGCCTCTCTGGGTCATATGTTTTGGGGTTGTCCTAATGTGGGGTGGTTCTGGAGACAGATTATAGCAGGAATAGACCAATTATGGAATTGTACTGTCATTTATGAACCCCTAATCCTATTTAATCTCTTTAAATTCACCACGGAGCCCCCAGAGGGCTTTAGGGCATTTGCCAAAATGGCTATATATTTCGGAATAACCACAATTTTGCAATTTTGGAGGGCAAAAGAAACACCCCCATTACAGATATGGCGTACACAGATGGTACGACAAATGAGAATAGATAGATGTGGGGTGACTGATCTAGAAAGCCCATCAGGCCTCAGGTTCAGGGCACAGTGGGAAATGCTTTGGATTACCCTTCCAGCTAAGGCACAAAGTTTACTGTTAAATTTTTGAGGCCTTCACTCATGTCTCAGGGGCCCAACCTATGAATAGGAGTGTTGATGACAGAGACATAAAACATACAACGTCTGTTGAAAGATGGACAGACAGTGTGCAATGAGAAGTACCGCTATTTTGGATGGAGATCTGGTGAGAATTGAATTTCTGACACAGCTGACATGGTAAACGGAGCAAGGGAGGGGAGGGGAGGGGGTAGGATAATGGGTGGGGACAGACAACCAGGGGGGTAGGGAGCGGGACCCTTCCGGATTAATAAAGTTGAATGTCTTACATAACTTAACATCGAATGAAAGAGATTATTTTGAAATGACTCAGACAGATGTATGTCAAGTATTGCTTTGTTCTATTTGTAGTTATAAAATGTGATCAGATAGGGCGGATCATAGGGTCATTAGAAAAGGGGAAGGGAAGGGAGGGGAGGAAATGTAAAACACTTTGTTATAGCTTGATCGGCTGATTTAGCCTGTTGGTTGACAAGTTCATGAATAATTTACTTTGTGGCACGAAACTGGTTTATTTGTCTGTTACAATTAATAAAAATGATTAAACTAAAACAGTCGGAGAATCGGCCCGTCAAGCATGCGCAGAGCAGCAAAGCGTTATGCTGGCTGCTCTGCATGCCAAATACGCCTTTATAATACGTTTTTATTATTGCGGGGGAGGACGCACAAAATGGACGTTTTTTTTTAAGCGAAGCTTTATTTTAAAAATCACAGGCTCCGATGCTGCTTCTGCTAATGTGTTGATAGCAAGCAAGTGCAGTTTGGAAGTTGTTAGTCTTGAAAAGGTTCATGAATGGCAGAATAACAAATGTTCAAATAAATAAATAACAATGGGGAGAAAATAATAAATAACTCCAATTTTAACAAAACTATTAGTGGGATTTGAACCCGCCACCGGTGCTCTAACCACTCGCCACAGCTCTATTTACTTGGATGTCCCTCCCTTACTTCCAGGTCTCTCAGCTGAGTGAAGCACGGGCAAAAAAAGACGTTTTTATTGTGGGGGAGGACGCACAAAATGGACGTTTTTTTTTAAGCGAAGCTTTATTAAAAAAAAATCAAACAGGCTCCGATGCTGCAGGCTCTTTTTTGGACATCATTCAACCCCGGAATAATAAAAACGTCCTTTTTGCCCATGCTTCACTCAGCTGAGAAGTCTCTGAGCCAATCACAGTGTGTTTAGCTCAGCTAAATGTGCTGGGATTGGCTCAGAGACTTCCAGGTTTTTTTTTTTTACATTTTAATAATTTTTCCAATCCCGCCCAGCCCCAATGAGAGGTACAGACCTCTCGTTAGATTTTCCAGCGTTTTCCAGCGTTAAGGCAATCGGAAAAGGTTAGTACATCTCATTACAATAGGGTTTCTACACGATTTGCTCATTTGCATTCCGTTTTTGTTAGCTGCTACCGTCGTCGGAAAAAAGTGTTTAGTGCAAGCCAGGGTTTACACTTGCTCATTAATGGCTTGTTATTGGCTCGTAAAATTTAGTGCATCTGGCCCTAAGTGCAGTTTTCTTGCGCCGCGCTGCTACATAAGCAATCAGTTCTCCTCTCATTACTAGCCAGCGCACCAAAAGACTTGTGGGTTAGATTTGTGTTCCCCATTATGTGCCACATATTCCTTCCACTTTGTATGCAAGAACTTCTGAAAGTTCTTATTTTTTGATAAATAGTTGGGAAATCTCCAGCTCCTGGTCTGTTGAAAGCAACCTGGGGCCTCTAATTCAAACCAGACTGGTGCATGATCTGAAATCACTATTTCCTCCATTCTGGAGCCCTTTATTCACGAAAAAAAGGTCAGTGGTCACCAATGTATAATCAAGGCGTGCCCACGTCCCGTGGGCTCTAGATCTATGTGTGAATTCTCATGCGTCTGGGTGCAAATGCCTCCATACTACCACAGAGAGAGAGAGAGTTCCCGAATTCGTGTAAGGTCCCTCCATCCCTCCGTCCCTCATGTCCTCCCCTCCTGGCTCCAGTACAATCTACATTGGAATCCATCAAAGTATTCATGTCTCCTGGTACAATTAAACTTTTGCCCTGATATGGGAGCAATTTCCTCAATAGCCCTGAGAAGAATTGACTTTCAGATGGGGTGGGAGCGTAAAGATTGAGCAAATACAGTTCTCTGCCCTGTAACCATAATTTAATCATTATATATCATCCCTTGGGGTCTTGTACGACTGTCTCAGCAGAATAAGCTAGCTGTTTGTGAAGGCATATTGCCACTCCCCCTTTCCGGCCATCTGGGGAGGCATAGATCACCTGTCCCACCCAGCCTTGTTTAAGTTTTTCATGTTCTTGGTCTGTTAATATGCAATATCTGTCTTGAGATGTTTTAAATGTACTAAAAAAAATTTCCGTTTAATCGGGGAAGAGATCCCTCCCACGTTCCACGTTGTTATTCTACAGTGTGGTACAATACCTCTTTTTCATAACAGTAGTATTAGCGTAATGTGTAATCTCTGGGCCCCAGCCCTTTCCCAGAGGCTCTTCCTTCTTAATTATACCTTGAATGACACCCATTTCCATAGTAAGTTTAGTAATATGTAGCTTCCCTCCCCTTTCTCCTACTTGAAGATTGCTTGCATAATTCTTGTGCTTCCCTCTCCCTCTTCCCTCCCTCCTCCTAAGTCCCCCCTCCTCCTATCTTCCCTTTCCCCTTTATCCCTACCTACCTTCCCCTCCCTCCCAATCAGTTTTCCCTGAAATTCGTCTCCTATGAGTCTTCCCCTTTCTACTGTAAACCCTATTTCCATCATCCGGTCCCGAGTCATGCCAGGATCCCCACCCCTCCTGCCTCTCATGTTGATTCATAACCGCATTCCCCCATCACGTTAAAATTTCTGTGCAGATTAAATACAATGTATACTTTTATAATAACAATCCTTGGCCTTTTTTTTTTCTTGTTGTTGCCGACCAACCCTGTGGGCACGCTCAATACACAGTGCCCCATAACTGTCGGACAGTGCAAGCTCTTTATTTAGCCATTGCTCTAAAATGTGTCCCAGCGATTTCTCTGGTATTTTTTCCTGTAAGCCAACAAGTCTCAGATTACATCTTCTTGACCGATTTTCCAGATCTTCTAGCTTCTCTTTTTGGGCCTTGATCTGTTCTTTTACACGCGAGACCTCTGGCTCGTTCTGAGCACGCGAGTCTTCCAACGTCGATATCTGACCCTCTGTCTCCCCCAGTCGCTTCACCGTGTCTGCCAGAGATGTTTCTAAGTTATTTAACTGGCTTGCCAATAAGTCGAACCGTGGAGTTAGAGCCGCACTCAGTGCTTCTGTGATTTGCGCCAGTTGTTTATCAGTAAATTCTCCGCCGCCATCACCTTTCACCTCCGCCATCTTGGAGTTTGGTTTTGGTGGTGACAGCTTTTCTTTATCAATTTTTGTTCCCCGACGTGACGATCCTGAAGGCATCGGTCGTAGGAACTGGTCCATGCAGTTAGTACAATGATTTATTGTTGAGTGCTGCTTTCTGGGGGGGGGGGGGGGGGTAAATTCGGCATTTATAATGGATTTAGGGGGTGAGGATCCCGGAGCTGCGCTGAAACACAGCCGCTACTCACACCGCATCGCCAGAAGCATCCCTATAGTTTTAAAACTTTCTAACACAATATTAACAGTCTCTAGAAGGCACAGAAGTTCCAAGTTCAGTCCTCAGGGACGTTATAGAGAAGTCTCACCTCCAATCTGGCAGCCCCTGTGCTGCCTTGGAGAAAGGAGGTCTTCTACAAGGACAGCATCACCCTGGTGCAGCTGGAAGTAACCCTGTAGACAGGACCAGCACACCAGGGAATGCCATATCCTCTCACAATGAGAATGTGTCTCCAGGAGCTACTACCCAAATGGGAAGAGTTAGGATGGCTGTTGTAGTTGGTGTTTCGATTATTAGGCATGTAGATAGCTGGATGGCTGGTGAATGTGAGGATCACCTGGTCACTTGCCTGCCTGGTGCGAAGGTGGCGGACCTCACACGTCACCTAGATAGGATTCTAGATAGTGCCGGGGAGGAACCAGCAGTCTTGGTACATGTGGGTACCAATGACACAGGAAAATGTGGGAGAGAGGTTCTGGAAGTCAAATTTAGACTCTTAGGTAGAAAGCTCAAATCCAGAACTTCTAGGGTAGCATTTTCTGAAGTGCTACCCATTCCACGCACAGGACCCAAGAGACAGGCAGAGCTCCGGAGTCTCAATGTGTGGATGAGACGATGGTGCAGGGAGGAGGGTTTTAGATTTGTTAGGAACTGGGCAACATTCTGGGGAAGGGGGAGCCTATTGCGAAAGGATGGGCTCCACCTTAACCAGGGTGGGACCAGGCTGCTGGCATTGGCATTTAAAAAAGAGACAGAGCAGCTTTTAAACTAGAAACTGGGGGAAGGCCGACAGTTGCTCAAAAGCGCATGGTTCAGAATAAGGTATCGTTCAACGATATCACCAAAACAGGGAAGATAGGGTATCCCGATAGTGAGGTTGCAACAGAGACCGTAGTAGATCAGGTGTCCTTAATTAAAAATAAGAATCAGACAAAAGATTGCAAATTAATACTGTCAAGTACTGAGCATGATGTAAATACGAACAACAAACATAGTTTAAAATGTCTATATGCGAATGCCAGAAGCCTAAGAAATAAGATGGGAGAGTTAGAATATATTGCACTAAATGAAAAATTAGATATAATAGGCATCTCTGAGACCTGGTTGAAGGAAGATAAACAGTGGGACACTGTCATACCGGGGTACAAATTATATCGTAGTGATAGGGTGGATCAAATTGGTGGAGGTGTAGCACTGTACGTTAAGGAGGGCTTTGAATCAAATAGATTGAAAATTCTGCAGGAAACAAAACACATCTTGGAATCCCTATAGATTGAAATTCCATGTGTAAAGGGGAAAAGGATAGTGACAGGAGTGTACTACCGTCTGTCTGGCTAGGATGAACAGAGGGATGTAGAAATGTTATCGGGAATTAGGGAGGCTAACAAACTGGGCAACACAATAATAATGGGTGATTTCAATTACCCCAATATTGACTGGGTAAATGCAACATCAGGGCATGCTAGGGAGGTAAAATTCCTTGACGAAATCAAGGACTGCTTTATGGAGCAGTAGGTACAGGTGCCAACAAGAAAAGAAAAAATTTTAGACCTAGTCCTTAGTGGTGCACATGATCTTTGATTCCTCCCTCTCCTTTTCCGCTAACATCCAGCAGACGGCCAAAACCTGTCGCTTCTTTGTCTACAACATTAGCAAAATTCGCCCCTTCCTCTCTGAATACGCTACCAGAACCCTTATCCAAACCCTTGTCACCTCTCGCTTGGATTATTGCAATTTGCTTCTCACTGGTCTTCTGCTCAGCCATCTCTCTCCTCTCCAGTCTGTCCAAAATTCTGCAGCACGACTTATTTTCCGCCAAAATCGTTTTACCCACACTAGCCCACTCCTCAAATCACTTCACTGCCTCCCTCTCCGCTTCCACGTACAGTTCAAATTTCTCTTACTGACCTGGCTTTAAATGCATCCATTCTGCAGCCCCCCCATTACCTCTCCTCTCTCATCTCTCCCTACATTCCTCCTCATAAACTCCGCTCGCTGGACAAATCTCTCTTGTCGTCCCCCTTCTCCTCCATTGCTAATTCCAGGCTTCATTCCTTTTCCCTCGCGGCACCTTATGCCTGGAATGGACTTCCTGAGCCTGTACGCCTAGCTCCATCTCTGCCTGTTTTCAAATCTATGCTGAAAACCCACCTTTTCACCACTGCTTTTGGCTCCTAACCACTACTCAATTCCCCTATCCTTGTTCCTTCTCACCCAGTACTTTCCTCGCCCTTAATTGTCTTGTCTGTCTGTGTTTTTAGATTGTAAGCTCTATCGAGCAGGAACTGTCTCTCTGTGTCAGGTGTTCAGCGCTGCGTGCATCTGGTAGCGCTATACAAATGTTAATAATAATCTGGTGCAGGAGATAATGGTGCTGGGGTTGCTTGATAACAGTGATCATAATATGATCAGATTTCATATTAGCTTTGGAGTAAGTATACATAGGAAATCCAATATGTTTGCATTTAACTTTCAAAAAAGGAGACTATGATAAAATGAGAAGAGTGGTGAAAACAAAACTTAGAGGAGCAGCTGCAAAGTTCAAAAATTTACATCAGGCACGGATGCTGTTCAAAAATACCATCCCGGAAGCCCAGGCCAAATAAATTATGTGTATTAAAAAAGGAGGGAGGAAGACCAAATGACAGCCGGCATGGTTAAAAAGTGAGGTGAAGGAAGCTATAGAGCCAAAAGAAAATCCTTCAGAAAATGGAAGAAGGAACTGACTGAAAATAATAAGAAACAGCATAAGGAATGTCAAGCCAAACGCAAAGCGCTGATAAGGAAGGCAAAGAACATTGTGTTGGAGGCAAAAACACAAAGTAAAACATTTTTTAGCTATATTAAAAGCGAAATACTGGCAAAAGAATCGGTTGGACCGCAAGAAGACCAAGGGGTAAAAGAAGTGATCAGGGAAGACGAAGCCATAGCAGAGATAATTAATGAATTCTTTACTTCGGTCTTCACCAACGAAGATTTGGGAGAGATATCGGTGCCAGAAATGGTATTAAAGCTGACGAGTCGGAGAAACTGAATGAAATCTCTATAAACCTGGAGGATGTAATGGGGCAATTTGACAAACTGGAGAGTAGCAAATCTCCTGGACTGGATGGTATTCATCCCAGAGTACTGATAGAACTGAAAAATGAGCTTGCGGAGCTATTGTTAGTAATATGTAATTTATCTTTAAAATCGAGCGTGGCACGGGAAGATTGGAGGGTGGCCAATGTAACTCCGATATTTTTAAAAGGTTCCATGGGAGATCTTGAAAATTATAGACCTAGACCCCTGACATCGGTACCAGGCAAAATTGTGGAGACTATTATAAAGAACAAAATTACAGAGCATATTCAAAAGCATGGATTAATAAGACAAAGCCAACATGGATTTAGTGAAGGGAAATCTTCTCTCACCAATATATTACATTTCTTTGAAGGATGAACAAACATGTGGATAAAAGTGAGCCGGTTGATATTATGTATCTGGATTTTCAGAAGACGTTTGACAAAGTACCTCATGAAAGACTCCAGAAGAAATTGGAGAGTCATGGGATAGGAGGTAGTGTCTTATTGTGAATTAAAAACTGGTTAAAAGATAGAAAACAGAGAGTAGGATTAAATGGTCAGTATTCTTAATGGAGAAGATAGTGGGGTTCCCCAGGGGTCTGTGCTGGGACCGCTGCTTTTTAACATATTTATAATTAACCTAGAGATGGGAGTAGCTAGTGAGGTAATTAAATTTGCTGATGACACAAAGTTATTCAAAGTTGTTAAATCGCAAGAGGATTGTGAAAAATTACAAGAGGACCTTACAAGACTGGGAGACTGGGTGTCTAAATGGCAGATGACGTTTAATGTGAGCAACTGCAAAGAAATGCATGTGGGAAAGAGGAACCCGAATTATAGCTACGTAATGCAAGGTTCCACGTTAGAAGTCACAGACCAAGAAAGAGATCTAGGCATCGTCGTTGATGACACGTTGAAACCTTCTGCTCAGTGTGTTGTGGCAGCTAAGAAAGCAATTAGAATGTTAGGTATTATTAGAAAAGGAATGGAAAACAAAAATGAGGACATTATAATACCTTTGTATCAGCCCATGGTGCGACTGCACCTCGAATATTGTGTTCAATTCTGGTCACCACATCTCAAAAACAGATATAGTGGAATTAGAAAAGGTACAGAGAAGGGTGACGAAAATGATAAAGGGAATGGGATGACTTCGCTATGAGGAAAGGTTGAATGGCTAGGGCTCTTCAGCTTGGAGACAGACGGCTCAGAGGAGATATGATAGAGGTCTATAAAATAATGAGTGGAGTGGAACGGGTAGACGTGAATCGTTTATTCACTTTTTCCAAAAATACTAGGACTAAGGGGCACACAAAAAAAGCTACAAAGTAGTAAATTTAAAATGAATCTATGAAAATGTTTGTTCACTTAACGTGTAATTAAACTCTGGAAGGTGGTAAAGGCAGTTAGCTTAGCAGGGTTTAAAAAAGGTTTGGACGGCTTCCTAAAGGAAAAGTCCATAGACCATTAATAAAATGACTTGGGGAAAATCCACTGCTTATTTCTGAGATAAGCAGCATAAAATGTATTGAAGCTTTTGGAGATTTTGTCAGGTATTTGTGACCTGGATTGGCCACTGTTGGAAACAGGATGCTGGGCTTGATGGACCTTTGGTCTCTCCCAGTATGGTAATACTTATCTACTTATGCTCTTGTATAGTATGTGATAGTATTGTGGAATTATCTTATTATCTGGTAATAGTGTGGAATGCTCTTATGCATTATCTATCAATTGTAAAATCCTTTGAGAGAGACACTCCAAAATGTAAAATTAAACAGTAGTCTGTTTGGTATATAGGACACTCAGAAAAGGATTCCATACTCAAAGAAATCATCAACAAATTAAGTTAAAGAAGGAAAACAAAAGGAGAATTCAGTATAGGAGGTTCCCACAGCCGAGCCACGTTTTCAGTGAGTCTAGCCGTAACAACGGCTGACTACCAAGCTCTATAGATCATCAATACTACTTACTCTGAAACCCTAGAAACTTTTTCTTGTGTATAAATTCAGAAAATTCAAAGGTATTCAAAAACGAATGTGAAAAACTTTAATGAAAATCTCTGTAACCCTCTTCTAAGGAACCCTTCAAACAAGTCCAATCAAAAATGTATAAAGATAATTATGTTAAAATGTACTTCAAAAATAGCAGAGCACCAGACATAATGGAGACCAACAGACAGGGGCAATAACTTAAGCTTCTGTTATAGAGTTTGATTTGTCCTTGCCATTCTCAGGGCACAGACCGTAGACGTCTTCCCAGCTCTGTTCTTGTAGTAAAAGTTCTGAAGCTAATGTCGAAGCCCCTTAAAATGTACACTCTAGCCCATCCATATCTATTCAGTCACAATCAGAGAACAGAACGTAGAAGTCTGCCCTGCATTGGTTTTGCTTCCCAATTACCGGTGTTGTCACCCAATCTCTGCTAAGATTCCATAGATCCATTCCTTCTAAACAGAATTCCTTTGTGTTTATCCCACGCATGTTTGAATTCCATTACCGTTTTCATCTCCACCACCTCCCAAGAGAGGGCATTCCATGTATCCACCACCCTTTCAGTAAGAAAAATAATTCCTGACAGGAGTAATGAGTCTGCTCCCCTTCAACCTCAATTCATGTTCTCTAGTTCTACCACCTTCCCATCTCCAGAAAAGGTTTGTTTGCAGATTAATACCTTTCAAATATTTGAACATTTGTATCATGTCATCCCTGTTTCTCCTTTCCTCCAAGGTATACATGTTCAGGTTGGCAACTCTCCTCGTACAGTTTGGAACGCAAATCCCATACCATTTTTGTATCTTTTCATTGCACTGCTTCTAGTTTTTTTTACATCTTTAGCAAGATACAGCCTCCCAAACTGAACACAATACTCCAAGTGGGGCCTCACCAACGACTTGTAGAGGGGCATCGGCACCTTCTTTCTTCTGCTGGTTATACCCCTCTCTATGCAGCCTAGAATCCTTCTGGTCACAGCCGTTGCCTTGTCACATTGTTTCTTCACCTTCAGATCCTCGGACACCAACACCCCCAAGGTCTCTCTCCTGAGTTGAGCTTACTAATCTCTCCCCTCCCATCAGGTATCTCTCTTTTGGGTTTCTGCACCCCAAGTGCATCACTCTGCACTTCTTGGCATTAAATTTTAACTTGAATAACTATGGAAACCTATGTATATATAATCATTTCATATAAAAATAAATACATTTTTAGTGAATAGTGCTCAGAACTGAGTTCATATCTAGATCTGTAAACCAGCTCATTTGATAGCACTACTTCCCACCATCACAGCACTAAAGTCCACCTTCCTACCTATTATATCATTCACTTTAACGTGAAGTAAAAATCAAACTTATCTGAAGGCTTTGATGTTCCGGATTGTGTACTTGAAGTCTCTGGTGGTTAGTAATTTTCTAATGACATGCTCTGTTCCTTGTGCTCCATGAATAATACTGTGAAAATGTAATGTGCCTTGTACTGACATCTTCAGGAGAACGTTAACTGAAACATGAAATATTTATCATATACATCACTCAATAATACTCTTAAACATAATTTTCTCATATGTAGATAATGTATAACCATCATTTTGGGCTAACCTGTGATGGAGACTGATTGTCTGTTCTCTCAACACCGGCAGAAATGCCGACGCATGTGCTCTAGGGCTCTCTAATCCCGCCATGTTTTTAAATACCTTCAGAAGTGTATTAATGATCATCAATCAATTTCTTTGTTTAGCCCCTTTGGAATTAGTGTCTGCCAACGAAAAATGAATTGTTGTTCTTTTTTTTAATAAAATGGCTGAAATATCACCCCCTCTGTCCAGAAATACTTGAGACAAAATTATAAATTGTAAGTCTCGCTCTTCATGATGGTATTGTTCCCAATGGCTGACAAGCGGTGCTTCCTTCTTTTGTGTCCGTAAATTGCTGTGATGTTCAGCTATCCGATGCTTGATCTTCCACTTGGTTTGTCCAATGTACCATTTGTTACAAGGACACATGAACTTAATGACTACATAAACAAATTCATCATACTACATGAGTCACAATCAGGATTTCGACCCCAACACAGCACCCAAACAGTACTACTTACTCTTCTAACTAAATTCAAGCAGGGGATAGCAATAGGTAAAAGCATTCTCCTCCTCCAATTTGACATGTCTAGTGCATTCGACATGGTTAACCACAATATACTGTTAACACTCCAAGATTACTTTGGAATTGGTGGTAACACTCTCAATTGGATCAAGGGTTTTCTAACCACCAGATCATATCAAGCATAAACATATCGTCACCCTGGAAACCAGATTGCAGAGTACCGCAAGGATCACCACTATCACCGATCCTCTTCAATCTCATGATGGCCCCACTAGCCAAGGCCTTATCCACCCAAGGCCTTAACCCATTTATCTACACCGATGATGTTACACTATACATCCCCTACAAGCATGATCTGGCAGAAATCACCAATGAAATCAAGCTCAGCTTAAACATCATGAACTCATGGGCAAATGCATTCCAACTAAAACTCAACACAGAAAAAACACACTGCCTCATCATCTCATCCCAATACAATACATACAAACCTACAAACATTAACACCCCAGGATACACTTTTCCTATCTCAGACAGCCTGAAAATTCTCAGAGTAACAATTGACCGAAATCTCTCACTAAAGACCCAAGCGAAATCGACCATAAAGAAAATGTTTTTCTCAATGTGGAAACTCAAATGCGTGAAACCATTCTTCCCGAGGGAAATATTTTGCAACCTGATACAGTCAATGGTACTAAGTCATGCAGACTACTGCAATGGAATTTATGCGGGATGCAAAGAACAAATCATAAAGAAACGTCAAACCGCCCAAAACACAGCAGCTAGGCTCATATTTGGAAAAACGCATTTTGACAACGCCAAACCACTATGAGAAAAACTGCACTGGCTTCCAATTAAAGAACATATCGCTTTCAAAATCTGCACAACAGTTCATAAAATGAGTTATGGCGAGGCACTGGGATACATGACAGACCTCATCGACCTGCCAACCAGAAACACTAGGAAATCAGCACCATCATACCTAAGATGAAGAAAAAGCAAATTTGCTAAATAGATACTTTTGTTCTGTTTTCACAGAAGAAAATCCTGGAGAAGGACCACGATGGACTGGCAAAAGTACATTTGAGAATGGAGTGGATATAGCACCGTTCATGGAAGAGTGTGTGTATGAACAACTTGAAAATCTAAAGGTGGACAAAACCATGGGACCGGATGGGATCCACCCCAGGATATTGAGGGAGCTCAGAGAGTTTCTGGCACGTCCTCTTAAAGATTTGTTTAATAAATCCTTGGAGATGGGAGAGGTTCCGAGGGATTGGAGAACGGCGGATGTGGTCCCTCTTCACAAAAGTGGAGATAGGAAAGAAGCTGGAAACTACAGGCCGGTAAGCCTCACTTTGGTTATTGGAAAAGTAATGGAAGCGATGCTGAAGGAAAGGATAGTGAATTTCCTGGAAGCCAATAAGTTGCAAGATCTGAGACAACATGGTTTTACCAAAGGGAAATTGTGCCAAACAAATCTCACTGAATTCTTTGATTGGGTGACCAGAGAATTGAATCATGGATGTGCTATAGACGTAATCTACATAGATTTCAGCAAAGCTTTTGACACGGTTCCCCACAGGAGGCTCTTAAATAAACTGGACAGGCTGAAGATAGGACCCGAAGTGGTGAACTGGATTAGGAACTGGTTGACGGACAGACGCCAGAGGGTGGTGGTTAATGGAATTTGCTCGGATGAGGAAAAGGTGAGTAGTGGAGTGCCTCAGGGATCGGTGCTGGGGCCAATTCTGTTCAATGTATTTGTGAGTGACATTGCCGAAGGGTTAGAAGGTAAAGTTTGCCTATTTGCAGATGATACTAAGATTTGTAGCAGAATGGACACCTGGGAGGGAGTGGAAAACATGAAAAAGGATCTGCGGAAGCTAGAAGAATAGTCTAAGGTTTGGCAATTCAAATTCAATGCGAAGAAATGCAAAGTGATGCACTTAGGGAGTAGAATCCACGAGAGACGTATGTGTTAGGCGGTGAGAGTCTGATATGTACGGACAGGGAGAGGGATCTTGGGGTGATTAGTATCTGAGGATCTGAAGGCGACGAAACAGTGTGACAAGGCGGTGGCCGTAGCTAGAAGGTTGCTAGGCTATATAGAGAGAGGTGTGACCAGTAGAAGAAAGGAGGTGTTGATGCCCCTGTATAAGTCGTTGGTGAGGCCCCACCTGGAGTATTGTGTTCAGTTTTGGAGGCCGTATCTTGCTAAGGATATAAAAAGAATTGAAGCGGTGCAAAGAAAAGCTACGAGAATGGTATGGGATTTGCGTTACAAGACGTATGAGGGCTGCGGATCAAGATGGCGGCGCTAACGGTTGTGTGAGCCCTGGGCTCCGCGGTTCCAGCGATCGTAAAAGCAGACAGAAGTTCTCTTTCCGATTAAAAATGGGAAAGAGAAAGGGGAAAACGCAGGCCCCTACCTCCATGGTGCCAACGTCGACTCCAATCTTGAAGCAAACGACGTTGGAGAGCTTCGGAGTCAGGACTCCGGGCGAAAGAATGCCTACTTCGATGAGTTCGACTCCTTCGGGAACCGAACGCAGCGCTGAGGGAGTGACGCTGAGTCCTCCCGATTCCACCCCCCCTCCACAACCCGGAAGTGTGATGGCGCCGGCAGGACCGCAGCAGTTGGTGAATGCAGCCGAGCTGTTTGCGGAAGGAGGATCTTTCGGCGCACAGACTCCTGTGATGGAAACAACGAGTCGGGGACAGACGCTGGACGCTGCCCCTAGAACCCAGGATCTACCTTCCGAGGATATTGGAGGTATGAAGAGACCAATGAGGGTGACAATGGAGACATTGTGGGAGGCAATCCAGGGGTGAACAAGACATTACTGCAGATGAATGTTTCTCTTTCTGGCGAAATTAAGGACTTAAAACAATCCTATCAAACATTGACTAAAGATGTACAAGAACATAAAGGGCAAATTGAGGTGATTGAAAATGAAGTAAAACAATTAAAGAATTTAACAACTACTTTGATTAAAGATAAAGAAACCCAAGAGAGAAAAATAGAATATCTGGAGAATAATGGGAGAAGAAATAATCTGAGGTTTCTGAATTTCCCCAAGTCACCCTTAATCTCAGCAGTGGATATGCTCAAGAAATATTTCAGTGATATATTGGGGATTCCTATGGAGGGATACCCCCCTATAGTGAGGACCCAATATATTTCAGGGATAGCGAAACACCCGATTGAACAACCACAGATAACCCCAAGTTTAAACTTGACTGAGTTTCTTGAAAACTCTCTGGAGTTCGTAACAGAGAGAACCACGCTGATTGTATCATTTGCTCTTGAACTTGATAGAAATAATATTCTGAGACTTTATTTTCGCCATTTAAACGAAACTTTTCTGGGACAAAAAGTTCAAATTTTTCCCGATATGGCAAGAAGTACACAAAAAAGAAGGAAAGAATTTCTCTCTTATAGATCTAGAGTTGTTAAATTGGGTGCTACTTTCTTGTTAAAGTTTCCCTGTAAATGTTTTGTAACTTTTGAAATGAATAATTATATATTTTTTTCCCCTTTGAAATTGTTAGAATTTATCTCATCTAAAGAAAATGTTAAGTCGCCAACTGTGTTGCTTCCCTAATTACAGTGCTGTTAACGTCGGCTGTAGACATTCATAGCCCCTCCCGTTTTATTTTTGATTAATTATATAGATTTAAATTTCCTAGTGTCTTGATCCACTTATTGGGGACAAATGTAAACTATTTTTTCCAGTATAATTTAACCTGTTTAGGTTATTGTAATTTGATTACCTTTATTTTATTGCTGATATTTCAAGTTTATATTATTGGATGTAAACAAAAAATTATAAATAAAGAAATTAAAAAAAAAAAAAAAAACAAGACGTATGAGGGAGAGACTTGCTGAACTAAACATGTATACTCCTGGAGGAAAGGAGAAACAGGGGTGATATGATACAGACGTTCAAATAATTGAAAGGTATTAGTCAGCAAATGAACCTTTTCCAGAGATGGGAAGTCGGTAGAACTAGAAGACATGAAATGAGATTGAATGGGGGCAGACTCAAGAAAAATGTCAGGAAGTATTTTTTTCACGGAGAGAGTGGTGGATACTTGGAATGCCCTCCGGCAGGAGGTGGTGGAGATGAAAACATTAACGGAATTCAAACATGCGTGGGATAAACATAAAGGAATCCTGTTCAGAAGGAAGGGATCCTCAGAAGCTTAGCTGAGATTGGGTGGTGGAGCCAGTGGTGGGAGGCAGGGGTGGTGGTTGGGAGGCGGGGCTAGTGCTGGGCAGACTTCTACGGTCTGTGCCCTGAAAATGACAGATACAAATCAAGGTAAGGTATACACAAAAAGTAGCACATATGAGTTTATCTTGTTGGGCAGACTAGCTGGACCGTGCAGGTCTTTTTCTGCCGTCATCTACTACGTTACTATTTTAGTTCATACCGGAATCGGCTAACGCCATTTACGGTACTATGTAAGCCACACTGAGCCTGCAAATAGGTGGGAAAATGTGGGATACAAATGTACCAAATAAATAAATACTACTGGTGCTGACTCACAAGTTGTAGAATGTCTCAGTTCAAATTGACTTCCTGTTACTGGACGTTCCACCCTGGTTGTAACCCAGGCTCTGTTACATTTATTATGTCCTTCAAATGTGTTAGATGATGTCAAAGGGATCTGCCTTTTCAATAATTCACCCAAATTCCTGCTTCTAGTGTATACAAATCGGGGTTTTGACATTATTCCATGTAGACGTAAAAGGGGCCAATGTTTTTGAATTATGTGCTTTATTTGAATCACTTGTGCTGAATGTGGTAAAACACTACTCTGTTGTCATAATCAGCTTCTATATGTGGTGGTTCTAATAACCATTGTCTGTATGTATTTGTAGCCCTGAGGGATCTTATGGAGGTCTCCTCCCTTGTCATTAGATGAGCAGACAAGGGAGGAGCTATAGTAATTCAAGATAAGGCACAGTATTTGAAAGAAGCTTATGCTCAGCTGTCCCAAACTAGCTATTATGTTCATTTAGCACAGGACCCTACACCAAACATACAGGCACATTGAAGCAAATAGAGCGGGCACTTTGTCATACAAAGAATATAAATATCTATACCGACCCCATCCAAAAATTCCATATATACATTTTGTCCCAAAAATACACAAATCTATTCAGAATTCCCCTGGTCACCTCATAGTTTCGGGCAGGGGATCAGTGCTAGAACTACTTTCTCAATACATAAATTATTGTTTAAAACCTTATGTAGAAAGGGCACCATCGTATATAAGGGATTCAACCCATTTGATGCAAATGTTGATGGATATTCGTATACAACAACATGATCCAGTAATATTTGCTACATTGGATATCACAGCATTATACCACAAATATACCTCAACAAGGGGCTTTAGAGATTATTAATCAATATTTATCACAAGCACATATTTCAGCTGACAAATTGGATCTTTTGAATAACATGAGTAAACTGGTTATAGAAAATAATTATTTTGTATTTGAAAACCAATATTATCAGCAAATCAAGGGGGTGGCCATGGGGCAACTGTAGTCCCCTCAGTGGCCTGTCTATATATGTCCAACTTTGAGGAGCAATTTATATTTGGAAGCTGTTTTATGGGGAAAGTGATGATGTGGAAACGCTTTATAGATGATTATATGGCAAGGATCTGAATGTGAATTCCAACAATTTGTGGACTACATCAATCAAGTAGATAGCCACATCAAATTCACAGGGCAGTGGGATTATACGTCCATATGTTTTTTGGACATAACCATCAGTCGAGTAAATCAACAGCCGGTCACTATGGCATATAGAAAAGAAACTATCTAAATATGATGTTACATTATTCAAGTCACCACCTGAGACATCTACAGTGGTGGAAATAAGTATTTGATCCCTTACTGATTTTGTAAGTTTGCCCACTGACAAAGACATGAGCAGCCCATAATTGAAGGGTAGGTTATTAGTAACAGTGAGAGATAGCACATCACAAATTAAATCCGGAAAATCACATTGTGGAAAGTATATGAATTTATTTGCATTCTGCAGAGGGAAATAAGTATTTGATCCCCCACCAACCAGTAAGAGATCTGGCCCCTACAGACCAGGTAGATGCTCCAAATCAACTCGTTACCTGCATGACAGACAGCTGTCGGCAATGGTCACCTGTATGAAAGACACCTGTCCACAGACTCAGTGAATCAGTCAGACTCTAACCTCTACAAAATGGCCAAGAGCAAGGAGCTGTCTAAGGATGTCAGGGACAAGATCATACACCTGCACAAGGCTGGAATGGGCTACAAAACCATCAGTAAGACGCTGGGCGAGAAGGAGACAACTGTTGGTGCCATAGTAAGAAAATGGAAGAAGTACAAAATGACTGTCAATCGACAAAGATCTGGGGCTCCACGCAAAATCTCACCTCGTGGGGTATCCTTGATCATGAGGAAGGTTAGAAATCAGCCTACAACTACAAGGGGGGAACTTGTCAATGATCTCAAGGCAGCTGGGACCACTGTCACCACGAAAACCATTGGTAACACATTACGACATAACGGATTGCAATCCTGCAGTGCCCGCAAGGTCCCCCTGCTCCGGAAGGCACATGTGACGGCCCGTCTGAAGTTTGCCAGTGAACACCTGGATGATGCCGAGAGTGATTGGGAGAAGGTGCTGTGGTCAGATGAGACAAAAATTGAGCTCTTTGGCATGAACTCAACTCGCCGTGTTTGGAGGAAGAGAAATGCTGCCTATGACCCAAAGAACACCGTCCCCACTGTCAAGCATGGAGGTGGAAATGTTATGTTTTGGGGGTGTTTCTCTGCTAAGGGCACAGGACTACTTCACCGCATCAATGGGAGAATGGATGGGGCCATGTACCGTACAATTCTGAGTGACAACCTCCTTCCCTCCGCCAGGGCCTTAAAAATGGGTTGTGGCTGGGTCTTCCAGCACGACAATGACCCAAAACATACAGCCAAGGCAACAAAGGAGTGGCTCAGGAAGAAGCACATTAGGGTCATGGAGTGGCCTAGCCAGTCACCAGACCTTAATCCCATTGAAAACTTATGGAGGGAGCTGAAGCTGCGAGTTGCCAAGCGACAGCCCAGAACTCTTAATGATTTAGAGATGATCTGCAAAGAGGAGTGGACCAAAATTCCTCCTGACATGTGTGCAAACCTCATCATCAACTACAGAAGACGTCTGACCGCTGTGCTTGCCAACAAGGGTTTTGCCACCAAGTATTAGGTCTTGTTTGCCAGAGGGATTAAATACTTATTTCCCTCTGCAGAATGCAAATAAATTCATATACTTTCCACAATGTGATTTTCCGGATTTAATTTGTGATGTGCTATCTCTCACTGTTACCAAAAACCTACCCTTCAATTATGGGCTGCTCATGTCTTTGTCAGTGGGCAAACTTACAAAATCAGCAAGGGATCAAATACTTATTTCCACCACTGTAAGTAGGCCAATTTCTTCATATGAGAAGGTTGTGTTCATCCAAGGAAGAATCTGTGCATCATGCAAGTAACATGGCTTATAGATTTCAACAATGAGGTTATCCCAACCAGGTAGTGAAAAAAACGTTCAAGAAGGCAAAACATGCTGATAGATGCTGGCTATTGGCAACTAAACCTCGTCAAACAGACCCATCAATGGTGTATGTACTTCCATTTTCATCGATGAAACACAATATAAGATCTTTGATTTACAAATATTGGCATGTGTTGGGTGTGCATCCCCCCTTTCATGAGCTACCTAGATTTGCATACAGCAGAAGCAGAAATTTTGGGGAGATGTTATCAACCCCACTATGTAAAGTGGAGGGAGAAGAAAGGAGGTGTTGATGCCCCTCTTCAAGTCATTGGTGAGGCCCCACTTGGAATATTGTGTTCAGTTTTGGAGGCTGTATCTTGCTAAAGATGTAAAAAGGCTGGAAGCAGTGCAAAGAAAAGCTGCAAAAATGGTATGGGATTTGCGTTGCAAACCGTAGTAGGAGAGACTTGCCAACCTGAACATGTATACCTTGGAGGAAAGGAGAAATAGGGGTGACATGATAGAGACGTTCAAATATTTGAAAGGTATTAATCTGCAAACAAACCTTTTCTGGAGACGGGAAGGTGGTAGAACTAGAGGACATGAATTGAGGTTGAAGGGGGCAGACTCAGGAGTAATGTCAGGGTGGTGGATACATGGAATGCCCTCCCGCAGGAGGTGGTGGAGATGAAAACGGTAATGGAATTCAAAGATGTGTGGGATAAACACAAAGTTATCCTGTTTAGAAGGAATGGATCCACAGAATCTTAGCGGAGATTGGGTGGCAACACCAGTAACTGGGAAGCAAAACCAGTGCTGGGTAGACTAGGTAGACTTTTACAGTCTATGCCCTGATTGTGACTGAATAGATATGGATGGGCTAGAGTGTAAATTTTAAGGGGCTTCGATGTTAGCTTCAGAACTTTTAGTACAAAAACAGTGCTGGGCAGACTTCTACGGTCTGTGCCTGAGAACGGAAAGGACAACTCAGACTCGGGTATACACATAAAGTATCGCATACCAGGTAAAATGAGTTTATCTTGTTGGGCAGACTGGATGGAACGTACAGGTCTTTATCTGCCATCATTTACTATATGTTACTACTACTATATATAAAAATACCTATAATGAGTCAGCCCAGTGGCCAATCCAGGTCACAAGTTTATCCACTCCTACCCTAGCTGAGATGATATTTAACCATCTCTCTGACCTCATGTGCAACTTTCTTCAAATCAGTCACCTTATTTTCTAATTCTTCCTACTTTCTTACTCATCTATATGTTACAACTTTGCCTTACCCTTCACTACCAATTATAACGTTCTATTACATATTGTGTAGTCATTGCAAGTAGTATACCATGCCATACTTTGTATTGTTACTTGAATATTTTTACTGCTGTAATTGCCTATTGCTCATGTTTGATCTATTCTTACTGTACACCGCCTTGAGTGAATTCCTTCAAAAAGGCGGTAAATAAATCCTAATAACTAAATAAATAAATAAGTACCTGGCAGAAACCTAATTAGTAGCACCATTCCATGGTACCAATCCCAGGGCAGCTTCGCCCATAGCCAGACTATGGACTTTTCCTCCAGGAACGTGTCCAAACCTTTTTAAAATCCAGATAGCTAACCGCCGTTGCCACATCTTCCAGCAATAAGTTCCAGAGCTTAACTATTCTTTGAGTGAAAGAATACTTCCTCCTATTTATAAAAGTATTTCCAAACAATTTAATTGAGTGTCCCCTGGTCTTTCTATTTTTTGAATGAGTGAAAAATTGATTCTCCTCTACCCGCTCCACACAACTGAGGATTTTGTAGACCTCAATCATATCCCCTTTCAGCCGCCTCTTTTCCAAGCTGAAGAGCCCTAACCTCTTGAGCCTTTCCTCATATGAGAGGCGTTCCATCCCCTTTACTACTACTACTTATCATTTCTAAAGCGCTACTAGACATACGCAGCACTGTACACTTGAACATGAAGAGACAGTCCCTGCTCGACAGAGCTTACAATTTAATTAGGACAGACAGACAGAACGAACAAGAGATAAGGGAATATTAAAGTGAGGATGATAAAATAAGGGTTTTGAACAAAGTGAATAAGGGTTAGGAGTTAAAAGCAGCATCAAAAAGGTGGGCTTTTAGCTTAGATTTGAAGACGGCCAGAGATGGAGCTTGACGTACCGGCTCAGGAAGTCTATTCCTTTATCATTTTGGTCTCTCTTCTTTGAACCTTTTCTAATTAAACTATATCTTTTTTGAGATACAACGACCAGAATTGAACACAATACTCAAGATGAGGTTGCATTATGTAGTAATACAGAGGCAATATAATATTTTTGGTCTCATTGTGCATTTCTTTACTAATAATTCCTAGCATCCTGTTTGCTTTTTTTGGCTGCCACCGCACACTAGGCAGAATATTTCAGCATACTGTCTACAATGACACCTAGGTCGTTTTCATGAGTGCTGATTTATTTATTTATTTATTTATTTGTTGCATTTGTACCCCACATTTTCCCACCTATTTGCAGGTTCAATGTGGCTTACATAGTACCATCAAAGGCGTTTGACCAGTCGGTGGATAACAAATACAAAGTTGTATAGTGATCATATGAGGTATAAGTGGAGGGTCGGAATGGATGAAGATTGCGTGATGTCCTGTTCGATCATAGTCATGCTGTGTTGGTAAGTGAAGAGGGTTACGTGGGGTTGTTGGGGTGGGCCTTTTTGAAGAGGTTGGTTTTTAGTGATTTCCTGAAGTTCAAGTGGTTGTGGATTGTTTTCACAGCTTTTGGGGGCCCATTCCATAGTTGTGCGCTTATGTAGGAGAAACCGGATGCGTAAGTTGTTTTGTATTTCAGTCCTTTGCAATTTGGGTACTGTAGGTTTAGGTAGGATCTTGATGATCTGACTTTGTTTCTAAAGTGGATTCGTATTATTCTTTCCAATGTGCATCATTTTGCATTTGTCTACATTAAATGTCATCTGCCATTTGGATGCCCAGTCTTCCAGTTTCCTAAGGTCTTCCTACAATTTTTCACAATTCGCATGCATTTTTACAACTTTTAATAGTTTTGTGTCGTCTGCAAACTTAATCACCTCACTCGTGGTTCCGTTTTTCAGATCATTTATAAATATGTTAAATAGCACTGGTCCCAATACAGATCCCTGCGGCACTCCCCTATTCAACCTTCTCCATCGAGAAAAATGGCCATTTAATCCTACCCTCTGTTTTATGTCCAATAACCAATTCCTAATCCATAGGACATTGCCTCTTATCTCATGACTTTTTAATTTTCTCAGGAAACTCTCATGAGGAACTTTGTCAAAAGATTTCTGAAACTCTAGATACAGTACATCAGTTGGCTCACCATTATCCACACGTTTATTTACGCCTTCAAAAAAATGAAGCAAAGTGGTGAGGCAAGACTTCCCTTGGCTGAATCCATGCTGACTCTGTCCCATTAAACCATGCTTGTCTATGTGTTCTGTAATTTTATTCTTTATAATAGTTTCCACTATTTTCCCAGGCACTGAAGTCAGGCTTACTGGCCTGTAATTTCCAGGATCACCCCTGAAACCCTTAAAAAAATCAGCGTTACATTGGCCACCCTCCAATCTTCAGGTACTATGGACAATTTTAATGACAAATCACTAACAACAGATGAGCAATTTCACGTTTGAGTTCTTTCAGTACCCTGGGGTGTATACCAGTGGTTCCCAAACCGTAGATGCATAAGTGCTGATCCATGGAGGAGTAACTACATGCATGTATGTGCTGGTAGAAACCAAACTTATGCATGAATATTAGAACACAGATGCAAAATTGCCACTCCACTGGGAGTGCCTACATTTAATCAACTTATAGTAGATGCAGTTTTTCCTGTAGAAATATTTATTTACTTATTGAGATTTATTAACTGTCTTTATGAAGAGATTCACCCAAGGCAGTGTACAGCTTGAAAAGTATTAATGAACAAATGAACTTTTTCCAAAGATGGGCAATCCGCAGGACTAGAGGACATGAAATAAAGGAAAGGGTAGTGGATGCTTGAAATGCCCTCCTGGTAGAGGTGGTGGGAACCAAAATGGTGACAGAATTCAAAAAGGTATGGGATAAACACAGATGAGCCTTATGTGTCAAGACGATAGAATGAAAGTAATAGATCATTTCACGAAGAGCAAAACTTACAATTTTTATACTTCAAAAGAGGCATAGAGGGGAGTAACCCATATGGAGAGGCAAGTACAACCCTAGAGACGTGACAGTTACAAACCTAAACAAAAGCATGGAGGGGGGTAACCTGCATAGTGGCAGATGCAACCCTGCCCATCTTTCTGGGCAGACTAGATGGCCCATGCTGATCATTACTTGCCGTCAATTCCTATGATCCTCTGTTACTATGGTACTATATTGCTTTATTAGTATGATATTCTGTTACTATGGTACTCTGTTAGTATGGTACTTAATTACACTGCTACTATGATAGTCTACTACTCTTAGTATGGTACTCTGTTACTCTGTTAGTATGATTCTATGGGGCTCATTATCAACACAAATAAATGCAGCACAAAGCAGCAGATGGATTTTTTTTGTCAAAACTTCCAAATCGCTATTTTAAAAACCAATTTTAAAGACAGCTTTGGTTTCAATCATGACTAAATCACAAAAAGGTTATCATCTGGTCATTAAGGGCAACTACAGGGATTAAGACATGATCCTCCCTTTCTTCCCCAGTGCCCTCTGATCTCTTTCCACTCCCCACAGATGTGAAAGAAACAGTATATACCAGCCTCTATAACAGCTTCAGATGTAATTATGTATCACCGTTCAAAGAAGAGCGACCAAAATGATAAAGGGGATGGAACTCCTCTTGTATAAGGAAAGGCTAAAGAGGTTAGGGCTCTTCAGCTTGGAAAAGAGACGGTTGAGGGGAGATATGACTGAGCTCTACAAAATCTTGAGTGGTGTAGAACGAGTAGAAATGAATCAATATTTACTCTTTCAAAAAGTATAAAGACTAGGGGACACTCAATTAAATTACATGGAAATCCTGCTTGCCCTGGGATTGGTAGCATGGAGTATTGCTACTATCTGGACTTCTGCCAGGTACTTGTGACCTGGATTGGCCACTGTTGGAAACAGGATACTAGGCTAGATGGACCATTGGACTAACCCAGTATGGGTATTCTTATGTTCTTATGTTAAAGCCAGTCCTAGTAGAGCAGCAAACAGATTCCTAGAGTAGCCTAGTAGTTGGTGCAGTTCAGTGTAGAGAAGAGAACCCAGGCCCTTATCCCACCCTGTTACACCCTGTTGTGGTGGAAAGTGTGAATCCTCCAAAACCCACCCAAAAACCTACTGAACCCAAATATAGGTGACTCCTCAGGGGGAGGAATGCTGGCTTCGGCCTAACCCCTGGTAAGCCTTTCCTCAGCTGAGAGGTACCCACCTCTACCACCGGCTGCCTTTCAGGTGCTGTGGAGGACTTGCAGCTCATCTGCATATCCTTACAGCCTTCTCCGGGGTGACACCCAGGTCCACCCCGATCCACTCAGGGCCTCCGCTCTAGGTGCCCAGCGCTCCCACCAGGTGCTGTGGAGGACTTGCAGCCCTTCTGCATTTCCTCACAGCTGTATCCGGGGTGACTCCAGTTCCACCCCGACCTTCCCAGGGCCTTCTCTCCAAGTGCCCAGAGTTCCCAGGTGCTTTTTGGCTAGGATCAGGCGACCCTCAGGGGGAGGAATGCTGGCTTCGGCCTAACCCCTGGTAAGCCTTTCCTCAGCTGAGAGGTACCCACCTCTACCACCGGCTGCCTTTCAGGTGCTGTGGAGGACTTGCAGCTCATCTGCATATCCTTACAGCCTTCTCCGGGGTGACACCCAGGTCCACCCCGATCCACTCAGGGCCTCCGCTCTAGGTGCTGCGCGCCTAACGGCGCGCGGGGCATTTTTCTCTTTGTATCTAATCTTTTTCCAGTTGCTAAAGTACCTTAATCGTTTATGGCCCCTATTCACATTCTCTTCCTAGCTCTGTCCCTTCCTAATCTTTTCCCTCACCCCCTACCTCTCTCCGCTACAGGAACTCACTTCCCATCCATTGACTTCATCACCTCACCTTCTCTCCTACCCTCTTCCTCCTTTTTGGCTTTTAATCTCCGTCTCTTTCTTCCCTCCATTTTGCCTTCCCCATTCTACCTAAATACCTCTCGCCTTCGACGCCTTCGTGGCCACACCTCTCCTACTCTCCTCCGCTCTCTTTTACTCCTTCTCTTACTCTCAGCTGGTGACATCAATCCCAATCCTGGCCCTCCTCACCAACTATTATCCAAACTCTACAGATCTCACCGTGACCTCTCTAACCTCATCTCTATTCCTCTACTCCCCTCCTCTTCTCTGCCCTTCTCTTGCGCCCTATGGAATGCCCGCTCTATCTGTAACAAACTCCCCTATATCCAGGACCTCTTTATCTCGCGTCACCTCCATCTGCTCGCCATAACAGAAACCTGGCTCTGCCCTGATGACTCTGCTTCAGTCGCAGCCCTGTGCCATGGCGGTTATCTATTTTCACATACTCCTCGCCCTGCTGGCCGTGGGGGCGGTGTTGGACTACTTCTCTCTCCCTCCTCCAGATTTCAACCCCTTCTTCCACCTCAATCTCACTGTTTTTCCTCCTTTGAAGTCCACTCTATCCGCCTTTTCTCTCCTCTGCCTCTTCGAATAGCGGTCATTTATCGTCCCCCTGATAAGTCCCTTTCATCCTTTCTCAGTGACTTTGATGCCTGGCTTGCCTTCTTCCATGATCCTTCCTCCCCCTCTCTCATCCTTGGTGACTTTAATATTCCTGCTAATGATCCTTCCAACTCTTATATTTCCAAGTTACTCGCTTTAACGTCGTCCTTTAATCTCCAACTATGCTCCACCTCCCCCACTCATCAAAATGGTCACTGTCTTGATCTCATCTTCTCCTCCAACTGTTCACCCTCTAGTTTCCTTGCCTCCGATCTTCCCCTCTCTGATCACCATCTTATAACTTTCACACTTAAATCTCCTCCCTCCCAGTCCCGTCCTATCCTATCTAATTTATCTAGGAATCTTCACGACATTGACCCTTCATCTCTATCCTCCCATGTTTCAAACCTCCTCTCTACTGTGGCACCATCCACGTCTGTCAACGAGGCTGTTTCTTCTTACAACAATACTCTATCCTCTGCCTTAGACACTCTTGCACCTTTGATGACCCGCCCTGTAAGGCGTACAAAACCCCAACCTTGGCTGACTTCTAATATCCGCTACCTACGTTCCTGTACCCGCTCCGCCGAACGCCTCTGGCGGAAATCTCGGGCCCTTGCTGATTTCTTACACTTTAAGTTCATGCTGACCTCCTTCCAATCTGCTCTTTTACGTGCCAAACAGGATTATTATATCCAACTGACCAACTCTCTTGGCTCTAATCCTCGACTTCTCTTCACCACATTGAACTCTCTCCTCAAGGTGCCCCCTCCCCCAACTCCCCCTTCACTATCTCCTCAGACCCTTGCTGAATTCTTTCACAACAAGGTTCAAAAGATAAACCTTGCCTTCTCTACCTCACCAGCTCTCCCTCCACTAGTCCGTTCCCCTCTCTCTCCTTCCCCTCATTCCCTTTCCTCCTTTCCTGAAGTTACTATTGAGGAAACTACACTTCTCCTTTCTTCCTCAAAATGTACCACCTGTTCCTCTGATCCCATTCCCACCCACCTTCTTAATGCCATCTCTCCTACTCTTATTCCTTTTATCTGTCACATTCTCAACCTCTCACTTTCCACTGCGACTGTCCCTGCTGCCTTTAAACATGCTGTGGTCACACCTCTCCTTAAGAAGCCTTCACTTGACCCTACTTGTCCCTCTAATTACCGACCCATCTCCCTCCTTCCTTTTCTCTCCAAATTACTTGAGCGTGCTGTTCACCGCCGCTGCCTTGATTTTCTCTCCTCACATGCTATTCTTGACCCATTACAATCTGGTTTTCGCCCTCTCCACTCAACCGAAACTGCGCTTACTAAAGTCTCCAATGACCTATTACTGGCTAAATCCAGAGGTCAATATTCCATCCTCATTCTTCTTGATCTTTCCGCTGCTTTTGACACTGTCGATCACAGCATACTTCTCGATACCCTGTCCTCACTTGGATTCCAGGGCTCTGTCCTTTCCTGGTTCTCTTCCTACCTCTCCCTCCGCACCTTTAGTGTTCACTCTGGTGGATCCTCTTCTACTTCTATCCCTCTGCCTGTCGGCGTACCCCAGGGTTCTGTTCTTGGTCCCCTCCTCTTTTCTATCTACACTTCTTCCCTTGGTTCATTAATCTCATCCCATGGCTTTTCCTACCACCTCTATGCTGATGACTCCCAAATCTACCTTTCTACCCCTGATATCTCACCTTGCATCCAAACCAAAGTTTCAGCGTGCTTGTCTGACATTGCTGCCTGGATGTCTCAACGCCACCTGAAATTAAATATGACCAAAACCGAGCTTCTCATTTTCCCCCCCAAACCCACCTCCCCGCTCCCCCCGTTTTCTATTTCTGTTGATGGCTCTCTCATTCTCCCTGTCTCCTCAGCTCGAAACCTTGGGGTCATCTTTGACTCTTCTCTCTCCTTCTCTGCTCATATCCAGCAGACCGCCAAGACCTGTCGTTTCTTTCTTTACAACATCCGTAAAATCCGCCCCTTTCTTTCCGAGCACTCTACCAAAACCCTCATCCACACCCTTGTCACCTCTCGTTTAGACTACTGCAATCTGCTTCTTGCTGGCCTCCCACTTAGTCACCTCTCCCCTCTCCAGTCAGTTCAAAACTCTGCTGCCCGTCTCATCTTCCGCCAGGGTCGCTTTACTCATACTACCCCTCTCCTCAAGACCCTTCACTGGCTCCCTATCCGTTTTCGCATCCTGTTCAAACTTCTTCTACTAACCTATAAATGTACTCACTCTGCTGCTCCCCAGTATCTCTCCACACTGGTCCTTCCCTACACCCCTTCCCGTGCACTCCGCTCCATGGATAAATCCTTCTTATCTGTTCCCTTCTCCACTACTGCCAACTCCAGACTTCGCGCCTTCTGTCTCGCTGCACCCTACGCCTGGAATAAACTTCCTGAGCCCCTACGTCTTGCCCCATCCTTGGCCACCTTTAAATCTAGACTGAAAACCCACCTCTTTGACATTGCTTTTGACTCGTAACCACTTGTAACCACTCGCCTCCACCTACCCTCCTCTCTTCCTTCCCGTTCACATTAATTGATTTGATTTGCTTACTTTATTTATTTTTTGTCTATTAGATTGTAAGCTCTTTGAGCAGGGACTGTCTTTCTTCTATGTTTGTACAGCGCTGCGTATGCCTTGTAGCGCTATAGAAATGCTAAATAGTAGTAGTAGTAGTAATAAGAACTACTGTAGTGGTGTATAGTTGGATACAGTAGGTTTTAAATGTGTTTTGGAGGGCTCACCATATAAGGGGGTAACAGTGAAATGTGTACCCAGGACCTTTTATGTGAAGTCCACTGCAGGGACCCCTAGAGTGTTCCACTGCTCTGCCTCTGTGGCCAGTCTACTAAGAATGCTGGCCCCATACATCCCAATGGCTTGTTTTTGTGTGTTTTCCCCTTCTACTTTTTCTTTTTCAAAAATGGTCCAGAAAGATAGATGCACTGAGCATAAAAAACATCTAGCAAATGGTCATTTTTGAGACAAAAGTTGGACATTTTTCTGGTTTGAAAATGGCCATGTTCACTACTGGATTTTTGGACATTTTCCGCAAAACGTTCAAAATCGGATTTAGATGTTATCCCCCGGATTCTATATATCACACCAAGATCTCCATGCGGAAATTGAATCGTATTCCATAACAATGAGCATAACCTAATTGGTTAACAAGCTAATCAGTGCTGATAATTGGATGTTAACCAACTATCAGCACTCATTGGCAATAATTAGAATTTACATGCCCTACTTGCTACGCATTTCTAACTCAGTACTTTTATAGCTTAAATAAGGCACAAGCATTGAGCCATTCTATTACTGTAGTATTCGTTAACTCTAAACCGCTAAATGCTTTTTATATGCTTTTTATGTATCCTATAGCATAATACTGTACTGTAGAACTGTAGCCAGCTAAAATTGACCCTAACCACTTCATCTGTTCTAACCTGCAACATACTGAATTGTGCTACGAACTGTAAGTACATACGTACACTGCACTGCACGACTGACTGTAAATTTCAATCAACTACCACGGTATTGCAAAACGGAACACCAACTCACATCCGTTCAAAATACACTACATGAACCAACGCCATTATGAATATTAACAAATTACTCCTAATCATCTACTGTCTTTCCCTAATCCATCACACACTGACAACTCCTCTTTCACAAACTACGACAATAACCGATTGGATCACAACAGACAATCTGGATTTCCTACTTATTAGCGAAACCTGGATCCATGACCTTAAAGATCCCATTATTTTAGAGCTATGCCCTACAGGATACAAAATCTCCCACTGGACAAGGAATGGAAAAAGAGGAGGAGGCGTAACCATAATCTACAAAACCCAAAATACCGTCACAACAACAGCCGAATCAATACTTCCCCAACTTGAAATAGCTTCA
Source organism: Microcaecilia unicolor (assembly GCF_901765095.1). Lineage (NCBI taxonomy): Eukaryota > Metazoa > Chordata > Amphibia > Gymnophiona > Siphonopidae > Microcaecilia > Microcaecilia unicolor. Next base: position 535,290,668 of record NC_044033.1, on the reverse strand, counting down.
GTTAGAATCAGTCACCCAACCTTACATGACCACCTAAACCTTATCCTGTTTTACAGGCCACCAGGAAACTGGCAAGACTGCCAAACACACCTCATGGATTTCATATCAAATACATGTGTTTCCACCCAAAACCTTCTTATAGCAGGAGACATCAACCTTCATCTTGAGGATACCAACTTAACAAGCGTATGTGAATGCAAGGACTTCCTCCAACTACGGGAACTTAACTGGCCAAACATGCAACCCACCCACATTAAAGGACACTCACTAGACATCATCACATACAAATTCTCATCAGCATTAAATCTCGCACTAATAGACACAAAATGGACAGCTATACCATGGTCCGACCACTACAAAGCAAACATCTCCCTTCACTGGCGAATAAAGGACTCACAACACAAACAAGAACAACGAACCTACACCACGAGAGGCAAAATAGACCCACTAACATTTTGGCAACAGTTCTACAACAACGAATGGACAGCACCAACAAACTCATCCCAATTTCTCCTTGAATGGAACAGATGTAGACCCATATTAGACAACATAGCACCTCTTCAAACCAGAACCTCACACAGAAGGAACTTAACACCCTGGTTTAATGAAGAATTGAAAGAATTAAAAACACAAGTCAGAAGACTAGAACGAGCATGGAATAAGAAAAAAGACGATATCGCACTCAACGACTGGAAACAACTACAAAGAAAATACAAATACACCATCAGACAAACTAAAAGATCATACTATAAAACTAAAATCGGACCAGACTACAAGGACACACATAAACTCTTCCAGCTTGTAAACAAACTACTAAATATCACGCCAGTTACTTCTAATAACATAGATACCCCATCAGCAAATAATCTTGCAAACTACTTCAAAGAGAAAATCATAAAGCTACGACTCATGATGCCTACCAACGCAACTGACTATGTAAACCTCCTTCATTGTCTAGATCCAGTACCTGGGGATATCCAGCAGACTGGTCATGGACCAATTTTGATGAACTCTCAATCGACAGCATCTCCCAATCGCTTAGAAGATACGCCAAGTCACAATGCAAATTAGACATATGCCCTAGTAACCTTATAAGATCCGCCCCTCAGCAACTCAAAATAGACCTCATGAGCCACCTGAACTACATGTTACAAAAGGGTCTCTTCCCAAAGGACAAAGGAAACATTCTGCTCACTCCCCTACCTAAAGACGCAAAGAAAAGTGCAAATGACTTAACTAACTACCACCAAGTAGCATCCATCCCGCTGATAACCAAACTCATGGAGGGCATAGTGACGAAACAGCTCACTACCTACCTAAATAAATACTCAATTCTCCACGAATCCCAATCAGGCTTCTGGTCGAACCATAGCACTGAAACAGTACCAGTGACCTTAATGAACAAATTCAAACAAGCAACTGCTACTGGCAACAACATACTTCTCTTACAATTCGACATGTCCAGTGCCTTCGATATGGTAGACCATGGAATATTACTACACATCCTAGAATACTTTGGAATTGGAGGTAACGTTCTTAACTGGTTTAGAGGATTCCTGACCTCAAGATCATACCAAGTAACAACTAAAGAAGCTATATCAGCCCCATGGACACCTGAGTCCCCCAAGGATCCCCTCTCTCGCCAACCCTTTTCAACCCGATGATGATACCCTTAGCCAAGCTACTAGCCAACAAAAACCTTAACCCATACATATATGCACAAGATGTCACGATCTACATCCCGTTTAAACATGATCCTAAGGAAATCTCCAATGAGATCAACCAAAGCTTCCAAATAATGCACACCTGGGCGGATGCATTTCAGCTAAAACTCAATGCAGAAAAAACACATTGCCTTACACTCACCTCACAATATAATACAAATAAATTCACCACCATAACCCCACCAAACGTTTCCCTTCCCGTCTCAAATACATTGAAAATTCTTGGAATCACCCTTGACTGAAATCTCACACTCGATAATCACGTGAAGAATACAACTAAGAAAATGTTCCACTCCATGTGGAAACTTAAAGGAATAAAACCTTTCTTCCCGAGATCCATCTTTCGCAACCTGGTACAGTCGATGGTACTAAGCCACCTGGACTATTGCAACGCACTCTACGCCGGCTGCACAGAACAGAACATCAAGAAACTTCAAACAGCCCAAAATACCGCAGCCAGACTCATATTTGGAAAAACAAAATATGAAAGTGCAAAACCCCTAAGAGAGAAGCTACACTGGCTCCCACTTAAAGAACGGACCACATTCAAGATCTGCATGATGGTTCATAATATCATCTACAGAGACGCTCCAACTTACATGTCAGACCTCGTTGATTGACCTCCCAGAAATGCTAAAAGATCTTCCCGCACATTTCTTAACCTACACTTCCCGGGCTGCAGAGGATTAAAATATAAACTAACACATGCTACCAGCTTTTCCTACATGAGCACGCAGCTGTGGAATGCACTACCAACAAATCTGAAAACAATTAATGAAATCACTAACTTTCGCAAATCTCTGAAAACCTATCTCTTCAACAAAGCCTATTACGAGAATCCATAGCTTAACTATAACACCCCACCACTCCACCGTACTCTGATTGACGCATTTCTATAACTGTCTGCTTAGTTCTTCTATGTTGATCTCATTGTAATACCAACTGTAACTTCTACCCAGGAATGGCGATGCCATAACAGGTCTTTGTAAGCCACATTGAGCCTGCAAATAGGTGGGAAAATGTGGGATACAAGTGTAATAAATAAATAAATAATGCGTGGTGCCAAAAATGGGGTGGCGTGGAATGGGCAGGCTGTGAGCATTGCAAAAACCTATGCACTGGGTTATAGACTACACCTGCTCCACGCATAACAGGCACTGGCGTAAATGGATGTGCTTAGTGTTAGGTGATGACATGGCCGCTAGGCGTATTCTGTAATCCATATCCAAATCTAGGCACGTTTTATAGACTACACCTAAGCGGACATTTTTTTGGTGCCAATTTTTCAGGCACCATAAATAGAATCTAGTCCAATATTGAAAATGCCCCTCTATATTACTCTGTTACACTAGGGAGGTTTATAAGTACTACTACTAAGAATAACTTCTATAGTGCTACTAGACGTATGCAAGACTGTACACATTATATGCAGGTACTTTCTCTGTCTCTAGTGGCCTCACAATCTAAGTGGGGCATTGGAGGGTTAAGTGACTTGCCCAAGGTCACAAGGAGCTGCAGTGGGAATCGAACCCACTTCCCCAGGATAAAAGTCTGCTACACTCCTCCACAAGTGCCTACTTGAGCCAGTAAAATGCTATTCTAAATGCTCACATCATTTCATAAATTACACTGTATACAATGATTGAATAAACAAGTCCTTATGAATGTTATTTGATGGCCTTAATATTGCATTAATTTTGCTTTCTGTACCTGTTGAGTCCCTATAGGTAAGCCCACTGACTAACATGGAAAGAAGAAATCAGAGCTATATAACAGCATTCATCTTGTTGGGACTTTCAGATAAACCAAATACAAATATTTTGCTTTTTATAGTATTTTTACTCATCTATATAGTAACCCTCGTAGGAAATCTTATCTTAATTACAGTAAGTAGACTTGATTCTCGTCTCCACACTCCCATGTACTTTTTCCTCAGTAATTTGTCCTTCTTGGATATCTGTTACACATCGAGCATTGTCCCCAAAATGCTAGAAATTTTCTTGGCAAAGAAGAAAACTATTTCATTTCGTGATTGTGCAGCACAAATGTACATCCATCTTTCCTTAGGGGAAACAGAATGCATCCTGCTAGCTGTCATGGCATATGATCGCTATATGGCGATATGTCATCCCTTGCATTACACAATTATTATGAACTGGAGAGTCTGTGTAATGATAGCAGTTGGTACATGGATGGGTGGCTTTCTTTTGTCAATAGTACATGTTGCTTTTACACTGACAATGCCCATGTGCGGTCACAACGTAATTAACCATTTCCTCTGTGAAGTTCCTGCTGTGTTAAGTTTGGCATGCGTTGATATTTTCATCAATGAAATTGTGATTTTTGTTGTTGGGGTGTTGATACTATTGATCCCTGTTTTCTTAATATTTTTAACATATATTTATATTATTTCAACAATAATGAAAATCAGTTCTGCTGATGGAAGACGCAAAGCCTTTTCCACCTGCACCTCTCACCTGACTGTGGTGACGATATTCTATGGAACGGCTATTTTTATGTACATGGCGCCCAAGTCAAGTCATTCTCCAGATAAAGACAAAATGATCTCTGTGTTTTATCTCATTATAACCCCAATGCTAAACCCCCTGATCTACAGTCTGAGAAACCAGGAAGTGAAAGGAGCATTAAGAAAAGTGAAAGTAAAAACCACAATGTTATAGAAAATGCAACATCTTCAACTTCATTTCTAAAAATGGAGCGATTAATAGTGATGAAATGTTGTTCATTGATAATAGTTAACAATAAATATACTTATTGTTAAACATTGTCATTGTTATTCAAAATAAAGTGTTTAAAAGAAGTGAGGAGTACGGACAGTGGATTGGGTATACAGGATTGTACTTCTGGTTAATTCACTACATCCCCATTGAATATATATTACACTGATAATAGTGCCAAGGGCCACCCAAAGCAATCTGCTGCCCAAGGCAGAAATGAAATGCCACCCCTGCACTCGGTCTAGCATCTCCCCCCTTTCTTCCTTTACCAAATTATTTCCCCAAAAGGAAGCGGCGGCAGTGATTCCCATAAGCCGCCCTGCCCTGGTGCCACTGGCACTGGCTTTTTCGCTACTGCGTCCTGCCTCTGAGGAAATAGGAAGTTATGTCTAGAGGTGGGTCACAGTGGGAGAAGAGACAGGTGCGGCAGGGCAGCCTATAGGAATGGCTGCAACCTTTTGGAAAAAACAAACTAAGGTAAAGGGTTGAGGAGGGGAGGGGAGAGTGCTGCTCCTCGCCTCAGGTGGCCTAATGGTAGAGCTGCCCCTGAATAGTGCATACCATGTGTAAAGACAGTGCACTGTTCTTAAAGCGTAAGGATCATATATTTAATATATTGCCTTTTTGTACATTTATTATATGTAGGTATCAGAATGCAGACTATCACCTAGATTCTATATCTTGCACTGGGATTTCTGCACGGAAATTGAAGCGTATTACATAACAATGCACATAGCCTAATTGGTTAACAAGATAATCAGCGCTGATAATTGGATGTTAACAAACAATTATCAGCATAAATTAGAATTTATGTGCACTACTTGCTAAGTGTATTCTGTAAAGTGCGGTGTGTAAATTCTAATATGCGCTGCAAAAAAGGGGGTGTGGAATGGGCAGTTTGTGGGCGTTCCAAAACTTTGCACGCAAGGGTACAGAATACACCTGCTCTGCACTTAACTTAAATGCCGGTATTTACACTGAGTCTTCCTTGCCTAGAAGTTAGGAGCTCACATGGTCGCTAGTGTATTCTAGAAACCCACTTAGGTGCACTCTATAAACCTATAAATCTACACACTGTTTATAGACGATGCCTAAGCAGAAATTTTTTCAGCGCCAATTTTTCAGACACCATAAACAGAATCTAGTCCTATGTGCAGAGAGGGTGTACTCTTCTTGCAGAGTGCGCACTCTTTCACAAAATTGTACGTATCTACATGGACATATTCTTGCTGCGTGTGCACTCTTCCCTAATAGTGCACTCATGTATATGCATGTATTCTTGCAAGGTTCACCCTCTTTCCCCTTAGTGTTTGTATGTACATGCACATATTCTTGCAGAGTGCACCCTCTTTCCCCATAGTGCAAGCATGTACAAGAACGTATTCTTGCAGAATGCAAGCTCTTTCCTCATAGTGCACGCATGTAAATGTACCTTATTCTTACAGAGTGCACCCTCTGTCTCGATAGTGCTCACATGTACATGCACATATTTTGCAGAATGCAGCCTCTTTCCTGATAGTGCGCTCATGTACATGCACGTATTCTTGCAGAGTGCGCCCTCTTTCTCGATAGTGCTCATATGTACATGCACATATCCTTGCAGTGCACCCTCTTTCCCCATAGTGCATGCATGTACATGTACACATTCTTGCAGAGTGCACCCCTTTCCCAATACTGTGCGCATGTACATGCATGTATTTTGAGGTGTGCGATCTCTCCTTATAATGCTTGCAAAGTGTGTGCTGTTTCCCAATAGTGTGCTCATGTACATGTATTTACTCTTGCAGTATGTGCGATCTTTCCATATAATGCTTGCACGTATTTTTGCAAAGTGCGCACTCTTTCCCGATAATGTGCTCACGTATATGCACATATTGTTGCAGAGTGTATGCTCTTTCCCAATAGTGTATGCATGTATATGTATGTATTCTTGCAGAATGCGCACTTTTTCCTGATAGTGCATGCATGTACATGCACTTATGATACACTATTGGGTAAGTAGTACGTTCTCATTTACAAAGGGTGCACACTCTTCACAACATTTGTTTGGGAATGAAAAAAAAACCTGGAAAAAAATGACGTGAAAATGTTTTGGCTTAGAAATGATAAGTATAATCTCCCATGTAAATGATTTTATAGTAACTACTGAGGTATCAATAAGGAAACACATCAAGAAAACAGTTAACTGACATTGTGAGCAACTTAGCTGGTACTTATTTTATTTATTTATTTATTTATGTATTTGTACATTTGTTATACTACCTTTCAAATGAATACCAAAGCGGTTTACCATAAATTAACAAATATCCAGAACATTAAGAAAAAAACACCTAACAAACAAGTACAAGAAAAATGAAATGGAAGTGACTTGTACAATTATTTCCATAGACACTGTTTAAGCAGAACACACAAGGGACAATCAATTCAGTTACATGTTCTTACTTGTTCCTAAAATTGAAAATGATAATACTTTAAACATTAAAGAATTGCTGAAATAACCAAGTTTTCAGTCCTTTCTTAAATTTATGATGACAGGATTTTAATCTAAGAGTAAGTGGAAGAGAGTTATATTAGAGGACAGTTCCCAAAGCCTTTTATCTGAGTGAATAAGTTTTTGTGAAAATTGCATGGCTCTGCCTAAGGCCTTCTTTTAGAAGATCATGTATGTGTGAATACCAGCAGCACATACATGTGTCTAAAGCGTACGTCTTTAAAATCCAATTTTACAAAGCCGGTATTTACCTGTCTGTGTCCTATCTATATTTATCTTGAATGTGGCTATGGATTGAGTGGTCTATAGGCGGGGCTGAAATTTACACATGTAACACTTATTGCAGAAGGGGACTTAACAATGTTTGGATTTACACCTGCTCTTTCCACAAACATGTTGTGGCGAGGTGCTCTTTTGGGTAGGAAACATAGTAAAGTAGGCTACTTTCCTGGCCACAATATATTCATTAGCCAAACGACCTTCCCCCATACCTCCATCATTAGTTCACCTCCAGATCAGAAGCCTCCCCCCCCCCCCAGCATCATTTCCCCCCTCCCACATACACACATCAGTTTCCTCTGGAAGAGACCCCCCAGATACAATTTCCCCTCTAGATCAGACCCTCCTATCTGAACCCCCCTCAGAAAACAACCCCCATCCCCTCTTGAATTACCCCCCAATTGAAAGCCCTTCTTGGCTGTGCTGGACTCTCCCCCTCCCCCTTTCTGGGCATCCCAGGTGGGGATCCTGTTGGTCTAGTGGTGGGGTTTGGGAGTGGTCCTCCTCTGCTCCCACCCCATCTGTCCCAGTTACAGAAATAGCAGCCATGACCCCTAGTGAATCTCACTCAGAAGCAGATGTAAATGTACACCCATGATTTATATACACCACACATAAACCATGGTTCCAGCTCTGCTTTGCCCAAAATCTTCCCCAAAACATGTGTACAATCAAGTTATGTTAAGTACCTGGAGGAAAAGGCCATATCAAATCATATAGTAATGCTTGAACTAACTAAAAATACATGGTAGACTTCTGCATAACTGTCATACTTATAATAACTTTGTTTAGGCTTTAACTAGACAAAACATTTTTTAACAGTTTGAAAGAGAAGCCACTTACATAAACTGATCAACAATCTAAATCATATGGAAAGGGATGTGCTGCTTGCACAGTTATTAATGAAATGAGATGATCACAGGCCTTATGTAATAATCTCCTACCTTGCTCTTTGTGCAGTCTCCTCATATCTTCACAGAAAAGTGCAGCCAGGATAGGGTTAATTTGCTTCTTCTGCAGCTCCATTTAAACATGGCTGCCTCAGCCTCTCACTGCCTCACTGGAATAGATCACATGACCAAGAGCCAATGAGAATGCAGAGGGGGATCTGGCTATTGGACAAACAATTTTAATTCTACTTGGGCTTTTGAATTCTATTAGAAATGCAGTAAGAGAGCAGAAGGTCAGTGTTTATTTATTTATAGCACACCTTTATCCAAGGAGGGCAACAAACCAACATACATAATCTAAAATACAATGCACAAACTACTCACAAGCACAATAGAACTAACACAGCAGCAAACAGCAGTACAAATAACATGAAGCATTTCAAATCAATAGGATGGTCCTACAGATAACACTTAAACATCTGTTTAAAAGATAGTGTTCTGCTGAGATTTCAACACCAGGGGCAACTTGTTCCATGCCCAAAGGTCCAGTCACAGAGAGAGAGCACCAGTTCTGGTGATTTGCAGGCGTACACCATCTCACAGTGAGCTAGTGTGGGAAGTGGCATATATGAGTATATGCAGGGCTTTTTTTGAGGGGGTACTTGGGGGTACTGAGTACCGGCACCTTTTCATTTGTCTGCTAAAATTGACCCATGGTCCTTAAGTTTTAATGAAAGAGCTCAGGCTCTACACACCAATTTTGCCTTGTCATAGATTCTTTGGTTGCAGGGGGCCTGGCTATTGTGGGGTGGATCCCTCAGTGATCACGCCATCCCTGAAGGGTAGCCTGGCATTTTGAGTACCGACACCTTTTTCGCTAGGAAAACTGCACTGAGTATATGGCTTGTTATGAAACTATTTTTATTTATTTTATTGCATTTGTATCCCACATTCCCCCACCTATTTGCAGGCTCAATGTGGCTTACATAGATTTGTTAACATTGTCGAATCAGGAGATCAGATACAGTTAGTAGTGTGTAGCGATTAAGGAAGGAAAGAGGGAAGAAAGAAGAGAGTTGTTAGGGTTGTTAAAGAGGTGGGTGTTCATAGTTGAGTGAGTTGGTGAGGTGACTTAGTGAGGTAATAAGTTCTCATTGTAGGTCTTGTTGAAGAAGAATGTTTTGAGAGATTTTCGAAAGATAGTTGTTTCTTTGATTGCTTTCAAGTAATTGCTTTCAAGGTAATGCATTCCATATCTGCATGCTTTTGTAAGAGAAGGTAGTGGCATGCACCAGCTTGTATTTAAGTCCTATGCAGCTGGAGTAGTGCAGGTTGAGAAATTTGCGGGATGATCTTCTGGCGTTTCTGGGAGGTAGGTCCATGAGGTTTAGCATGTAGATTGGGGCATCTGCATGAATGATTTTGTGTACAACTAAATGTATTACCAGGATTTAGTGCCATGACTCTGCTAGTTCTTGTCTTTACAGTTGTTGCATCCTTAATGCCCTTATCCTCCAGGTGAACTCCCTTTACCACTACTCTTGGTTCCTTCCTACGCAACCAATTTCTAACTCAGTCACTTTAGAGCTTGTATTATCAAGGGAGTCTGGTATATGTCAAAACATGTGTTGAAATATAAAGATACCTCATTGACTGCTCTCCCCTGATCCATCACTTTGGCCATCCAGGCAAAGAAATTAATCAGATTCACCTTTCAAGACTTTATTTTGCTATAAAACCATACTGCCTTGGATCCTGCAATGCACTGGATTCCACAAACTGCAATCTTCTGTGTTTTAGCACTATTTCTACTAATTTACTTATCACAGAGGTCAGACTAACTGGAAATGCTGTGGAAAATCTTACATTTAAAAGGATTTTATTCACAACAATAGATAAAAGAACCAGATGCTGCCAACAGAATCCCAACATGGCCCCACATTTTACCTTCTTCGGCTTCCTCAGAAGAAATGTACTTGTACTGTGTTCAAAATGGAACCCCAACTTCCAAAAGACCCACCTTTAAAACATTTCATAGTGGAACATTAATTCCCAGACCAAGGAATATTATAGTGTGGTTATTATTTTGAGTTTGTTGTTTTCCCTTATCTTTTAATTTTCAATTTGCAGAAGACACAAAGGGCCTTGTTTACTAAGGTGCACACGCGAACCGTGTAGGTCCCTATCGGGATATTGTAGGAACGTACACAGTTAATGCACGTTAAAAATGTTAACATGCCTATTACATGGCTTAGTAAACAGGGCTCAAAGTTTGCAAAGTTGTTACTCACAAGAGAATTGTGAGAAATTGCAGGAAAAAGTTTCAAGACTGGGCATCCAACTGGCAGATGAAATTGAATGTGCAGTAGTACAAAATGACAGTGGTGTTCCTGGGGGGGGGGGGCGGTGGGTGCGGGGTGCTGCGCGCCTGTCCGCTACGTTCGTTCTGTGCTCCCTCTGCCCCGGAACAGGTTACTTCCTGTTCTGGGGCAGAGGGAGCATGGAAACGAACGAAGCGGACAGGCACGCGGCACCCCCCCCCCCCCAGCAGCATGCACCCGGGGGGGGGGGGTAATTTCGCTGGGGGGGGGGTTGTCCTTTCGCCGGGGGGCGGGGCGCATCGGCAATCTGCCCCGGGTATCAGCCCCCCTAGGAACGCCACTGCAAAGTGATGCAGATAGGAGTGGAGGAGTATCCTAGTGGTCAGAGCAGCAGACAGTGAACAAGACTAGGGTTCAAATCCCACTCATGCCCCTTGTGAAAGTCACTTTGGACTGAATTCTATAAATGGCGCCTAAAGAATAGTGCTAAGCACTATTCCAGGGGCGTAGCCAGATGGCCAATTTTGGGTGGGCCTGAGCCTAAGGTGAGTGGGCATGGAATTCATCCCCCCCCCCCCCCCCCCGCTTGCTCCTCTCTCCACCTCTCCCTGTCCACAAACCCCAAATATTAAATACTTGAACTGGCGGGGATCCCCAAACCCTGCCAGCTGAAGATTTCCTCCTCCTCAAGCAGCCAGCACTCTTCCAAATGGCAGCCAGCAGCACTTGCTTCAAATTGATGCCATGCGTGATCAGTGCTTTTGCTTGTGCGAAAACTGAGCATGTGCAGAAGGGCCAGTCTCAGCCTCAGTTCAAGGCAAGTGCTGCTGGCCAACATTTGGAAGAGTGGGGACTGCCCAAGGACAGAAAATATTCAGCTGACAAGGTTTGGGGATCCCCACCAGCCACAGCAAAATTGTCACAATTTTGGGTGGGCCTGAGTCCAAAGTGGGTGAGCCCCGGCCCACCCAGGCCCACCTGTGGCTACGCCACTGCACTATTCTACATGTAACCCACCCGGACACGCTCCTTGGACTCATTTCCGGGGAGATCTCTCTCATCCACACATACTCCCCAGAGGCCGGGGAGGGAGGGATTTACAAATACATTTCTTCTTCTCTGCCTCACACTTACAGCTCCAATGACAGATTCACATGAGCTGGGTGTGGGCCTCCCACTTAGTCACCTCTCCCCTCTCCAGTCGGTTCAAAACTCTGCTGCCCGTCTCATCTTCCGCCAGGGTCGCTTTACTCATACTACCCCTCTCCTCAAGACCCTTCACTGGCTCCCTATCCGTTTTCGCATCCTGTTCAAACTTCTTCTACTAACCTATAAATGTACTCACTCTGCTGCTCCCCAGTATCTCTCCACACTCGTCCTTCCCTACACCCCTTCCCGTGCACTCCGCTCCATGGATAAATCCTTCTTATCTGTTCCCTTCTCCACTACTGCCAACTCCAGACTTCGCGCCTTCTGTCTCGCTGCACCCTACGCCTGGAATAAACTTCCTGAGCCCCTACGTCTTGCCCCATCCTTGGCCACCTTTAAATCTAGACTGAAAGCCCACCTCTTTAACATTGCTTTTGACTCGTAACCATTTGTAACCACTCACCTCCACCTACCATCCTCTCTTCCTTCCCGTTCACATTAATTGATTTGATTTGCTTACTTTATTTATTTTTTGTCTATTAGATTGTAAGCTCTTTGAGCAGGGACTGTCTTTCTTCTATGTTTGTGCAGCGCTGTGTATGCCTTGTAGCGCTATAGAAATGCTAAATAGTAGTAGTAGTAGTAGGCCAGGGCTGGAATAAATCCTTAGCCAAGGATATTCTCTCTAGGCACACTGACTCCAAGAATTAGCCAGCAGTCTCAGCTGCAAAATCTTGCTTTACTAACAAACTTGGAAAAACAGTTCATAAATGTCAACTTCAGCTGAAACATTAGGGTGCTTATTTCTACTTCAGATGGCCAGCACAGCACAAAACAGTCAATGATATCAGGGTAATTAGGTTCTCAGCTTCAATCTTATCTCCTCTATTCATACAAATATAACCCAGCTCTCACCCATTTCTAGCTTTGGATCCGGGACACAAAAGACATTCACTCTCTCTCACTTCTTCAAATCTCACAGTCTTTGGTTTTCCGCAGGCCACTCTTATCACACACCTCAATTCCAGTCCATTTGTAGTCAAGATGGAAGTGGGTCAGTGGTCTAGAATAGCAACTTGGGGGTTTGGGAGAAACGTTATCAGTTCTGGGTTCCACTCAGCTCTTCAGTCCATGAACCATGCTGCTTAAACAACAACTCAATCTTTATTGAACTTCTGCAATGAGCAGACGGCAACTTGAAATGATCTTCACCTTAGTCAACTGTATAACTCTCATATAACTTAACCTCAGACTTCTGTCGTTCTGTGGGGAACACCTTTACCACAGTACTTCTCAGGGATATTTACAGTACAAGTTTCTTCATGGGGCAATTTACATTTATGTTTCAATCATTTTTATTCAAAACTTAAGGAACAAGAAAACATCATCATGTATGAACGTCTGATATTTTCCCCCATGTGGCTAAACTAACACATAGTACTTCCAGGGGCGTAGCTACGGGTGGGCCTGGGTGGGCCCAGGCCCACCCAATTTCAGCCCAGGCCCGCCCAGCGCCAGCTCCCATTGCCAGCCACTGCTGCTTTTCCTGATGAGCAGCAGGGCCGGCGCTACAAAAAGAAGAAGCGCTCAGCTGACTGAGCTGAGCGCCAACGCTAATGATGACTCGACGAGAAAAAATGTTTTTAAAAAAAACGCAGCACCGCAGGCAGCCTCGAAGCATTGGCTGCTGGCTCTGCAGGCTCCGCCCGTCTCTTACATCACTGCCCCTGGAGCAAAGCAGGGGCAGTGATGTAAGAGACAGGAGGAGCCTGCAGAGCCAGCAGCCAATGCTTTGAGACTGCCTGCGGTGCCGCGTTTTTTTAAAAACATTTTTTCTCGTCGAGTGAGTCGTAGTTTGCGTTGGCGCTCAGCTCAGTCAGCTGAGCGCTTCTTCTTTTTGTAGCGCCGGCCCTGCTGCTCATCAGGAAAAGCAGCAGTGGCCAGCAATGGGAGCTGGGGCTGGTGGGCCTGAATCGGGAGAGGGAAAATGGATGGCAGGATGGCAGAGAAAGAGGGAAAACGGAAGGATGGGGAGAGAAAGAGGGAAAACAGATGGGAGGATGGCAGAGAAAGAGGGAAAAGGGAAGGATGGGGAGAGAAAGAGGGAAAACAGATGGGAGGATGGCAGAGAAAGAGGGAAAATGGAAGGATGGGGAGAGAAAGAGGGAAAACGGGAGGATGGCAGAGAAAGAGGGGAGATGGATGAAAGGATGCAGAGAAAAAGGGGAGAGACTGGAAGGATGTGGAGAGAGAAGGGACACTGAACAGAAAAGGGTAGAGAGATAGACACTGGTTAGAAAGAGGGACATTAGATGGAAGGATCAGGAGAGAGGGTAGATGGGTGGAAGGATGGGGAGAGAAAGAGTGAAGACGCTGGATGGAAGGGTAGGGAGAAAGAGGTGACACTGGATGGAAGGATGCAGAAAGAAAGAGGGGAGACTACTGGAAGGATGGGGAGAGAGAGGGGAGACTGGAAGGATGGGGAGAGAAAGAGGAGAGCTGCTGGATGGAAAAGGGGAGTAGTGAAAGACTGGAGAATAAGAGGAAGGGGCATGGGGAGAACAAGGGTGAGAAAAAGATGAAAAGCCATAAGTAGATGAAGGAAATTAAAGAATGGATAGTAAGAATGAATTAAATCAGGACAGAGAGAGAGAGAGAGGCAGAAAAATATTGAAGAAAGCAAAGAAAAAGGAGAGAAAAATGACAAATGGCCAGGAAACCCTGGCAGAAGAGTTAAGCGAAAACGAAGGAAAGCAGAATCTAGAGACTGGGAGCAACACAATGAGAAAAAGTAAATGGCCATACAACAAAGGTAAAGAAAATAATTTTATTTTTAATTTAGGATAAAGTAATATGGTGTTAATAAAGTTTCAGAGACCAATACTTCCTTCCTTAGGTCAGGAGAGGATACCGTAACAGTGATGCAGGAATTACCACTATTGTTAGCAGAATCTATGGTACTTCAGGAGTCAAATACCACACACCAGAATGAGAGAGAAAAGTCTTCTTTATTTGCCAGCAAACAAAGTAGGACATCAGCGCTAGCCCTCTCCTTCTCTTGGCTCTCTGTGTCTTGTCTCTCTGTGTCTTATCTCGTCTCCTCTTTCTTTCTAACGTAAGCTGCTTCTGTTCTCATTTATATATGTGGTTCTAAACCCCTCTAGCCCCTCTTTCTCATCAGATGGTAAGGAATAGATTGATTACCTTGTCTTGAACTAATTATCTCTACACTTACTTACAATATCAGTTACATAGGTTTCAGATATTTCCTAAACTGACCTACGACCTGGGGCCTCTCAAACTAGACAATGTGGCACCTATCTCCTGCATTTTATTATTATTAAATTCTCAGATTCCCAGTTAACTTCATAACTTAAAATGCTAACTGGACTCTGGCATTCATTAAGGGGCCAGTCCTACACTTAGCTATAATCAATCAAGGAAAAGAGTTGACTTTTCCTGACCTCTTTCACCTTTAGCTTCATACACAGAACTAGCTAGGAATGTGGATAATTGAAACCAGATGATGACCTCTTAAACTGTAGAAAATCTCACTTGAAAAGTCAGACAAAGATGTAAACACTGAATTGAAAAGGTATTTTACAGGGAGAAATAGAACTTATTAAAAGAAAGTATTAAAATTAAACAGAATAAAACATATTTTAAAATAAGCAGAGATCAGAATTCCTTATAAGATAGAATCTAAATTATCAAGAAATTATTTAAAATCTAAACGATCTCCTATTTCCAGGACTGCCTCAACAGCATTATACTGACCTGAGGCAGGAGGTTTTGGCCTCTGAAAGCTCCCTGAAAAGGATTAGACTATTAAATAAATTGTCTGAAATCTGATGCACTGAAAGCAGCACTTTACTCTGTGTGACAAATGCATCTGAGTGTGACTAAATTTTGCTGGGGGGGGGGGGGGGTAGAGAGAAAATTTTGTGCCCACCCACTTTGGGTTCAGGCCCACCCAAAATTGGCAGTCTGGCTACGCCACTGAGTACTTCTACACCAACACGTAAGACTTAACCTTCCCTCCCAGCAATTTACATTTACAAAGGTTCTCCAGTCCATGCCTATCCTGGGAGGCAGTGCTAAATCCCGAAGGCTTTCTCAATCAGTTTATCTCTAGTGGGCTCACCCTGTCTGACCCCTCTCCAGCGAAGATCCCTCTCTAGATCCGCCCTGGACCTGGGAATGATCTCTCCTAGCTCCAATCCCACTGGTCCCGGGCTGGGACCCTTTTCTGCCCATAAGTACATAAATATTGCCATACTGGGAAAGACCAGCCATAGCACTTGTCATCCACCGGTTGCCACTTTGTGGAGTAGCCCCCTCCTTGTCAGCCAAAGGTTACACTCCTTCCAACAGGCATGGCCACCGAGAAGTGGTGGGGTGCAGGGGGAGCAAAATTCAACCAGGCCCAGCCTCCAAGGGAGGGGCCTGGCGTGAGGGAGCAGAACCTTCTTCCTGCCTGCCTGCTTCCAGGTCTGTCTCTCTCCTGCTCCTGTGTGCTAGGACCTGGATGATTACAGTAATGTGATAACTCGGTCCTGGCACACAGGAGAAGGAGACGACAGACCGAGGAAAGAGCACAAACGTTTACAGCAAAAAAATAAAAAAAACTCTTGGTGTAAATTCCTGTTATTCTATAACAACGCACATAAATTAAAGGAATGCCCTTGATCCACCCCTGACTGTGCCCCCTCTGTGGACCTGCACGTAAAATATGCAGGTAAATTTTAGTTAATGCCAATTAGCAATGATAATTGATTGTTAGAACTGTGGAAATAGCATTTCTATAAATAAATCCAATTACAACTGGTCAGAGAATTAGTCATTTATTTTAGATTTGCATAGCTTGTTAACAAGGAGGAACATCCAGCCAGGAATAAGCTGGAAGGGCTGAACTTAGGATGCAACTCTGGAATACACTACCACGCAACCTGAAAACGATCTATGAACTAACGGACTTCTGCAAACGATTAAAGACTTATCTCTTCGAGAAAATTTACTGCAAGGATCAAAACACATGAAGTCCACACACACTAACAGAAATGCATCAACACACTCTCTTCTGAATTCTCCTACCCGTATCTTCACCACAATTAATACCCCACCCACTTGTAAAATTGCTACACCCTAAGGTTGTCGTGCTATTGTTATATCGCCCTATCTTTTCCCCATTGTAACATTCCACTGTTTATACGCTCTAAATGTTGTTTTGACTTGACTTGTCTTCCCACAACTCCTCATAATGTAACCCATAATTGTACTGTAGCACATTGTATTTCCATCATTCATAATGTATTGTAAGCCACACTGAGCCCGCAAATAGGTGGGAAAATGTGGGATACAAATGCAATAAATAAATAAATAAATAAAAACTGGATAGGAAACTGGTTGTCCGACAGGTGGCAGAGGGTACACTTCACACTTCATCACCCTCTCCCTCAGTCCCGCCCATTACTAACCACCACTTCCAGAAATCTCCAGGCTGTCGACCCTCCCACCCTTTCCTCTCAAATCTCCAATCTCATGTCCTCCGAATCTGTCGACAAGGCTGTCTCTACTTACAGTGCCACTCTCTCCTCTGCTCTGGATATCCTTGCACCATCCATCTCCCGTCCCACAAGACGTACTAATCCCCAGCCCTGGCTGACCCCTTGCATCCGATACCTTCGCTCCTGCGCCCGATCTGCTGAACGCCTCTGGAGGAAATCTCGCACCCATAGTGACTTCTGTCATTACAAATTCATGCTATCCTCCTTCCAGTCCTCCTTATTCCTTGCCAAACAGGAATATTACACGCAACTGACTAATTCTCTCAGCTTCAACCCTCGTCGTCTCTTCGCCACCCTTGTTGTCTCTTCGCCACCCTTAACACCCTCCTCAAAGTGCCCTCCGCTCCCAACCCCCTTCACTCTCTCCTCAATCACTGGCTGACTACTTCCGCGACAAGGTGCAAAAGATCAACCTCGAATTTGCTACCAAGCCACCTCCTCCTCTTCACTCTTTAACCCACTCCCTCAACCAACCAACCCAAGCCTCCTTCTCCTCGTTTCCTGATATCACCGAAGAGGAAACAGCCCAACTTCTCTCCTCCTCAAAATGCATCACCTGTTCCTCTGATCCCATCCCCACCAACTTACTAAACACCATCTCTCCTACTGTCACCCCCCCCATCTGCCACATCCTCAACCTCTCTCTCTCCACTGCAACTGTCCCTGACTCCTTCAAGCATGCTGTCACACCACTCCTCAAAAAACCTTCACTAAACCCTACCTGTCCTTCCAACTACCGCCCCATCTCTCTCCTACCCTTCCTCTCCAAGATACTTGAACGCGCCGTTCACAGCCACTGCCTTGATTTTCTCTCCTCTCATGTCATCCTCGACCCGCTTCAATCCGGTTTTCACCCTCTACACTCAATAGAAACGGCACTTACTAAAGTCTGTAATGACCTGTTCCTTGCCAAATCCAAAGGTCACTACTCCATCCTCATCCTCCTTGATCTATCCGCCACTTTTGATACTGTTAATCATAATCTACTTCTTGATACACTATCCTCATTTGGGTTCCAGGGCTCTGTCCTCTCCTGGTTCTCCTCCTATCTCTCCCACCGTACCTTTAGAGTACACTCTCATGGATCTTCCTCCACCCCCATCCCGCTCTCTGTTGGGGTTCCTCAAGGATCGGTCCTTGGACCCCTTCTTTTCTCAATCTACACCTCCTCCCTGGGCTCACTGATCTCATCTCATGGTTTCCAATATCATCTTTATGCCGACGACACTCAGCTTTATCTCTTCACACCAGACATCACTGCGGAAACCCAGGCCAAAGTATCGGCCTGCTTATCCGACATTGCTGCCTGGATGTCCAACCGCCACCTGAAACTGAACATGGCCAAGACTGAGCTCATTGTCTTTCCACCCAAACCCACCTCTCCTCTCCCTCCACTCTCTATCTCAGTTGATGGCACCCTCATCCTCCCCGTCTCATCTGCCCGCAACCTTGGAGTCATCTTCGACTTCTCCCTCTCCTTCTCTGCCCATATCCAGCAGACAGCCAAAACCTGTCGTTTCTTTCTCTACAACATCAGCAAAATTCGCCCTTTCCTCTCTGAACACACCACCCAAACTCTCATCCACGCTCTCATTACCTCTCGCCTTGACTACTGCAACCTACTTCTCACTGGCCTCCCACTTAACCATCTATCCCCCCTTCAATCCGTTCAGAACTCAGCTGCGTGTCTTATCTTCCGCCCAAACCAATATGCTCATATCACCCCTCTCCTCAAATCACTTCACTGGCTTCCGATCAGGTACCGCTTACAATTCAAGCATCTCCTACTAACCTACAAATGCTCTCAATCTGCAGCCCCTCGCTACCTCTCTACCCTCATCTCTCCTTACGCCCCTACCCGTAACCTCCGATCACAGGGCAAATCCCTCCTCTCAGTACCCTTCTCCACCACCGCCAACTCCAGACTCCGCCCTTTCTGCCTTGCCTCACCCTATGCCTGGAATAAACTCCCCGAGCCCATACGCCAAGCACCCTCCCTATCCATCTTCAAATCCTTACTCAAAACCCACCTCTTCAATGTCGCTTTTGGAATCTACCATTGTACCTCCTCCCAGGTAATCTAGACTGTTCCAATTTTTGATTGTCTGCACTCCTTGTCCTCTGTCCTTCTTGTCCTTTAGATTGTAAGCTCCTTTGAGCAGGGACTGTCCTTCTTTGTTTTTGGACAGCGCTGCGTAACCCTAGTAGTGCTCTAGAAATGTTAAATAGTAGTAGTAGTAGTAGTAGTAGGTAGTGGTAAATGGAATCTGCATGGAGGAAAGGAGTTTCTCAGGGGTCGATGCTGGGGCCTATTCTGTTTAATATATTTGAGAGATATTGCTGAAAGGTTGGAAGGAAAGGTTTGCCTTTTTGCGGATGACACGAAGACAGCCAATAGAGTGGATACCCTGGAGGGAGTAGAAACAATGAGAAGGGATCTCCAAAAGTTAGAAGAATGGTCAAAGGTCTGGCAGTTAAAATTTAATCACTATAATCTATTAGGGTTCAAGTATCTCAAACTGGCGTAATTACCCCAACCACTTGTACTTAACACCAGTAATTTACAATCCATTATTTCATATATCAAGGATTCGACTCATTTATTACATATTTTAGCATCTTTTTCATTACCTACAGACAGAAAAGTCATCTTAGTAACGTTGGACATTCAGGTACTGTACGCCAACATTCCCCAAAAGGGAGCAATAGATGCCATAGAGGCCAGCGTACACAATTTGGAAATATCTCCAGATACAAAAATGATTTCTGCTGACCATAGTGCAATTGGTGCTACAACTCAATTGCTTTCGATTTGAACAAACACATTTTTTACAGATCAAGGGAGTCACCATGGGGGCAACAGTTGCCCCCACGGTTGCTTGCCTTTATATGTCAGAATATGAAAAATCTTATATCCACCCCTTGGAGTATCAGAAGAACATAGTTATATGGCGCCATTTCATTGATGATGTCCTACTCGTGTGGGATGGCAACAGAGAAGAATTAGATTTTTTGAGGTACCTAAATGGAAGTGACCCAACATACAATTTGCATCGTGCATAGGGGATCAAAGTGTGGACTTTTTGGATATCCACATCAAGATAGAACACGGAAAGTTCAATACAATACTATTCAAAAAGCTCACTGACAGGAACACTATTCTTCATTATAATAGTTGTCATCCACTACCTCTGAAAAAGGGACTTCCGATAGGATAATTCCTGCGAGCCAAAAGATTATGTAGTAAAGAAGAATCATTTTAACATCAAGCACACCTGATGCTTAATAATTTCAAGCAAAGAGGCCATCCCGGTAAAGTAGTCAAACAAGCCTACAAACGAGCAAGGTATGCACATAGACAGCGGTTATTGGAACCACGGCCCTTAGACAACAGCTCCCAAAATATGATACAGTGTGTGCTTCCATATACCTCTCATGGGTCAAAAATATCACAGATTATTCATAGGCATTGGCCGATTTTACAACTGCACTCACAATTTGAGAATAAACTTCGTATTGCTTATACCCGGGCCCGTAACATGGGAAAGCGGTTATCCATATTCCGGTGCTTAAACCCGCAGACAGAAGAACAAGATAGAGGACATACGAGGTGTCAACACTGTATTTATTGCAGGCATGCCATGGAGGTGCACTTTGTGATCAGTCCCAATACAGGAAAACGATACTATTTACGAGAGCGCACGGACTGTAATACATCACAAGTGGTCTACGCAATCAAATGCCCGTGTGAGAAATGGTATGTGGGCCAAACAAAATGAAAAATTAAACAACGTATTGGGGAACATGTGAGCAACCTTTGGAACAAGGAAAGGGAAGCCCCTTTAGTAGACCACTGGGATCAATTTAAACATCAGGAATCAGTCGAAGTATGTAATATTATCACACATTCAATTACGGTGGGGGGGGGGGGGAGATGTATCTGCAGTTTTGATTCGGATGGAACAGCAGTTCATTTATCAATGGGACACGGTTCAGCCTAAAGGTTTAAATAAGGAAATAGATTGGTTAATTTAACTCAATTCAATTTAATAGATGCCAATAAGCCTCAGTATTGACCTTAGGTGAATTCTATACTTATTAGCTGGATGATATAAATACATAGGATAAGGAGCATGCGTCAGAGAACTGATAGCATGGAGGAGAACAGACAGGGATCCCATCCCGGAGTGACCGCAAGTAAGGATTTAAAATTACCATATTGATAAGTAAATTTATTTAGATTTTGGTCACAGTAGCTCAAGGTGAGTTACATTTAGGGACACTGGATATTTCTCTGTCCCAGGAGGGCTCACAATCTAAGTTTGTACCTGAGGCAATGGAGGGTTAAATGACTTGCCCAAGATCACGAGGAGCAGCTGTGGGATTTGAACTGGCCACCTCTGGATTGCAAGACTGGTGCTCTAACCACTAGGCCACTCCTCCATGAATAATATCTAAAAATGAATCAATGACGGTATGGTGTGCTATTAACTGTTTTTAGTTGATTCCCCTGAGGACGCCGAGTAGGTGAAACGTGGCACCCACATTGGGAACAGACAACAGCGGAGATGTTAATTTAATCAGTTTTTAAGCACGAATAACACATTTGACACAGACATCAGGAGCACACACCAACAGCACTGAACCGGTCCTGCAGCACTTCATGTTAAGCTAAGTGTCTAAGTTTCTACAAATTCAAGTTGTTTTTTGGATTAAGAATTTAAGAGCAACTGATCCATTATTAGTATAGGCAGGACAGGAGGGGGCAGTGCAATAATGGAATATGGTCACTGTGCTTAATATAGTTGTTATAGAGCACTTAGATGCACACTGAGCACTGCAAACAAAAAACAACAATATTTTTTTAGACACATATTAAAATAGAAATTACTGGTGTTAAGTACAAGTAGTTGACTTAAAATTTAATGCCAAGACGTGTAGAGTGATGCACTTGGGGTGCAGAAACCCAAAAGAGAGATACCGAATAGGAGGGGAGAGATTAGTAAATTAGACTCAGGAGAGAGACCTTGGGGTGTTGGTATCAGATATGAAGGTGAAGAAACAATGTGACAAGGCAATGGCCATGGCCAGAAGGATGCTAGATTGAATAGAGAGGGGTATAACCAGCAGAAGAAAGGAGGTGTTGATGCCCCTCTACAAGTCGTTGGTGAGGCCCCACTTGGAGTCTTGTGTTGAATTTTGGAGGCTGTATCTTGCTAAAGATGTAAAAAGACTGGAAGTGGTGCAAAGAAAAGCTACAAAAATGGTATGGGATTTGCGTTGCAAACCGTACGAGGAGAGACTTGCCGACCTGAACATGTATACCTTGGAGAAAAGGAGAAACAGGGGTGATATGATACAGACGTTCAAATATTTGAAAGGTATTCATCCACAAACAAACCTTTTCTGTAGACAGGAAGGTGGTAGAACTAGAGGACATGAATTGAGGTTGAAGGGGGGCAGAATCAGGAGTAATGTCAGTAAGTATTTTTTCATGGAAGGGGTGGTAGAGACATGGAATGCCCTCCCGCAGGAGGTAGTGGAGATGAAAACGGTAATGGAATTCAAACATGCGTGGGATAAACACAAGGGATCCTGTTTAGAAGGAATGGATCTACGGAAGCGGAGATTGGGTGTCAACACCGATAATTGGGAAGCAAAACCAATGCTGGACAGACTTTTACGGTCTACGCCCTGATCGTAACTGAATAGACATGGATGGGCTGGAGTGTAAATTTTAGGGGCTTCAAAGTTAGATTCAGAACTTTTAGTACAAGAACAGTGCTGGGGAGACTTCTACGGTCTGTGCCATGAGAAAGGCAATTACAAATCAAACTCAGGTATACATATAAAGTATCACATACCATGTAAAATGAGTTCATCTTGTTGGGTAGACTGGAAGGACCGTTCAGGTCTTTATCTGCCATCATTTACTATGTTACTGTGTTAGATGGCCTATCTCTGGATCAAACCGAACAGAGAGGGTAAACAGCATACATAGGAAGTACACGAACAAAAAAGCAACACTGGGCCTTCTAGACTGAGACAACAGGAATATTTTATTGACAAGTGACCCGACACGGGCTGTGTTTCGGCGTAAAACAACGCCTGCCTCAGGGGTCTAGCAACAAAATATATAAGAACATATAAATCACAATAAAATATAACAACAATTAAAAAAATTAGCTGATTAAAAATGATTTATAATGGTAATAAAAACATATAGTAAAAAATCTATAGTAAAGAAACATCACTATGGAGTATATATGTAAAATGTCTTAGTGGCTTTATGTAGACAAACAACATTGAGAGCTTTTCTATATGTAAAAATACATACATTGAAAATTCAAGCTGAATAATAAAATATATATATAAAAAAATATATATACAGAACAAAACAAATATATCTCTCAAAACATGTTCAAAGATAAACATTCATATATAAATATACAAAGGTAATAATTGTGGAAGTACTCAATAAAAATCAAGTTAATTACAAATATATTCTTCTAATTTCTGAATATGTATAATTTAGAAATTAGTGTTTAAACCATATTAAATGTTGAATATTTTCCTTAAGCATTCTAGATTAACATTAACCATTTATTCACCAGATTCCACAGGACCCAATTATCAGTGCTAATTGGCTGATTATTCAATGAAGTTGCATGCACACATTTGAGCACCTGCTCAGATTTACACATGCAACTCATAGTGCCACATATAAAGAATTTGGGGATGAGCTCCTCCATTGTCTCAGGTGCAAGCAGTGGCTTCCCCATGTCTGTCTCAATAACAGCAGGGGCGTAGCCACGGGCGGGCCTGGACGGGCCCAGGTCCAGCCACTTTCCCTCCAGGCCCACCCACCCAACATCCTTCACTGCTGTCGCTGCCTTTTCCTGTGGCTCTGGGTATGACCGTCCGGGAGGCAGCATTCAGTGTTGCCTACCTGCTCTGAAATAATTCTTCTCCCCAGGCTCCGCTGCATCGGTCCCTGCATCCTCTATTTCGCCCGTCGCACAGCGCTGCCATTCTCACAGGCAGCTCCACTCCCCCCTGCCGCGTCCATCTGGCCCTACGTAAACAGGAAGTGCATAGAGGGGGAGTGGAGCTGCCTGTGTGAATGGCAGCACTGCGCAACGGGCGAAAAAGAGGATGCAGGGACCGATGCATCGGATCCTGGGGAGAATTATTTCAGGGCAGGTAGGCAACGCTGAACGCTGCCTCCCGGACGGCCGTACCCGGAGTCGTGGGAGAAAAGGCAGCGTCACAGCAGCGAAGGATGTTGGATGGGCGGGCCTGGAGGGAAAGTGGCTGAGAGCTGCTGGACATGGGAGGGAGAAGAGGAAGGGGCTGGAGAGCTTCTGGACATGGGAGGGAGAGTAGGAAGGGGCTGGAGATCTGCTGGACAAGAGAGGAAGAGGAAGAAGGGACTGGAGGGAAGGGACAGAGCTGCTGGACATGGGAGGGAGAGGAAGAAGGGACTGGAGAGCTGCTGGACAAGGGAGGAAGAGGAGGAGGGGACTGGATGGGAGAGAGCTGCTGGACATGGGAGGGAGAGGAGGAAGGGGCTGGAGAGCTGCTGGACAAGGGAGGAAAGGACTGGAGGGAAGGGAGAAAGAGCTGCTGGACATGGGAGGAAGAGGAGGAGGGGACTGGATGGAAGGGAGAGAGCTGCTGGATGTGGGAGGAGGAAGAGGGGGCTGGAGAGAAAGAGCTGCTGGATGTGGGAGGAAGAGAAGGAGGGGATCTGGATGGAAGGGAGAGAGCTGCTGGATGTGGGAGGAGGAAGAGGGGGCTGGAGAGAAAGAGCTGCTGGATGTGGGAGGAAGAGAAGGAGGGGATCTGGATGGATGGGAGAGAGCTGCTGGATGTGGGAGGAGGGAGAGGGGGCTGGAGAGAAAAAGCTGCTGGATGTGGGAGGAAGAGGAGGGGGATCTGGATGGAAGGGAGAGAGCTGCTGGACGTGGGAGAAAGAGGGGGAGGAGAACTGGAGGGAAGGGAGAGGACTGCTGGTACAGCACAAAGAGGGAGGGAAGGGAAACAGAGATACTAGACCAAGGAGATGAAGGAAAAGGGAATAAATACTAAACCTACAGCATGAGGAAGGAAGGAAGGAAGGGAGGGCAGGCAGGCAGGGAATCAAGCAACCAAACCAGATGTTGGAAAGGGGAGGGCGTGAGAGGGAGAGAAGCTGGATGGGGTAGGGTCAGAGAGGGTACAGATATAATGGCACTGGGGACAAAGAGAGGGGAGAAGCTGGACAGAGAAATATAGGGACACAGAGTAAGGGAGATACTAAACATGGAGGAAGATAGAGGTACAGAGATGGAAGAAGATGGATAGTGGACATGGAGAGAGAGAGAGAGAGAGAGAGAGAGAGAGTAGAAATATCAAATGGACATGAGACCTTGGTGAGTGAGTTAAGAGAAGACAGAAAGATGTAAAAACCAGAGCCTGGGACCAATATGACTTGGGAAAAATAAAATGAGCAGACAACAAAAGGTAGAAAAAAGAATTTTATTTTTCTGTTTTGTGACTAGAATATGTCAGATTTGAAATGTACATCTTGCCAGAGTTGGTGTTAGTAAGCTTTAGGGTCCCCTCCTAAATATCGGCCTTGGGCCCCAGCCATATTCTAACAGGCTGCACCTTCTTCAGCTTCCAGCTGGCCTGGAGTTCTCTCTGGCTAGGGGGCCAAACGCAGTTGCCCTAGTTGTACCTCCCCTAACACTGTCTCTTGCATGTGCTATCATATTTTGCACAGTATAGGAGAAAATGCATCTCTTTGTATTTCTCTGTGCTGTGCTAAATGCAAGGTCTGGCCTCTTGGGATTTTGATTTGTTTATGGTTTTTGGTCACTTATTCTGTATTTGGCATTTGTGTTCTGTGTGTGTGACCAAAGTATTCTGTTAGCATCAATTTTTTATGTAGTACTAGTAAAAAAGGCCCGTTTCTGACACAAATGAAACGGGCGCTACCAAGGTTTTCCTTGGAGTGTGTATGTTTGGGAGAGTGTATGTGAGAGTGACTGTTTGAGAGTCAGAGTGAAAGTGTGAGTGTGTGAGAGAGTGAGTGTGTGTGTGTGTGTTTGTGAGAGAGTGTGTGTGTGAGAATGAGAGTGTGTGCAAGTGTGTATGTGAGACAGTGTGAGAGAGAGTGTGTGTGTGTGGGCGAGAGAGAGAGTGTGTGTGAGACACAGATTCTCTGTGAGAGTGAGTGTATGAGACCAAGCGAGTGTGTGAGTGACTGTGTGGCACATAGAGAGTGAATGTGATACAGTGTGAGACAGAGTGTGTGAGAGTGAGAGTCAGAAAGACATTGTATATGAGAGAGAGAGTGTGAGCCGTGCCCTCCCAATCCATGGCCATCTGTCCCCTGCCCCCTCCATTCATCCTTTTCCAGCAATTCCCCTCTCTCCCTGAGCCCTGCCCTCCCAATCCATGGCCATCCATGTTTCTCTGTCACCTGCCCCCTCCATTCATCCCTATCCAGCATTTCCCCTCTCTGCCTGAGGCCTGCCCTGCAATCCATATCCATCCATGCCCATCTGTCCCCTCCATTCATCCCTATCCAGCAATTCCCCTCTCCCTGAGTCCTGCCCTTCCAATCCATGCCCATCCATGCTCCTCTGTCACCTGGCCCCTCCATTTTTCCCTATCCAGCATTTCCCCTCTCTGCCTGAGGCCTGTCCTGCAATCCATATCCATCCATGCCCATCTGTCCCCTCCATTCATCCCTATCCAGCAATTCCCCTCTCCCTGAGTCCTGCCCTTCCAATCCATGCCCATCCATGCTCCTCTGTCCCCTGCCGCCTCCATTCATCCTTTTCCAGCAAGTCCCCTCTCTCCCTTCCATGACCCCCCCTCACATCCATGCTCCTCTCTCTCCCATGTCCCAGCCTGGCCCGCCCTCTTCTCCCCCCCCCCCCTTTGCATCCATGCATCCCTTTTTATTTTTTTCTTCTTTTTAACTTTACCTCCGTGGCGGTTCGTGCAGCGAAGCGTCAGGGAAGGAGGCGGCGCTCCCGACGTCTAGCTTTCCCTTCGCTGTGTTCCGCCTTGGCGGAACACAGCGAAGGGAAGGCTAGACGTCGGAAGCGCCGCCTCCTTCCCTGACGCTTCGCTTCTGGATTTGTTTGGTTTGAGGCGAGGGCGGGGCAGAGACGGCTGGCTGGCTTGAAGGCTTCACACCACGAATCCACGAACCCTTCAGCCTGGGAGTGACGTCAGATGGCTTCATAGGACGTTGTCCTCAGAACGTTGAGGGTGCGTTTTATTATATTAGATTCTATAGTACTTTGGTTTGTTCAGTTTTCTTCATAGATGTATTGATATTTTAGGGCCCCACTGTAATATTTAGGGCACATTTGGGGGACGCATATGTGTGTTGGTGGACCGTGGCTCAGTAGAGGATGAAGAGTGCACCCTCTTATATGTCTCCTAGCTCTCAATGTGGCCTGCAGCCACTGAGGCCAATACTGCTACTCCCATTGAAGTTATTGGGAGTGGGGTAGGTGTGCGGTAGGAGTAGGGGTGAGGGCAAGGCATATCAGGTGGCAGGTATTTCTCTAGTGCCCATCCATCCAACCTGTTGGCCCACCCAAAAATTGCCTTCTGGCTACGCCACTACCTCTCTCCCACATTTTCCTATGTCATTGGTACCCACGTGTACCAAGACAGCCACCTTTTCCCCAGCACTATCTAATATCCAATTTAGATGATGCATGAGGTCTGCCACCTTCACATCAGGCAGGCAAATGACCAGGCGATCCTGATGTCCACCAGTCACCCAGCTATCTACATGCCTAATAATCAAATCACCAACTACAACAGCTGCTCTAACCCTTACCTGCTGGAGACACATCCTTGGTGCGAGGGGATAGTGAATCCCCTGGTGTGCTGGTGGCTAACAGTTCTTTGCATCGAGCATACACACAACTGGGAGAGGTCATATTGATCGTTATTATTACATTTTGGGTTTTTGCCAGGTTCTTGGGGCCTGGATTGGCCGCTGTCTGAGACAGAGTGCTGGGCTTGGTCTTTTCCCAGCATGGCAGTGCTTATGTACTTATGTATACATGTGACATTCATTGCAAAAGACTGGATAGCACCCCTCTCGCTGCTGGACTACAGTCTGCATCTTAGTATTATAGAGTTGTTTAATTAAAACTTCTTAAGGTACTAGGGATATCAGATGAATACAAAGAGCCCTAAGATTGGTGTAATTTGTAATTTATTTAGTGTTTCCTTCTCAGAAACTAATTAAATGTTATTAAAACTCTAATGAAAACTCCCCTCTTGTTGTCCTAATTAGAATAATTGACTATAAATGAAGAGTTGAGCTAGGGGTGGATGGGAGTTGGGGAAAGTAGATGGGAATGAGAACCGAACTAGGCCCTACTGTGCCCTCTAAAGTCTTATTTGTTAATGCTGTGGCAGAAAATTCAAGTTTTAAAACTATGGGGAAAAGGGTATGGAGACTAGCTAATAAAGTTTGCGTCTTTATGTTTTTTAAAATTGTGTTTATCAATATCCTACAATTCCTTTTTTAAACCCAATCTTTAAGTTACCGAGCACAGAATAATGTCACTTACCCACAGAAATGTCCTCTTCTCTCAGAAATCTTGAATAGTTTTGTATCATCTGCAAATTTAATCACCTCACTCATTGTTCTCATTTCCATATCATTTATAAATATGTTAAATAGTACCAGTCTCAGTATAGATCCCTGTGGCACTCCACTGTTCACTCTTCACCACTGAGAGAAATGACCATTTAAACCTACCCTCTGTTTTCTGTCCAATAACCAATTCCTAATCCACACCAGAACCTTGCCTCCTATCCCATGACTCCTTATTTTTCTCCAGAGTATCTCATGAGGAACTTATCAAAAGCTTTCTGAAAATCTAGATACACTACATCAACTGGCTGACCTTTATCCACATGTTTATTTATGCCTTCAGAAAATGAAGCAAATTGGTGAGGCAAGACTTCCCTCGACTGAACCCATTCTGTCCCATTAAACCATGTTTGTCTAGGTGTTCCATAATGTTATTCTTTATAATAGTTTCCACTCAACGCGTAGTTAAACTCTGGAATTCGCTGCCGGAAAAGGTGGTTAAGGCGGTTAACTTAGTAGCCTTCAAAAAAGGGCTGGACGGCTTCCTGGAGGAAAAAGCCATAGAATGTTATTGAATGGACGAGGGAATACAGTATTTCTAGGATGGGCGGGACAAATTGCTTGTTTTTTTTGGCCGCTGTTGGTGACAGGGTGCTGGGCT
Organism: Microcaecilia unicolor; assembly: GCF_901765095.1. Taxonomy (NCBI): domain Eukaryota; kingdom Metazoa; phylum Chordata; class Amphibia; order Gymnophiona; family Siphonopidae; genus Microcaecilia; species Microcaecilia unicolor. Next base: position 535,261,225 of record NC_044033.1, on the reverse strand, counting down.
CGATGGACCCTTGGTCTGTTCCAGCATGGTGATGCTTATGTACTTATGCACTATTTTGCCCAGCACTGACATCAGGCTTACCAGTCTGTACCGGATCACCCTAGAACACTTAAATTGGCACGCACTGGCCACCCTCCAAATCTTCAGGTACTATGGATGATTTTGATGACAGGTTACATATTACCAACAGCAGACCAGCAATTTCATGCATATGTTCTTTGAGTATTCAATACTTCAGATCCTTAGACCTGATCATGTGAGAACTTACAGGGCATAAATTACAGTACGTCTACATTTCTCTCTTTTGGGAATCCTAAAGCAAGGTGAACGGGTCCCCAAACCATCTGATTGCTGGGTTCTTCATTGTACAGTAGAAAAGGTGGGATAGAAAAAGCTAAACACATGGAAATGACACAGAAACATATAAATGAGCTGACAGAATACTAAAGGAGCAGAAACAGCAACATCCATGTCAGCATTCGGGCACGATTCCAGGGTTGCTTTGGTAAAGGGTAAATAATTAGCATTTAAATATAAGACCACAGAGTCATGGACAATTATGACTTTGGTTGTACTTTTGGTGATGACATGTTTACAAAACGTTAGAGCACAGGATATAAAACTGCGCTTACTGAAGTCTCCAATGACCTATTACTGGCTAAATCCAGAGGTCTCTTCCATCCTCATTCTTCTTGATCTTTCCGCTGCTTTTGACACTGTCGATCACAGCATACTCCTCAATACCCTGTCCTCACTTGGATTCCAGGGCTCTGTCCTTTCCTGGTTCTCTTCCTACCTCTCCCTCCGCACCTTCAGTGTTCACTCTGGTGGATCCTCTTCTACTTCTATCCCTCTGCCTGTCGGCGTACCTCAGGGTTCTGTTCTTGGTCCCCTCCTCTTTTCTATCTACACTTCTTCCCTTGGTTCATTAATATCATCCCATGGCTTTTCCTACCATCTCTATGCTGATGACTCCCAAATCTACCTTTCTACCCCTGATATCTCACCTTGCATCCAAACCAAAGTTTCAGCGTGCTTGTCTGACATTGCTGTCTGGATGTCTCAACGCCACCTAAAATTAAACATGACCAAAACTGAGCTTCTCATTTTTTCCCCCCAAACCCACCTCCCCACTCCCCCCGTTTTCTATTTCTGTTGATGGCTCTCTCATTCTCCCTGTCTCCTCAGCTCGAAATCTTGGGGTCATCTTTGACTCTTCGCTCTCCTTCTCTGCTCATATCCAGCAGATTGCTAAGACCTGTCGTTTCTTTCTTTACATCCGTAAAATCCGCCCCTTTCTTTCCGAGCACTCTACCAAAACCCTCATCCACACCCTTGTCACCTCTCGTTTAGACTACTGCAATCTGCTTCTTGCTGGCCTCCCACTTAGTCACCTGTCCCCTCTCCAATCGGTTCAAAACTCTGCTGTCCGTCTCGTCTTCCGCCAGGGTCGCTTTACTCATACACTACCCCTTCTCCTCAAGTCGCTTCACTGGCTCCCTATCCGTTTTTGCATTCTGTTCAAACTTCTTCTACTAACCTATAAATGTACTCACTCTGCTGCTCCCCAGTATCTCTCCACACTCCTTCCCGTGCACTCCGCTCCATGGATAAATCCTTCAATATCTGTTCCCTTCTCCACTACTGCCAACTCCAGACTTCGCACCTTCTGACTCGCTGCACCTTATGCCTGGAATAAACTTCCTGAGCCTCTACGTCTTGCCCCATCCTTGGCCACCTTTAAATCTAGACTGAAAGCCCACCTCTTTAACATTGCTTTTGACTCGTAACCACTTGCCTCCACCTACCCTCCTCTCCTCCTTCCTGTACACATTAATTGATTACTTTATTTTTTGTCTATTAGATTGTAAGCTCTTTGAGCAGGGACTGTCTTTCTTCTACGTTTGTGCAGCGCTGCGTACGCCTTGTAGCGCTATAGACATGCTAAATAGTAGTAGTAGTAAAACAGTATCGGGGAATCCTATGGGAAATAACACAACAGGGGATGAAGATAAAACACAAAACAAGTTGAACTGTAACATTTCAGTAACTAAAAATCAAAGGAGACAATGCAATAATAAAAATAAAAAGTAGGAAAAGTCCATAATTGTTTTGAAATGTACACAGCTAAAAAACGCTGTTGCAGTAATAGGCAGACAATCTAGATGACAGATGAATCTACAGTAGTCAGGGTTGGTTCTGGTATTGTGAATCAACAGACTTTGCACAGTTGTAGTAGAGACCAGCGCTGGAATGGTTCACACAGTCGGGGTTTCACATGGGAGATGTTATGCTGCTTCTGGAAGGCTTCAACTAATAGTAAATAAGAGTTCTTTGAACCTGCAACATGACTCAAAACAATAAATCAGTTAAACATGTTATCATTGCTTGCAATGAGGGTCTCATATTTGTTAAGGCCACAGATCAATTACTTTCTGCATAAATTCCATCTAGCTGTGTCATTTCTATTAATACTATCCTCCTTTCCAATCTATTTAGTTCTATTGACTATCGTACCATCCCAATTCCTTAACAAAATTCCATTAACTCAATGTTTTTCTCAGATTTTATGCTTTACAAGGTTTTAGTTATTTATATTTCATTCACAATAAAATCAATTGCTATTCTGGCCTATCCCAAAAGATATACAGTGGGGGAAATAAGTATTTGATCCCTTGCTGATTTTGTAAGTGTGCCCACTGACAAAGACATGAGCAGCCCATAATTGAAGGGTAGGTTATTGGTAACAGTGAGAGATAGCACATCACAAATTAAATCCGGAAAATCACATTGTGGAAAGTATATGAATTTATTTGCATTCTGCAGAGGGAAATAAGTATTTGATCCCTCTGGCAAACAAGACCTAATACTTGGTGGCAAAACCCTTGTTGGCAAGCACAGCGGTCAGACGTCTTCTGTAGTTGATGATGAGGTTTGCACACATGTCAGGAGGAATTTTGGTCCACTCCTCTTTGCAGATCATCTCTAAATCATTAAGAGTTCTGGGCTGTCGCTTGGCAACTCGCAGCTTCAGCTCCCTCCATAAGTTTTCAATGGGATTAAGGTCTGGTGACTGGCTAGGCCACTCCATGACCCTAATGTGCTTCTTCCTGAGCCACTCCTTTGTTGCCTTGGCTGTATGTTTTGGGTCATTGTCGTGCTGGAAGACCCAGCCACGACCCATTTTAAGGCCCTGGCGGAGGGAAGGAGGTTGTCACTCAGAATTGTACGGTACATGGCCCCATCCATTCTCCCATTGATGCGGTGAAGTAGTCCTGTGCCCTTAGCAGAGAAACACCCCCAAAACATAACATTTCCACCTCCATGCTTGACAGTGGGGACGGTGTTCTTTGGGTCATAGGCAGCATTTCTCTTCCTCCAAACACGGCGAGTTGAGTTCATGCCAAAGAGCTCAATTTTTGTCTCATCTGACCACAGCACCTTCTCCCAATCACTCTCGCATCATCCAGGTGTTCACTGGCAAACTTCAGACGGGCCGTCACATGTGCCTTCCGGAGCAGGGGGACCTTGCGGGCACTGCAGGATTGCAATCCGTTATGTCGTAATGTGTTACCAATGGTTTTCGTGGTGACAGTGGTCCCAGCTGCCTTGAGATCATTGACAAGTTCCCCCCTTGTAGTTGTAGGCTGATTTCTAACCTTCCTCATGATCAAGGATACCCCACGAGGTGAGATTTTGCGTGGAGCCCAGATCTTTGTCGATTGACAGTCATTTTGTACTTCTTCCATTTTCTTACTATGGCACCAACAGTTGTCTCCTTCTCGCCCAGCGTCTTACTGATGGTTTTGTAGCCCATTCCAGCCTTGTGCAGGTGTATGATCTTGTCCCTGACATCCTTAGACAGCTCCTTGCTCTTGGCCATTTTGTAGAGGTTAGAGTCTGACTGATTCACTGAGTCTGTGGACAGGTGTCTTTCATACAGGTGACCATTGCCGACAGCTGTCTGTCATGCAGGTAACGAGTTGATTTGGAGCATCTACCTGGTCTGTAGGGGCCAGATCTCTTACTGGTTGGTGGGGGATCAAATACTTATTTCCCTCTGCAGAATGCAAATAAATTCATATACTTTCCACAATGTGATTTTCCGGATTTAATTTGTGATGTGCTATCTCTCACTGTTACCAATAACCTACCCTTCAATTATGGGCTGCTCATGTCTTTGTCAGTGGGCACACTTACAAAATCAGCAAGGGATCAAATACTTATTTCCCCCACTGTAACAGATTAATTCATATACATATCCCTGTTCAAATACTTTCACATATATTCACTTCACACATATCTTTCTAGCTAACCTGCAATTTCCTTTCTATACATGCTGCTTATTATACTAGCAGTCACCCCTGCCATGTAAATATTCACAATATGTACTGTTAAACATTTCACACAACAAATAGCTGGTGATCAGGGGTTCTCAATCCAGTCCTCAGGACACATCTAGCCAGCCAGGTTTTCAAGATACCCACAATAAATATACGAGGTAAATTTGCAAACAACAGAGGTAGGGTATGCAAATCTGTCATGCATATTCTTTCTGGGTATCCTGAAAACCTGACCAGCTAGGTGTGTCCTGAGGACTGGGTTGAGAATCCCTTTTGTAGATATAAAGCATTATGAAAAACACCAAACTGGGAGTTGGTCCATTTTCCTGATGTCAGGCAGGATCCACACCTTAACTAGGTGCTCAGCTCTGGTTCTTTTCGGCCATTAAAAGGCTAGGTTTTCAAAAGAGCCAAAATGTGTAAATTACCAAAGTAGTAACATGGCAAGGAGGTTTGATCACAGAAGACGGCATTTATTTTATTTATTTTTGTTACATTTGTACCCCTCGCTTTCCCACTCATGGCAGGCTCAATGCGGCTTACATGGGGCAATGGAGGGTTAAGTAACTTGCCCAGAGTCACAAGGAGCTGCCTGTGTCTGAAGTGGGAATTGAACTCAGTTCCTCAGGACCAAAGACCACCAACCCTAACCACTAGGCCTATCTGGCCGATTATTATTTATTTATTGCATTTGTATCCCACATTTTCCCACCTATTTGCAGGATTATGTGGGATGAAGCCATACATACATAAGTATTGCCATACTGGGACAGACCGAAGGTCCATCAAGCCCAGCATCCTGTTTCCAACAGTGGCCAATCCAGGTCACAAGTACCTGGCAAGATCCCAAAAAAGTACAATACATTTTATGCTCCTTATCCTAGAAATAAGCAGTGGATTTTTCCCAAGGAGCCATCCAAACCTTTTTTAAACCCCGCTAAGCTAACTTTCACTACATTCTCTGGCAACAATTTCCAAAGTTTAATTACACGTTGAGTGAAGAAATATTTTCTCAAATTTGTTTTAAATTTACTACTTTGTAGCTTCATTGCATGCTCCCTCTTTGAGCAGGGACTGTCTTTCTTCTATGTTTGTGCAGCGCTGCGTATGCCTTGTAGCGCTATAGAAATGCTAAATAGTAGTAGTAGTAGTAGCCTGGTATTTATTATTTGTTACATTTGTATCCCACATTTTCCCACCTTTTGCAGGCTCAATGTGGCTTACATTTTACCATTAACGGCATTAGCCAATTCCGGTCTGAACAAATACATGGTATGAATGAATATAAAGTGATATTGTGGTAGAATGGGGTACATATATGGTAAGTACAACTGGGGGGAACTTAGAGAGGGAGCTGAAGCTGACTCTTCCTCTCCTCTCCCCCTCTGAGAGGAAGAGTCAGGTAATGTCCATTACGGTCTTTGGTTACATTGTGTCACAAGTGTTCGGTATTTTATGTTGGGTCGGAGGGGTATACTCTCCTGAACAGGTCTGTCTTTAGTGCTTTCTGGAAATTTAGGTGGTCGAGCATAGTTTTTACTGCTTTTGGTAGTGCGTTCCATAGTTGTGCGTTTAAGTAGGAAAAGCTGGATGCATAGGTGAAAACAGTAAACAAGCGATTCACATCTACCCGTTCCACTCCACTCATTATTTTATAGACCTCTATATCTCCCCTCAGCTGTCTTTTCTCCAAGCTGAAGAGCTTTAGCCACCAGTAGGCGGAGATTACATTATTTTGGGTGTACCAAGAAGGTGACGGCTGCATTGGGGAGAATTAAAACTTGGGTGGAGTGGATCTAGCTTTAGCCTTGTGAGATCATGCCATCTCCTGTTATCAAACCTCTTTGGAGTGGAGGAGTGGCCTAGTGGTTAAAGCACCAGTCTTGACATCCAAAGGTGTCCGATTCAAATCCCACTGCAGATCCTTGTGATCTTGGGCAAGTCACTTAACCCTCTATAATCTCAGGTACGAAAATCAGATTGTGAGCCCTCCAGGGACAGGTAAATACACAGTGTACCTGAATGTATCTGTGTACCTGAACGTATCTCATCTTGAGCTACTACTGAAAAAGGTGTGAGCAAAATCTAAATAAATAAATAACTTGATCTTATAGAAAGAAAAACAGCATTTGAATGTATTTACATATTTTATTATTTTTATTTTTTTACTAAACAGAAGAAATAACAATATTCCCAATTACGCTCAATGTGAGCAAGTTACGTGCTTTTCTCACACACTGAGAAAGAACACAGGATTATCCTACCGAAGTAGTAAAATGCAAAATGTGCAGCAAGGTTCATGCACAGTCCCTCATTTTCTGACATTGTCCAATAAAATATAAGAATTGGATTGAGATTTGGATGTCTAGGTCTTCTGACACGGCAATTTCTTTGCATGAAGTGCCTTCTCACTGTTACAGGTCAGTCCTGAGACAAACTATTTTGTTACCAAAAGGATCCCTACCACAAGTATAGACAAGTATAATTTTCAAATGTCACTCTTCACTCCTGCAGACAAATGCAAGTGACTATAAATATATATCTACACCATGTACAACCCTGGACACGGGTAAGTATATTACAAAAGGACATATTTATCAGCAGTCATAAATGGGATGAGAAAAGCAAATGACATTATAATTATTTAAATTATTTATAACCTGACCTAAAATCACTGTACAACAGAACTTCACTCTAGCTTTGGAAGCTACCAGAGAAATGCTGATGAGACACCGACCATCAATAGGCATTTCTACAATTTTTACATCCCAAACCCATTTGTCACTAAAAATAATAAAAGTGTATGACAAACAGTTGTTTATAATTAGTAGAACAAAACCCAGAAATAAATAGAAAAGTATAGAAGAAAATGCTCTCCTAAAAACAGTTCCTATTCCTAAATAATTGCTTTGGAATTTGAGTGAGGGGCTCATTCTCTCTGCTTGATGACTTTAGTCTCCCCAGGTGTTCACACAAGTTTCAGGAAGAAGAGACAGACTAGAATCTGAGGCAAATGATGTCTACCACCCCCCCCCCCCCAAAAAAAAAAAAAAAAACATCCAAAGAAAATGATAGCAAAAATGTAACAAAACAAGTATCAGGAAATACTCCAGGTAAGTTAGGAAATTACAGAAAATGCTCAAATTGCAGAACTATATATATATATAGCTTCCCAATGTTCTGGTGTTTGTTCCCTCCTCCATTAAAAGAGCCTTATTAAATTAAAATTCTATTTTTCCCCCAACACGAACTGCTGATACAAAAACAAATTAATATTTTCCCTGTTTCAAACCATGGGACAATACTGACCACATAAAAGCAATATCCTCCAACAGGGTTGGAAATACTTCAAGTTGCTTAAGCACCTGGGGCCTGATGTTTTATTTTTGATATTGTCCTAGGCTTGTTGAAGTCCTGTCGTTGCTGGCCTGGGCCTGCTGTAGGATGTCAAACTCAGCAAGACACACCACTGCTGTTGTTACCACTCTCTCAGGCCTCATAAGACCCTCCACAGCCAGTCCAAGTCCGGTGAGAAATCCATCACTGTTAGTCCATGACAAAGGCCCACTGCCACTCTCAGAGGAAAGATGCAGTGAGGATAGAAAGAGGCAGGTGAGAAGAATGGGCAGAAAGGATGGAGGAGGAACTGGAGAACAAAGTGAAAAATTAATGAGAAAAAAATGAAAAAAAAATAAAGCAAAATAAAAAAAAACCCCTATAAAAATAAATTAAAACAAACATGAAATTATCAGGGATACAAATGATTTTTCTGGCTGCTAAAAAGTTTTACCTGGCACCCAAATGCTCAGAACATTTTTCTACCCATACACTGGAGAACAGCAACTACACAATGAAAGTAGCTATAATCTTTGGTATGGAAGTGTACGAACAGTGACTAGAATCTCATTATGCTTCAGATAAAATTGTGGCATGAGAGAAGCATGTCCTCTATCCTGCCTAATTATCAAATATTCTTGTAAATAGAAGGCTAAAATCAGATAGGACAATTCACAGATTGAAAAAGAATGTGAAACCAGGGTGGAAGGACTCCTCTAAACTGGTTACTAAAGGAAGAATAAAAAATCAAATAAAAATTAAATAACGGGAACATCACTAGTGAACCTACCTCCATCTTTCAGCGATATACAAAGTAGCAGCCTTTAGAGCTGTTTAGGGTTAACTATTCCACACGGCATTAGAAAACTGATAAGTAGTAACTGGTTATTCATGTCAATACTCTTGCAGTGAAAAAGTGGGGAATATGTCGAGGAGCTTCTACTCCACCATAAGCTCAGCATCTGCCAGTTCCAACATTACAGAGAGCACTTCTTAAAATGCCCCTTTGAAAATTTGGGGTCTACTGGCACTGTGCATACTTCCTTACAAAGTGAGTTCTCCAATCTCCTCACACGCTTTGCTGACCCTACCCCTTTTTCTACTTACTTACCCAGGTAAAGAGATTTCAAAATAGCCTTTGAGGGTTCAATTTTAAAACTGGGTACCTACCGGAAAAGTACAACAATGTACTTATTTTCTAAATGCAGCACAAAGCACCTGAATGCTATTATAAGATCCCCCAGCAGTTTCCAGTTTACATCTGTTTTAAAGGAAGTGTAAATATGTGAATGCATCCTATTCGTGTTGAAGAGTGCTTTACAAAATGAGTGTACACTTTCAAGCACATCCCCAGAAATGCCTACATGCAGACCATGGAACAGTAGGTGCAATCTTTCAGTATGTCTACACAATTTATAGGAGCCATTTCCCACATGCAGATCATTACTTACATGTGGAAAATGCTTTATAAAACCTCTAGTGCTTCATTCTATTCTTTCATTACTTAAATAATCAACTGAATAAGGCTGGAATGAAATGAAGGTTAACAAACCAATCATATTCCTTAGTCACTTCCTCAAATTCTGAGCCCCTGTTCCAGTCATTGAAAGATAGGAGACTGGTTCAGAGACAGCCCAATCTTCCATAATTATTCTCTACTACAGAAGTCCTTGTTTCCGTGTCTGTCCGATCTTCCACGACTATTCTCTTCTGCAGAAAAAGCCGTTTCCATGGCTTTCGCTGTATGTCTACCCTTTGATGCAGAGTGGAGAGACAGACCAGGGCAGGGCCAGCCGAATAACGTGTAATGGTACGGTAATACTTGCCACTGTGAAACAGCACATGATGGCACAGCAAAAGCACCTATTCCAAGTGTAGAAGATGTGATGGGATAGTGGCATTCAACCCATTACTCCAGCTCCACGAGGGTGTGCATAACAGCAGGGCTGTACGCAGTCTCCTCCACCACATCCTCATACATTGCACTGAACTGGGCCTGGCACTCCATTAAAAGTTTTTCACTGATGTGTGAACTTAGACCTTTCAAACAGTGGACTCGGACGATACCAGCTTGTCCTCCAGAAATTATCCAGCAATATGAGTCCAGATTGGGACTGAATCGAACCTGAAAAAGAAGGGAGGGGGGGAAAAATCAACATGAATTTCTGGAAATAGTGTGTCTCTCTTCTGTGCTGAGACCAAAACTACTAAACACAGCTCATAGAACAAGCAGGCTTTCTGTGGAGCTCTTTCAAATCAAGCAAAAAATCCTGAACTGAAAAACAACCAGTTTCTCCACTCTTTAGCCTCACACAGAACCCAGTCAATTCATCTCCTACTTCTGCATCAGTAAAGCCTCTGCCCCTAACATTGCTATAATACTGTACTTATACCCTAGTATTTACAGATATCAGTGCAGAGCCTCTGACCCCAACATTGCTATGATGCTTTATGGGCATAACATAAGAAAATATGAATAATCATACTGGGTCAGAACAATGCTCCATCGAGCCCAGTATCCTGCTTCAAACAGTGGTCAATCCAGGTCACAAGTACCAGAAACCCAAATAGTAGCAATATTCCATGTAAAATCTCAAAGAATAGAAAGATTCCGGAACCCCAAAGAGTAAAACATTCCAAAATCTCTAATTGTAGCAACATTCCATGCTACCAATCCCAGGGCAAGAAGGCTTGCTCTATGTCCATCTCAAACAAGATATAGCAAAATTAGAAAAGGTTCAAAGAGGAGTGACCAAAATGATAAAGGGGATAGAACTCCTCCCATATGAGGAAAGGCTAGAGGTTGAGGCTCCTGTAATGGAAGTGAATTGTAAAGATTGTTTTTCATCTCTGTCTTGAATTGAAGTGGTGCAAAGAAAAGCTACGAAAATGGTATGGGATTTGCGTTACAAGATGTATGAGAAGAGACTTGTGGACCTGAACATGTATACCCTGGAGGAAAGGAGAAACAGGGGTGATATGACACAGACGTTCAAATATCTGAAAGGTATTAATCCGCAAACGAACCTTTTCTGGAGATGGGAAGGCGGTAGAACTAGAGGGCATGATATGAGATTGAAGGGGGCAGACTCAAGAAAAATGTCAGGAAGTATTTTTTCACGGAGAGAGTGGTGGATGCTTGGAATGCTCTCCCGCGGGAGGTGGTGGAGAGGAAAATGGTAATGGAATTTAAACATGCATGGGATAAACATAAAGGAATCCTGTTCCGAGGGAATGGATCCTCAGAAGCTTAGCCGAGATTGGGTGGCAGGGATAGTGCTGGGCAGACTTATACAGTCTGTGCCAGAGCCGGTGGTTGGGAGGCAGGAATAGTGCTGGGCAGACATTTTTACGGTCTGTGCCCTGAAAACGACAGATACAAATCAAGGTAAGGTATACACAAAAAGTAGCACATATGACTTTATCTTGTTGGGCAGACTGGATGGACCGTGCAGGTCTTTTTCTGTCGTCATCTACTATGTTACTATGATCGACCAGTGCACACGGGGTCTGTATTGTTGATTAGAAGTAATTCTGTTTAAAAATCATTGTAACTTTGATTGTGTGAAAATAAGTTGGAATGCAGAAGAAAAGGCACAGCTCTAATTAATTTGGTATGTGAAGGGGAGGATGGCACTTGTTTTCCAGGCCCAGCTTGGCCACCTGGACTTGGGAAAGCATGTGACCATGTTCCCATAGTATGGCTTGTTTACCTAAACAAAAAAGCATTCTGTAATTTTCCTTAGAAGCATTCTGTAATTGTCCTTAGCTCTGAACATAACCTCAGAGCCTAATAAAAAGGGAGGACTTGTCACAGCAGAGTGGGAGCTCATCTGTGAGTAACATAGGTACTGCGCAGAGGATCTGTTCCTGGTCTAAAAAGCTCCTGGCTTTCACTGTAACGCCCCCCCCCCCCCCCCAGCTGATGATAAGAGCCTGGATGATGTAAGGACCAGTGATGATTGTATGTATAGTGTATGTATTCCTTCCTTTCCAGGTCTAAGAGCTCTTTGCATTGCTTAGGTGTAGAGACCAGTGATGTAATGATTGTTTATACAGCCAATCACTGTGTTTATATAGGTAATCATTGTATATACCTTAATCATTGTAGAATTTAGCTCTGCTAATAAAGGTTTCATTTACTCAATACGAATCCAGTAATTATTGAGTAGTCTGTGTCACTGAGACAGGCTGTAAATTCATAGCAGTTCAGCTCCTCAGCTTGGAAAAGAGACCACTGAGGGGGGATATGATTGAGGTCTACAAAATCCTGAGTGGTGTAGAAAGGGTAAAAGTGAATCAATTTTTCACACTTTCAAAAAGTACAAAGACCAGGGGACATTCAATGACATTACATGGAAATACTAAAACAAATAGTTGGAAATATATTTTCACTCAAAGGACAGTTAAGCTGTAGAACTTATTGCCAGAGGATGTGGTAACAGCGGTTAGCGTATCTGGGTTTAAAAAAAGGTTTGAACAAGTTCCTAGAGGAAAAGTCCAAAGTCTGCTATTGTGATGGACATGGGGAAGCCACTGCTGGCCGTAGGATTGGTAGCATGAAATGTTGCTACTATTTGGGTTTCTTCAAGGTACTTGTGACCTGGATTGGTCACTGCTGGAAGCAGGATACTGGGATAGATGGACCACTGGTCTGACCCAGTATGCCTATTATGTACACTTATTACACGTTAAAGCTGGCTAGTAACGTTCACACTGATGCCTAAACTAGTACCCAAAAGTTAACTATAAATGATCCATTCACTCACTTAGAGCAGGATGAAAAGACCTTATATGTGCTGGATTGAATTTTTTGTGATAAGTACATAAGTACTGCCATACTAGGACAGACCAAAGGTCAATCAAGCCCAGTATCCTGTTTCCAACAGTGGCCAATCCAGGTCACAAATATCTGGCAAGATTCCTGATGTATGAGGTCTTTTCCTCCTCTCTGAGTGAGTGAATGGATCATTTGTAGTTCACTTTTGGGTACTGTAAGGGGTATTTTCCTGTTATCTCACCTTTGCTGGTCTGAGGCCTGTCCATGACAGAACCATCTTTTATCATCTAATATGGATTCTACAGCCTGTGGCCTGAATACACCTGAAATCGAAACCAGCTTTTCTACAAAGGAAAATTACTGCTTGGCATACCCATGATGACTTCATCCAAGGACACGTTGTTTACTGCAAACTAGCCTCCCGTTATCTCCTTGGAAGAGTGGAGGAGCTTACCTCACAGAAGACAAATGTCTCTGGGAGTATATGTGAATCAAGAGGGAGGTTGCTACCAGAAGCCTAGTGACTGAGAAGACTTTCTTTGCTGCTATCACAAGACCATGCATTGTCTACCATGAATTCTGCTGGACAGAATCACGCCTTTTGTGATTGGTCCATAGGTATCACCTGATCCAGAGGGATGCCAAGGTTTGACTGACGAGAGGAGAGAGACGAACAGAAGACTTGTCAGTGGATAGATTGCTCTGAGAAGAGAGAGAGACTGATTTTCCTAAACACCAGAGAAACTGAATTTTCCTTGTAATAAAGCTGACAAGGTCAGTTCTGCTGCAGCACTAAGGCCTTCCCAAAAGACTGTGTAATCAGTATACAGAGTACAGACCTTGGATTTTATAACTGGACTGAGGTTGATTCACAGAGGCTTCTGCTAGAGTCTCAACAGAGGAATATGATTCTTTTCCACTGGTAGTCTGCAATAAGGACTGCAGGGTAAGAGATAAGCAGGATTTACTACCTATGGTTCAGAAGTTTATTTAGTCCATGGTTTTATCAGTGAAAGACTGGGTTGTCCCAGGAGTTGTGGCATGTAGTGATATAACTAGCTGCTAAGTGTATTTTACACAATATATTTTTGTTGTATAATCTCTCATAAAGATCTAGGTGTGGCCGTTGATGATACGTTGAAACCTTCTGCTCAGTGTGCTGCTGCAGCTAAGAAAGCAAATAGAATGTTAGGTATTATTAGGAAAGGAGTGGAAAACAAGAATGAGCATGTTATAATGCCTTTGTATCGCTCCATGGTGTGACTGCACCTTGAATATTGTGTTCAATTCTTGTCGCCGCATTTCAAAAAAGATATAGTGGAATTAGAAAAGGTGCAGAGAAGGGCGACGAAAATGATAAAGGGGATGGGACGATTTCCCTATGAGGAAAGACTAAAGCGTCTAAGGCTCTTCAGCTTGGAGAAAAAGGCAGCTGAGGGGAGATATGATAGAGGTCTATAAAATAATGAGTGGAGTTGAATGGTTAGATGTGAAGAGTCTGTTTACACTTTCCAAAAATACTAGGACTAGGGGGCACGTGATGAAGCTACAATGTAGTACATTTAAAATGAATTGGAGAAAATGTTTCTTCACTCAATGTGTAATTAAACTCTGGAATTCATTGCCAGAGAATGTGGTAAAGGCGGTTAGCTTAGCGGAGTTTAAAAAAGGTTTGGGCAGCTTCCTAAAGGAAAAGTCCATAGACAATTATTAAATGGACTTGGGGAAAATGCACTACTTCTGGGATAAGCACTATAAAATGTTTTGTACTTTTTTGGGATTTTGCCAGGTATTTGTGACCTGGATTGGCCACTGTTGGAAACAGGATGCTGGACTTGATGGACCTTTGGTCTTTCCCAGTATGGTAATACTTATGTTCTTAGCTGATCAGATATCTTTGTATCTAGCAGGGGCGTAGCCACAGGTGGGCCTGGACGGGCCCGGGCCCAGCCACTTTCCCTCCGGGCCCGGCCACCCAGAATCCCCTCGCCCGGGGTTTAAATCTTTTTTTACCTCTGTTGAAGTGGCTGCGTCATTGAAAGCCCTGCCCATCGAGCCTTCCCTTCGTGAGTTTGTTCCCTCAGAGTCTCTCCTTCTGACATCATTTCCTCTTTCCACGAGGGCGGGACTCTGATAGAACGAACTCAGGAAGGGAGGGCTAGAGACGGGCAGGGCTTTCAATGATGCAGCTGCTTCGACGGAGGTAATAAAAAAATATTTAAACCACGCAGGGCGCTGTGGCAGGAAGAAAAAGGGGGATGTTGGGGGGAGAAAAGGGCGGGCAGGTGGATATGAATGGGAGGGGAGGATGGGGGCGAAGGAGAATCACTGGATATGGATAGGAGCAGGAGGAGAGGCAGGGGAGAGAGGAGAATCACTGGGTATAGATGGCTGGAGGGGGGCAGGGGAGAAAAGAGAATCGCTGGGTATGGATGGATAGAGGGGGCAGGGGACAGAATAGAATTACTGGATATGGATGGATAGAGGGGGCAGGGGACAGAATAGAATTACTGGATATGGATGGATGGAGGGAGGCAGGGGAGAGAAGAGAATTGCTGGATATGGATGGAGGGAGGGCAGCGGAAAGGAGAGTTGCTGGACATGGGTGGATGGAGGGGAGGGCAGGGGAGAGGAGAGTTGCTGGACATGGGTGGATGGAGGGGAGGGGAAAGTTGCTGGACATGGCTGGATGGAGGGGAGGGGAGAGTTGCTGGACATGGGTGGATGGAGCGGAAGGCAGGGGAGAGAGGAAGGTTGCTGGACGGGTGGATGGAGGGGAGGGCAGGGGAGAGAGGAAGGTTGCTGGACATGGGTGGATGGAGGGGAGGGCAGGGGAGAGGAGGGTTGCTGGACATGGGTGGATGGAGGGGAGGGCAGGGGAGAGGAGGGTTGCTGGACATGGATGGATGGAGGGGAGGGCAGGGGAGAGGAGGGTTGCTGGACATGGATGGATGGAGGGGAGGGCAGGGGAGAGGAGGGTTGCTGGACATGGATGGATGGAGGAGAGGGAAGGACACGAGAAGAAATGCTGGACATGGATGGAGGGGAGGGAAGAGTGAGGAAGGAAGGAGATGAGACGAGGGAAAAGGAAGAGAGGAGAAAAACTGCACATGGATGAAGAAAATAGGCAGAAGCTGGATCCACTGGAAAGTCAAGTCTGCGGAGGACCCAGCTTTTACTTAAGTATGTAGGGCAAGAAATGAAGAAGAAAGGCGGAAAGTAAAGAAATAAATGGAAAGGAAGCCCTGGAAACGGAGTTAAGAGGACAGATAGAAGCAGAATCGGATACTTGGCCAGCATGATCAAAAAAACAAAGTCACCAGACAATAAAGGTAGAAAAAATCATTTTATTTTCATTATAGTGTTTGGAATATGTCCACTTTGAGAATCAGGTGCTCAACATTAAAAGTTTATATTTATTTACTTATTTATGGCATTTTATCCCACATTAAACATGAATTAGACTGGAACCTGGGATCATTTAAATTTTTTTTTCCTGGAGAGAGTAATGCATTGCCCCCCCCCCTCCCCCACCAGGCTCTCTCCCCGGCTATAGCCAGCTCTGCAATTTTGATGGGAGGCACAGAGGTGGACGGAGGGTGGGGCGCAGAGGTGGACCGGGGAGAGAGCCTGTTAAACATTTTCCAGCACACTGTCTAGTGCCCACCCATCCAACCTGTTGGCCCACCAAAAATTGCCTTCTGGCTAAGCCACTGATATCTAGCTTGGTGATAATCTACATTTTTGTAGTACAAGTCTATTTTTGTAACCTGTTTGCATTTTGCCACATGTATTTTTATATCTACAATAAATAATATATTTCCATTTGTGGCATTGTTCCTTTCATTGGTACAGCTAATCAGGACAAATAAGAGGTACATTCATCCCCTAGAAACGTGTCCAGAATAATTGCTATTTAGTAGTTTTCTGCCAGCCCAAGTACCTCAGACTATACACCAGGGGTTTGTCCTCTAATATATATTCCTACATGTACTTACACACTATAGAAAGGATAAGCTGTAGTGTGTCCAGTATCAGTGCTGAGCCTCTGATCCCAACAATACTGTGATACTGCACTTATACACTATAGAAATGATAGTATTTATTGTCAGGATGGCTGGACATACTTAAAATTAATATAGAGTAATATTAAACCAGCTTCTGACCTCTGAGAACTCTCCCCCTCCCTCAGGAATCATTGAGGATGGCAAAATGGACCAAATGGTGCTCAGAGGCCTGATAGCCCTTTTGTTTCTCAATTACTCCTGATTAACATACCTTTTGTTCTCTAAGAACAAAGGAAGCCAGACATAGAGGCTCCATCACTAGGGACTTCAAACAGGAGAACCTGTGAAAATCATCACCTTCCTGACTTCAGAAAGCAAACTGGAGTTTGGCTGGGAAGGAAGATAAGTTTTTGATCTCTTTGTTCTTGAGGTATAAAGCAGAGCACATGCTCAGGGCACTTCTCTCTGTCTTTCCCCCTGCACCTACCCATCTCCAGCCACCAGAGCTCCGGCACTGGCCCCCCCTTTCTTCCCCAAAGCCTTCTCTCCCAGAGCCCATGGCTTAGCCTTCTTAGGCCCTTCTCTCTCTTCCTTTCTCTCTGCACACATATATACCTCTTGCAGCACAACCCCAAGGCTTCTCTCTTCCTCTGAACAAACACCCTATCCTTTCTTTCTCTCTCTAAACACACACCCAGAGACAGCCTGTACCATTTACCTGTACTAAGTGCTGTGAGCCTATACATATCTGCAAATATAATATACTTTATATATCCCAACTCGTGTGGATTGTGTATTCTTTGGGAACCTACTGCCTCTACGAACTCACTGTCTCTGTGAACTGGACCCCGGGACCAAACCTAGACAACGACTGCTGACACTTATGTTAAAGAGGGAATTGAGTCAAATAAAATAAACATTCCACATGAAGGCTAAAAGAGAATATGAAGAGAAATGACACAGAGGCTAAAACTCACAGTAACAACTTACCCTACATTATTGTTAGCTGGAACTTAGATTTGGATTTAGCCCACACCTTTTCAATAGTACCTCAAAGCGAGCTACTTATCTGCCTGTCCCCAGAGGGCTTACAACCTAAATTTGTACCATTTGGCTACTCCTCTACCCGAAAGGCAATTTTTCTTATTCATATTTGCTTAATGGTACAACCAAGGTAATGAGGCCAGAAGAAAAGAAAGCCTACATACTCTTCCTCTATTCCAGTGCTTCCTAACCTAGCCTTCGGGACACACTAAAAATTCACTTTACTCTCCCCATTACCCCAGGTACAAAAGTTAGATGTAAGCTCACCAAGGACAGAGAAAGTATTTGTATGTAATACGTAAACTGCTTTAGTATGTACCACAGAAAGGTGGTACACTAAGAATGTTATAAACAAACACCCAGCTAATCAGGTTTTCAGGATATCCACAATGAATAGGATTCAGATAGATTTGCAAGCACTGCCTTCTTGGTATGCAGATCTATCTCTTGCATAGTCACTGTGGATATCCTCGAAACCTCAGTGGCTGGTTTCAGAACCAATTTTCTCTATTCTACATCCAAAACTTTGGGGTGAAAGTAGAAGGGAGAGTAGCATTATAAAAGACAGCAAAATAGAGAGGTATTTCAAAATTAAGCTTAGGGACAAAACAGCCAAATTCTCTGGTCATAGAGAAGAAAAAAAGGCTAGAGGTGCTAGGATTCTACTACTACTTATTTCTAAAGCGCTACTAGACGTACGCAGCACTGTACACTTGAACATGAAGAGACAGTCCCTGCTCGACAGAGCTTACAATTAAATTAGGACAAACAGGACAAACAAGAGATAAGGGAATATTAAAGTGAGGATGATAAAATATGGGTTATGAACAAGTGAATAAGGGTTAAGAGTTAAAAGCTGCATCAAAAAGGTGGGCTTTTAGCTTAGATTTGAAGACGGTCAGAGATGGAGCTTGACGTACCAGTTCAGGAAGTCTATTCCAGGCATATGGTGCAGCAAGATAAAAGGAACGGAGTCTGGAGTTAGCAGTGGAGGAGAAGGGTGCAGATAAGAGAGATTTACCCAGTGAACGGAGTTCCCGGGGAGGAATGTAGGGAGAGATGAGAGTGGACAGATACTGAGAAGCTGCAGAGTGAATGCACTTATAGGTCAATAAGAGGAGTTTGAACTGTATGCGGAAACGGATAGGAAGCCAGTGAAGTGTCTTGAGGAGAGGGCTAATATGAGCATAACGACACTGGCGGAATATTAGTCGAGCAGCAGAATTTTGAACAGATTGACGAGGAGAGAGATGGCTAAGTGGGAGACCTGTGAGAAGCAAGTTGCAATAGTCTAAGCGAGAGGTGATGAGAGTGTGGATGAGGGTTCTGGTAGTGTGCTCAGAAAGGAAAGGGCGAATTTTGCTGATATAGAGAAAGAAATGACAGGTTTTAGCAGTCTGCTAAATATGTGCAGAGAAGGAGAGGGAGGAGTCGAAGATGACCCCAAGGATTCATACAGGTCTAGTAAGAGTCACTACAGGCATTCAGATATTAGGCACAAAAAGGCCTCAATTTCTATGTTTTTGTTTAAAAAAGAACTACTTTTATAAGGGTACTTTTACTTTAGGTACACACTTAGAGACCTATGTATTGGCTTCTCCCCTTTTTGGGTCAATGGGATAATGTTTCATAAACAGGACGCTTAGACTCGCTCTGAAATACCAATCAAAAGGCCTGATCTAAATGTGACCCGCTGAGAGAGAAGGTACCAACCAGAGGTAAAGACTATAAAAGTTTGAATGAGTAAATTTGGGCAACTTTCAACTTTTAAAGTTTTGTGTATTACAGGGTCAGTAGAATGGGACTATGCAATTTTTTTTCACAACTTTAATATTTTCATGTTCTACAGCTTAAAAACTGCAAGCGCCTACAAGGTACCTAAAATGGGCTTTTTCATCGATAAACATTTCTCGTTTTTAAAGATGCAATTAGTCTACACCTGAGGCTGAAATTTTGCAGGATTATTGTTTACTATTTATAATCTGCCTATATCCAAGGAGGAGCAGAAAAAAACATACAAAATCATGAAACAAGCAAGAAAACAGCACATATAGCAACTAAAGATAAAAACAAGTCAGCAGTTATGTAGTTGATATCCCTCTATCTTGTGGTATAAGTCACATACCCCACTTTTGGTACCCTTTCGGTCATGGGGTCACAAATGTAAATATTCCCTCTAAGTGTTTTAACTTTTGGTTATCAACATATACATTTACCACCAACCTTATGAATGGATTCAAGCAGCATCCGATCCATGGCCAGGTCTCCTTTGGCTTCAAACTTGTGCATCCTCCTCATAGGCTCACGGCTGAGAAAATGTTTAAAGTTTCGCTGTATTAAAAAAAAGCCATCAGAAAACACTGTATTTATGTAAAGGAAAGTATAGGCTAATGATAGAACGGTTTTCATTCCTATGCTCAGCCTCAAACATTAGTTTTTATTTCCAGAAACTCTGAACTGCCTGTGACTCCAGTTATTGCAGGAGAAGCCTGTGACAAACAGTGGGTTATTTCTTGAAGTGTATTTCTCCAGCTTGGTCAGCAGTGGTGCATGTTTATGTTTAAAGCTGTTACAGAGGAATGACTGTTCCTTCTTTAGTTAGCACACAGAGACGAGGTAACCTGCAGTGATCTGGCCAGCTACTTTTAAAATTCCCTATTCTGAGCTCTGATTGGTCCAGGAGCTCAAATTCAGTTTGGAAATACTAGATTTTTCTCCAGTCTCAGAATGGGAGGGAAGAGAGAAAGATCTCTTCACTGATACCCTGTGAACAGATATATTCTATAACCTGTGAGCAACTATATTTCTTGTACGGTACTATTCAGGCAGTGAACAAATGTTTAGCAATCCATATTAATTACCTGTTATTATGTGCTGTTTTGTTTCATCTGTTTTTTTGGATCACTAGTCAATATTTTTATGACAATAAACATTTTTAGTTTATTGTCTCTGCTTGTCTGGATTAACTAAGAATCCTGGTGATTTGTGTGGTGGGTCTGTGAGTGTTTTCTAGGAACTGTGGGACCACTGGGAGTGTGGCTCCCCCAGTATCCTAGAAATCAATGGGTAATAATTTGAGAGTGGGAGAATTGCCCAGAGGCGATTGTGATCCAGTTGGTGGGAAGAGGGTGCTAGTTTAGAGCACAAACGGCAGGTGCAAGTGGACCTGGGCTGTGCTGGGGATAGACCCTCTAAGTGGCCGCAGGGGTAGCCACAGATGAATGCTAGGCATTTCATGACAAAGCCCATATAGGCATAACACATCAAGGGGGAAACTGGAACGTCCAATTCTACAGTAATTAGAGGCAAACCGAAAGAAGGCTCTTTGTTTGGCTGAAATTTGCCGATTGGTTTCAGCTGAAGCCAAAGCTGAAACTGGCCTAGTCAGGCCCCCCCGAACCGCACCCATTCCCCTCCTTCTGTGATCAAAAAAAGACTCCTTCTCCACGCCCCCCTCCCTATGGCTTGTGACTCCAGTTACACCCTTGGTGGTTAGTGGCCTAACCAGGACAGGAATGATGCCCAGTAGCTTTTGCCCCTGCCGCCTCCACCATCAAAATGACAGCCAAGAACTTCAGCTGCAGTCTCTCAAGACTGCTGCTGAAGGTCGCAGTAGCCATTTTGAGATTTGAGCTGACATAGGCAGCCATTTTGATAGCAAATAAGAATAAAAACCAAAAACCTCAAAACTGGTGGAAAATCACAACTATAGCAATCAAGTTATTAAACTGTATATATTTTAATTTTTTACACATATAGACATTATTGGATTTCAAGGGAGAAAAGACCTCATCTGGTATGCAAGATTGTTGCTTCACCACAGGGCAAAATGCATCATTGCATAAAACGCCCAACTTTTAATCATAATTATTTATTATTTTTAAAGAGTTCAATAATGTCGATATTTTCTTGTAATAAAACTTCTTTGCACAGAACTCCATTTACCCAATAATGCAATTCAAGTATCAGCAAAAACAAGTTACAGAACAAAGCAGCACTTATCTTCAAAATTGATCCCTGATCCCAACGGGGATCTCTGTTTCACCATAATGGCTTTCTCGTGACAGCAGTTTTTGCTCTATCCCCTGAGGAAGCCGTCTTGCAAACCCCATACCATTTTTGATGTTTTTCTTTGAACCGCTTCAAGTCATTTTACATTCTTAGCGAGATACAGCCTCAAAAACAGAACACAATAACCAAGTGGGGCCTCACCAACGACTTGTATAGGGGCATCAACACCTCCTTTCTTCTGATGGTTATACCCCTCTTTTTGCAGCCTAGCATCCTTCTGGCCACGGCCACCACATTGTTTCGTCACCTTGAGATCCTTAAACACCATTACCCCAAGGTCCCTTTCCTGAGCTGAGCTTACCAATCTCTCCCCTCCTATTTGGTACATCTCTTTTGAATTTCTGCACCCCAAATGCATCACTCTGCACTTCTTTGCATTAATTCACCTGGGGACAAATGACCTGGCCAACAATAGCACGTTTACAGCACAGAGAGCGTTTCAGAAGTTTGGTGAGGGACTGAAATCTTTGGTTCGGACTCTGGCTTTTTCTGAAGTAATTCCTATGTTGGGGAGGGGAGAGGAAAGACTACGCAAAACAGAGGAATTCAATAAGTGGCTTGAGTCTTGGTGTAAAGAAGAAGGTTTTAGATACATAGGAGAATGGGGTAATACGTGGAAAAATAACAGGCTGTACTGTAATGATGGGCTACATCTTTCTGTGATGGGAAAAAGGATCCTTGGGGAGAAATTCAGACAGTATGTTTCTAAACATTTAAATTAGAGGGTGGGGGTGACAAAAGGAAACAGGGGATTTCGAAAAGTCACCCCCAGAATAAACATGATGGCAGAGGGAAAGGTCATGCAAATATAAAAACTCACTAAGCACATGGAAAGCCATGTGCACAAATGCTCTTAGTCTAAGTAAAAAAGGTTCAAGACTTGCAAGCCCTGATGTTTGAAGAAAACTTGGATATTGTTGCTATTACGGAGATGTGGTTCAACAATTCTCATGAATGGGATGTGTGACTGTACCGGGCTATAATATTTTTAGGAAGGATAGAGAGGGCTGAAGAGGTGGAAGAGTGGCTCTGTATGTGAGAGAGAATATCAGAGCAGCTGAAATGCGAGGAACCTGGGGAAAAGAAGAAGCTTTATGGATCGTCCTGGAAAGAGAAGACGGAACTTGTATCAACACGGGGGTTATCTACAGACCTCCTGCACAAACAGAGAAGTTAGACAAGGATCTGATAGAAGATATTCAAAAGATTGGTATAAAAGGGGAGGTGCTACCGTTAGGAGATTTTCAATTTGTCTGATGTGGATTGGAACGTCCTGTCTGCGGAATCGGAAAGAAGTAGAGAGATTGTGGACGCCTGTTAAAGTGCCTTGCTCAGACAAATGGTGACGGAACCCACGAGGGAAGGGTCGATGCTGGATCTAGTGCTCACAAATGGAGGTAGTGTCTCCAATATACGGGTGGGTGCCCACCTATGTAATAGTGATCACCACACTGTATGGTTTGATATAAGGGCGAAGGCGGAGTGTAGACGCACAAAACTCAAAGTACTGGATTTCAGATGTACTTATTTTGATAAAATGGGGGAATATCTGAAGAAGGAGCTGTTGGGGTGGGAAGGTGTAGGAGATGTGGAAAAACAGTGGTCCAAGCTAAAGGCTGCTATAAATATGGCGACTGATCTTTTTGTGAGGAAAGTAAACAAAAACAAGAGAAGCAGGAAGCCTATATGGTTCTCCAAACAAGCAGCTGAAAAAATAAGAGCAAAAGAGGCTTTGTTCAAGAAATACAAAAGAATGCAACGAGAGGATCACGGAAAAGATTATCGGATTAAACTGAAAGAAGCGAAGACGGAAATACGCCTAGCGAAAGCGCGAGCGGTAGAAAAAATGGCTAAAGATGTAAAGAGAGGTGACAAGACTTTTTTCAGGTATATTGGAGAAAGGAGAAGAGATAGGAATGGAATTGCGAGACTGAAGGATAATGAGAAAGGCTATATGGAGAGTGATGAAGATAAAGCGAACGTGCTAAACAATTATTTCTCTTCGGTGTTCATGGAGGAAAATGCTGGAGAAGGACCGCGGTTGGCTGCCAAGGGAAAGTCTGGGAATGGAGTGGATACAGCGCCGTTTACGGAAGAAAGAGTTTATAAACAACTGGAGAATCTGAAGGTGGACAAATCTATGGGGCCGGATGGGATGCAGCCCAGGATACTGAAGGAGCTCAGAGAGGTCCTGGCGGGACCTCTTAAAGATTTATTTAATAGATTTTTAAAGATGGGAGAGGTTCCGTGGGATTGGAGACTAGCGGATGTGGTCCCTCTTCACAAAAGTGGAGACAGGGAAGAAGTGGGAAACTACAGACCAGTAAGTCTCACGTTGGTGGTAGGAAAAATAATGGAGTCGCTGCTGAAAGAAAGGATAGTTAACTTTCTAGAAGCCGACGGGTTACAGGACCCGAGGCAACATGGCTTTACCAAAGGAAAATCCTGCCAAACGAATCTTATTGACTTTTTTGACTGGGTGACCAAAGAACTGGATGAGGGACGTGTGCTAGATGTAATCTACTTGGACTTCAGCAAAGCCTTTGATATGGTCCCCCACAGAAAACTCGTGAACAGGGTTGCACTTAGGACCGAAAGTGGTGAACTGGATAAGAAACTGGTTGACTGACAGGTGGCAGAGGGTGGTGGTAAATGGAATCCGCTTGGAGGAAGGGTGGTGGTAAATGGAATCCGCTCGGAGGAAAGGAAGGTGAATAGTGGAGTTCCTCAAGGGGCGGTGCTGGGGCCTATTCTGTTTAATATATTTGTGGGAGATATTGCTGAAGGGTTGGAAGGAAAGGTTTGCCGTTTTGCAGATGACACAAAAATAGCCAATAGAGTGGATACCCCTGGAGGGAGTAGAAACGATGAGAAGGGATCTCCGAACCTTAGAAGAATGGTTGAGGGTCTGGCAGTTAAAATTTAATTGCTTTAATTAAGAAACCGTTATACTGTATATTTTTTGGTTTTTTTTTTAAATTGCTGTGACTCATGTGTTGTCTGTGAAACATATATATAATATTTTTTGTGAGTGCTCAGTAAAACCTGCTGCTGAGGCTGGACTATTTGGAAGCAACATACCATGCAAACATCATTGCACTGTCAGCCCTCCCTACCTCCTTCGAAATTATGGAAGCTAATATGTTGTGATTTATATAAATTCTTTTAAGAATACTATGCACTATCAGTGCTAATACGAAAAAACCTCCAAACACTTAGCTTCGGGCTGGATCATATCTTCTTTTTGTTCCGTGCAGCTTCTGTCAACAGTCTGTGTCTTCGTGAACGATGTGATTTAAAACAATGGTGGATCAGCAGCTCAGTGTGTGTCTTAATTCTCTCATTCTTAATCTTTGTTCTCAACACATTATGTGTTTCGCACTGTAGGCGTCTTCAGGAGAACTTAGTCTTATCGCACCTGATTTCCGCTATTTCTGAACGGCACTCCCTATGAGACATAAGCGATACATAATGTAGGTGATACTTGCTCTCTTATTTTGTTCTCAATACTAGATATTACTACTAATTATTGAGGTGCCACAAGTCCTCATAATTCTGACTTAATCACCAAACTTCTTTACTATATATGCAAGGCTTACCTTATGTCTCATAGGGAGTACAGTTCAGAAATAGCGGAAATCAGGTGCGATAAGACTAAGTTCTCCTGAAGACGCCTACAGTGCGAAACACATAATGTGTTGTGAACAAAGATTAAGAATGAGAGAATTAAGACACACACTGAGCTGCTGATCCACCATTGTTTTAAATCACACCGTTCACGAAGACACAGACTGTTGACAGAGGCTGCACGGAACAAAAAGAAGATATGACCCAGCCCGAAGCTAAGTGCTTGGAGGTTTTTGCGTATTAGCACTGATAGTGCATAGTATTCTTAAAAGAATTTATATAAATCACAACATATTAGCTTCCATAATTTCGAAGGAGGTAGGGAGGGCTGACAGTGCAATGATGTTTGCATGGTATGTTGCTTCCAAATTGTCCAGCCTCAGCAACAGGTTTTACTGAGCACTCACAAAAAATAAGATATATATGTTTCACAGACAACACATGAGTCACAGCAATTAAAAAAAACCCCAAAAAATATACATACAGTATAACGGTTTCTTAATTAAAGCATTTAAATATAGTACTGAAACCAGAAGAGAAAGATACCCCATTGAAACGCGAGTTAAAATTTAATGCCAAGAAGTGTAGAGTGATGCACTTGGGGTGCGGAAACCCAAAACAGAGATACCGGATAGGAGGGGAGAGATTAGTAAGCTCGACTCAGGAGAGAGACCATGGGGTGTTGGTGTCGGAGGATCTGAAGGTGAAGAAACAATGTGACAAGGCGACGGCCGTGGCCAGAAGGATGCTAGGCTGCATAGAGAGGGGCATAACCAGCAGAAGAAAGGAGATGTTGATGCCCCTCTACAAGTAGTTGGTGAGGCCCCACTTGGGAGTATTGTGTTCCGTTTTAGAGGCCGTGTCTTGCTAAAGATATGCGGTGCAAAGAAAAACTACAAAAATGGTATGGGATTTGCGTTGCAAACCGTACGAGGACAGACTTGCTGACCTGAACATGTATTTCATGAGCTTGATTACATTAGCATGCCACTTGCGCTGTTTACATGCTTGTTTGTTTCTGCACTTTGGGCCTCTGTACATTCTGTTCAGGTAAATGTGGGCACTAGCCCAGCGCTAATTACCAATAGCGCCCGTGTTTACCTTTGAACTTCAGGGCTATAGAGAGGGAGAGGAATGGCTATTTGTATTCACTAGAGATTGGGTGGCAGAGCCGGTGGTGGGAGG
The DNA here is from genome assembly GCF_901765095.1 of Microcaecilia unicolor. NCBI lineage: Eukaryota > Metazoa > Chordata > Amphibia > Gymnophiona > Siphonopidae > Microcaecilia > Microcaecilia unicolor. Next base: position 535,234,832 of record NC_044033.1, on the reverse strand, counting down.
TGGGGCTAGTGCTGGGCAGATTTCTACAGTCTGTGCCCTGAAAATGGCAGATACAAATCAAGGTAAGGTATACACAAAAAGTAGCACATATGAGTTTATCTTGTTGGGCAGACTGGATGGACCGTGCAGGTCTTTTTCTGCCGTCATCTACTATGTTACTATGTTAAGCTTCTGGGGATCCCTTCCTTCTGAGGAGGATTCCTTTATACCTTGGAGGAAAGAAGAAACAGGGGTGATATGATACAGACGTTCAAATATTTGAAAGGTATTAATCTGCAAATGAACCTTTTCCGGATACGGGAAGGCGGTAGAACTAGAGGACATGAAATGAGGTTGAAGGGGGGCAGACTCAGCACTAATGTCAGGAAGTATTTTTTCATGGAGAGGGTGGTGGATATGTGGAATGCCCTCCCGTGGGAGGTGGTGGAGATGAAAACGGTAATGAAACTCAAACATGCATGGGATAAACACAAAGGAATCCTTTTTAGAAGCAATAGTTCTGTGGAATCTTAGCGGAGATTGGGAAACAAAACGGGAGCTGGGCAGACTTCTACGGTCTATGCCCTGATCGTGACTGAATAGATAGGGATGGGCTGGAGTGTAAATTTTAAGGGGCTTCGATGTGAGCTTCAGAACTTATTAGTGGGCAGACTTCCACGGCCTGTGCCCTGAGAAAGGCAAGGAAAATCAAACTCAGGTATACGTATAAAGTATCACATACCATCTAAAATGAGTTTATCTTGTTGGACAGACTGGATGGACCGTACAGGTCTTTATCTGCCGTCATTTACTATGTTACTATATTAACAGGAAAATAAAGCATAAACAAACAATTTTGTTTTTACCAGATCAGTGTCCTGATACAGGATGGAATATCTGGTGACAGCTGAGTGATAAGACTTGGAGTCCACTGTTGGTGACTGCTCTACATCCGTCCCTGTCTCCTCTGTGGCTGCAAGATGCCCTTCCTCTGAGGCTCCCTCTACAATTGGTGTGTTTACAGAAGCACACAGGAGGAGATCGGCTTTGTAGATTGGCTGTTTGAGGATGAAAAGAGATCGATCAAAGCAGGCAGGTGCTGTATTTCCATGCATTAATTTATATGACATATAATATTCTTTAAAGTGGAACTATTTGCTCCTGGCTCTAGATCAAGAAAAAAAAGGGCAGACTAAACATGCTTTATGGTCTTTCTTTCTTTGAAATGGCATATATCCCAATAGGCTCCGTGGCATCTTATTATCTGCTGAATCCCAGAAGCCACTGCACAGTTCATTGAAGTTTGATACCTGGAAACTTGATGTTTATTTAATACTAGGAAAAAAGGCCCGTTTCTGAAACCAATGAAACGGGCGCTAGCAAGGTATTGGCTTCCTGCAATTAATGTTTTTAAAGGGATTGTTAGGAGAAATGTTTTGTCATGCTAATGAATAATTTACATTGTTGCATTATGTGTAATATCTTTTTTGTTGTTTTTCTGTTTTTTTTTTTTGTGTTGGTTGTGTGTGTGGGTGTGAGTGAGAAATGCTGATTCTGCATGTTAGAGGTTGTGTATTTATTGGGGGGGGGGGGGGGGGGGGGAGTGTGTGGGTGTGAGTGAGAGACAGAGATCTTGATTCACCATGGCAGAGTTTGTGTATGTGTGTGAGTCAGAGAAAGATATGTTGAATTTCCTTGGTAGAGTTTGTGTATGTGAGTGAGATATAGAGATGCTGCCTGTCCATGGCAGAGTGTGTGTATGTTCTTGAGTGTGTGTGTGTGTGGGGGGGGGGGGGTTGTGTGAGTGAGAGATGTTGATTCTCCATGGTACGGCTTGTGTATTTATTGTGGGAGGGGGGAGTGTGTGGGTGTGACAGAGATGCTGTTTCTGCATGCAAACAGAAAGTGAATGATACATACCTGTAGCAGGTGTTCTCCGAGGACAGCAGGCTGATTGTTCTCACGACTGGGTTGACGTCCACGGCAGCCCCCACCAACCGGAACAAAACTTTGCGGGCGGTCCCGCACGCAGGGCACGCCCACCGCGCATGCGCAGCCGTCTTCCCACCCGTGCGCGACCGTTCCCGCTCAGTTGAATGACAAGCAAATTAATGAGTAAAACGCAACTCCAAAGGGGAGGAGGGAGGGTAGGTGAGAACAATCAGCCTGCTGTCCTCGGAGAACACCTGCTACAGGTATATATCATTCACTTTCTCCGAGGACAAGCAGGCTGCTTGTTCTCACGACTGGGGTATCTCTAGCTCTCAGGCTCACTCAAAACAAGAACCCAGGTCAATTGAACCTCGCAACGGCGAGGGTATAACAGAAATTGACCTAGGAAGAACAACTAACTGAGAGTGCAGCCTGACCAGAATAAATTCGGGTCCTGGAGGGTGGAGTTGGATTTAAACCCCAAACAGATTCTGCAGCACCAACTGCCCGAACCGACTGTCGCGTCGGGTATCCTGCTAGAGGCAGTAATGAGATGTGAATGTGTGGACAGATGACCACGTCGCAGCTTTGCAAATTTCTTCAATAGTGGCTGACTTCAAGTGGGCCACCGACGCTGCCTTGGCTCTGACACTATGAGCCATGACATGACCCTCAAGAGTCAGCCCAGCCTGGGCGTAAGTGAAGGAAATGCAATCTGCTAGCCAATTGGAGATGGTGCGTTTCCCAACAGCGACCCCTTTCCTATTGGGGTTGAAGGAAATAAACAATTGGGCGGACTGTCTATGGGGCTGTGTCCGCTCCAGATAGAAGGCCAAAGCTCGCTTGCAGTCCAATGTGTGCAACTGACGTTCAGCAGGGCGGGTATGCGGTCTGGGAAAGAATGTTGGCAAGACAATTGACTGGTTAAGATGGAACTCCGACACCACCTTTGGCAGAAACTTGGGATGAGTGCGGAGTACTACCCTATTATGATGAAATTTGGTATAAGGAGCATGAGCTACCAGGGCTTGCAGCTCACTGACTCTACGAGCTGAAGTAACTGCCACCAAGAAAATGACCTTCCAGGTCAAGTACTTCAGATGGCAGGAATTCAGTGGCTCGAAAAGAGGTTTCATCAGCTGGGTGAGGACTACGTTGAGATCCCATGACACTGCAGGAGGCTTGACAGGGGGCCTTGACAACAGCAAGCCTCTCATAAATCGGACGACTAAAGGCTCTCCAGAGATGGCTTTACCCTCTACACGATGATGGTAAGCACTAATCGCACTAAGGTGATTCCTTACTGAGTTGGTCTTGAGGCCAGACTCTGATAAGTACAGAAGGTATTCAAGCAGGTTCTGTGCAGGACAAGAACGAGGTTCTAGGGCCTTGCTCTCACACCAAACGACAAACCTCCTCCACTTGAAAAAGTAACTCTTTTTAGTGGAATCCTTCCTAGAGGCAAGCAAGACGCGGAAGACACCCTCCGACAGACCCAACGAAGCAAAGTCTACGCCCTCAACATCCAGGCCGTGAGAGCCAGAGACTGAAGGATGGGGTGCAGAAGCGCTCCGTCGTTCTGTGAAATGAGAGTCGGAAAACACTCCAATCTCCACGGTTCTTCGGAGGACAACTCCAGAAGTAGAGGGAACCAGATCTGACGGGGCCAAAAAGGCGCTATCAGAATCATGGTGCCGTGGTCTTGCTTGAGCTTCAGTAAGGTCTTCCCCACCAAAGGTATGGGAGGATAAGCATAGAGGAGGCCGGTCCCCCAATGGAGGAGAAAGGCATCCGACGCTAGTCTGCCGTGTGCCTGTAGTCTGGAACAGAACAGAGGCAGCTTGTGGTTGGTCCGAGAGGCGAAAAGGTCCACCGAGGGAGTGCCCCACTCTCGGAAGATCTTGCATACCACTCTGGAATGGAGCGACCACTCGTGCGGTTGCATGACGACTCTGCTCAGTCTGTCGGCCAGACTGTTGTTTACGCCTGCCAGGTATGTGGCTTGGAGAAGCATGCCGAACTGGCAGGCCCAATGCCACATCCCGACGGCTTCCTGACACAGGGGGCGAGATCCGGTGCCCCCCTGCTTGTTGATGTAATACATTGCAACCTGATTGTCTGTCCGAATTTGGATAATTTGACAGGACAGCCGATCTCTGAAGGCCTTCAGTGCGTTCCAGACCGCTCGGAGCTCCAGGAGGTTGATCCACCCCAGGCGAGATGCATCCGTCGTCAGCACTTTCGTGGGCTGTGGAATTTGGAATGGACGTCCCAGGGTCAAATTGGTCCGAATGGTCCACCAGTGCAGTGAATTGCGGCAACTGATGGAGAGACAGATGACATCTTCTAGATTCCCGGTGGCTTGACACCACTGGGAAGCTAGGGTCCATTGAGCAGGTCTCATGTGAAGGCGAGCCATGGGAGTCACATGAACTGCGGAGGCCATGTGACCGAGGAGTCTCAACATGTGCTGAGCCGTGACCTGCTGAGACGCTCTGGTCTGGGATGCAAGGGACAGAAGGCTCTGCGCCCTTGCCTCGGGAAGAAAGGCCTGAGCCGTCTGAGAATTCAGCAGCGCTCCTATGAATTCCAGCGATTGGAATGGCTGGAGATGGGACTTCGGGTAATTTAGCACAAACCCCAGCAGCTCCAGAAGGTGGATAGTGCACTGCATGGACCGAAGGGCTCCTGCCTCTGAGGTGTTCTTGACCAGCCAATCATCGAGATACAGGAACACGTGCACTCCCAGCTTGCGCAAGTACGCCGCCGCCACCACCACGAGACACTTTGTGAACACTCATGGCGCAGAGGCGAGCCCAAAGGGCAGCACACAGTACTGAAAGTGCCGTGTTCCCAAACGGAATCTGAGATACTGTCTGTGAGCTGGCAGTATCGGGATGTGAGTGTATGCATCCTTTAAATCCAGGGAACATAGCCAATCGTCTTTCTGAATCATGGGTAGAAGGGTGCCCAAGGAAAGCATCCTGAACTTCTCTTTGACCAGGTATTTGTTCAGGTCTCTCAGGTCTAGGATGGAGCGCATCCCCCCTGTTTTCTTTTCCACAAGGAAGTACCTGGAATAGAATCCCTGCCCTTCCTGCCCGGGTGGTACGGGCTCGACCGCATTGGCGCTGAGAAGGGCGGAGAGTTCCTCTGCAAGTACCTGCTTGTGATGGGAGCTGAAGGATTGGGCTCCCGGAGGACAATTTGGTGGAGTGGAGGCCAAATTCAGGGTGTATCCGCACCGCACTATTTGGAGAACCCACTGGTCGGAGGTTATTAGAGGCCACCTTTGGTGAAAAAGTTTCAACGTCCCCCTGACTGGCAGATCGTCCGGTACGGACACTTTGATGGCGGCTATGTTCCCATGGATCCAGTCAAAAACCCGTCCCCGGTTTTTGCTGTGGAGGCGCAGGGGGCTGCTTAGGCGCATGCTGTTGACGGGAACAAGCGCGCTGGGACTGTCCCTGTGCCTGATGAGGCCTTCGGGCCGGCTGGGTGTACCTACGCTTGTTGAAGGCGTAGGGCGCAGCCTGCCGGGCCTGGGAAAAACGTCCATCTGCAGAGGTGGATGCTGAAGGCGTCCGGTGGGAGAGCTTGTCGAGGGCGGTTTCCCGCTGATGTAGTTGGTCCACCAACTGCTCGACCTTCTCGCCGAAAATATTATTCCCCCACCAAGGGACATCAGCCAGCCTCTGCTGGGTGCGGTTGTCCAGGTCAGAGGCACGCAGCCATGAGAGTCTGCGCATCACTATACCTTGGGCCGCAGCTCGAGATGCCACATCACAGGTGTCATAAATACCCCTGGACAGGAACTTTCTGCACGCCTTCAGCTGCCTGACCACCTCCTGAAAAGGCCTGGACTGCTCCGGGGGTAGCTTGTCGACCAGGTCCGCCAGTTGCTTCACATTATTCCGCATGTGTATGCTCGTGTAGAGCTGGTAGGATTGGATGCGGGTCACGAGCATTGAAGATTGGTAGGCCTTCCTCCCAAACGAGTCCAGAGTGCGAGACTCCCGCCCCGGGGGCGCCGAAGCGGTATCCCTCGAACTCCGTGCCCTCTTGAGAGCAGAGTCCACGACCGCCGAGTCATGAGGCAATTGGGGCCGCATTAACTCTGGGTCTGAGTGGATCCTGTATTGGGACTCCGCTTTCTTGGGAATGGTGGGATTAGATAAAGGTCTCAACCAGTTCCGAAGCAGTGTCTCTTTGAGGACATTGTGCAATGGTACCGTGGAGGACTCTCTAGGTTGTGATGGATAGTCGAGGACCTCGAGCATCTTGGCCCTCGGCTCATCCACAGAGACCACGGGAAAGGGAATGCAGATAGACATATCCCTGACAAAGGAGGCAAAGGAGAGGCTCTCAGGTGGCGAGAGATTCCTCTCTGGTGAAGGAGTGGGGTCGGAGGGAAGGCCCACAGACTCCTCTGAGGAGAAATATCTGGGGTCCTCCTCCTCCCCCCACGAGGCCTCTTCCTCGGTGTCGGACATGAGCTCCTATAGCTCAGACCTCAACCGGGCCCGGCTCGACTTCGAGGCACCGAGTCCTCGGTGGCGTCGTCGAGCGGTGAACTCCCGCGCTGGCGGGGATGAAGCTCCCTCCATCGACGTCGACTCCACCTGCGTGGCGGTCGAGACCGGCACCGCAAGCGGCGTCGGCGTCGAAGGCCTCGGCACCGGGCTACAGCACGCCGGCGCCTCCGTCAACGGCGCCGGGGGCGCAAGCACCCCCGGCGCCTGCACAGTCTGGCGCATCAGCCCTTCCAGGATCCCTGGAAGGATGGCTCGGAGGCACTCGTCAAGGCCCGCTGTCGGGAAAGGCGAGGGGGCCGGTAGAGGTGCCGGAATCTGCTCGGGTCCAGGAGACGGCACCGAAGTGCTGGTGCAGTGACGTAGCGATACCTCTACCACCGAGGGGGAACGCTCCTCCCGGCGCTGCCGCTTCCTTGGTGTCGAGTCATCTCTGGAGCCGGTAGCCACATGCGCCGTGGGCGACCGATGACGGTGCTTTTTAGCCTTCTTCCGGTGCCCGTCATCGGCGCTTGGCGGTACCAAAGAGGAGGAGGTAGATCCCCCTCGGCCTCGAGTCTGACAGGGTTCGGTCCCGAGGGCCCTGGGTAGAGGGAGTGACCGGGGCCGAATGCCCACGCGGCCTCTCACCCCTGCCATCTCCGGAAGACCGGCGGGCCAACGGGACCTGTGCTCCTGGGGTCGGTGCCGTCGGTGCCGATTTCGTGGACATCGGTACCGGTACCGAAGATGCGGCCGTCGACACCGATGCCGTCGAAGTCGAGGGGCCGGCGCAAGTTCCGAAAAGATGGTCCCGAAGAACTTGCCTCGCCACCTGTGTCCGTTTCCGTAAACCGAGACACAAGGTGCACGTCTTGGTATTGTGCTCCGGCTCGAGGCACTGGAGGCACCAAGCGTGAGTGTCGGTCTGCGAGATATGCCGGCCGCACCGACCACACTTCTTAAATCCGCTCAGGACCTTCGAGGATATCGATGGAAAAATCGCGTCGGTGAAGTCAAAGTCGTCGATGGTGGCGGTAAAAATCACACCTCGAAAAATAAATCGACCGCCGAGGCGCCCCCGCTAAAAGTACGAGGGGAAAACAAAGTTTTCTCTTTTTTTTTTTTTTAACAGAATAAAAGAAAACAATCAAAGAAAAACAACGAAGAAAAAACTTGCGACTAAGGCGCGGTCCGGTTTCCGGGGCTGACAGAGATGAACACGGCTCTCTCCAACGCGGAAAAGAAAAGACTGAGCGGGAACGGTCGCGCACGGGCGGGAAGACGGCCGCGCATGCGCGGTGGGCGTGCCCTGCATGCGGGACTGCCTGCGAAGTTTTGTTCCGGTTGGTGGGGGCTGCCGTGGATGTCAACCCAGTCGCGAGAACAAGCAGCCTGCTTGTCCTCGGAGAATGTGGATTCCGTTGCAAGCAGCCTGTGCAGTGTGTTAGTGCCAGTTCCTGCACCGCTATCGCCAGGTGTCTTACCAGTGCCAGCACATAGCCCTGCGAAAACGCAGCATGCGGCCGAGATCCAGAGAGAGACAGAGAAGAAAACGGTGAAGTCAGGGCCGAGCCTGGCGCTTTAAATGTTTGGAGGGGTAGTTGGGGAGTGAGCCGCTGCATGTTTACGAAGAATCATTTTTTCCGCTGCCTCCTGTGGCTAGGGGGTTGATGTGCCCGGGGTGTGGGGGGATGATGCATCGAGAGGGTCGATGTCGGGTTGGCGGTGGGAGGGTAGTCTGTGGACGGCGGGAGGGTGGGGTTGATGCGCTAAAACGCACCTGCAATGTTGTGAAGCTGACACCGTGGCTTCATTGAAGGTTTCACATTCATAAGTCTGTCATATCTGTCTGTGCCCTGCACTTGCGTCATGACGTCTTGACGCGGTTCCCTCTGATAGGTCCGCCGCCCTCGACGTCATCACGTTTTGACGCGAGGGCGGGGCAGAGAGAGAGATGTGACAGACTTACGATCTTACGAACCCTTACAAACCCTTCACTGAAGCCACAGAGTCAGCTTCAGAACGTTGGAGGTGCGTTTTATTATAGTAGAGATTTGTTATACTGTCCATTGTCAAACATCTAAGTGATTTATAAGCAATCAGCAAATATATTTAATATATAATCAATTGATATAATCTAGAAAAATGGTTTTCAGTCCAGTCAAGTTTTCAGGATATCCATACCTAAGGAATATGCATGAGAGAGATTTGTATGCACTACCTCCACTGTATGCAAATCTATTTCATGCATATTCATTGTGAATATCCCACTGCCTGGATGTATCCCAAGTACTGTGTTCAGAACCAGGTTTTGGGCTCTTTGGTGGTGAACTTTTATAAAATTTCATAGCCAAACGTGTGTAAAGACATTTATGCTTGCCAATAAGATCATGGGCACTTGTGTGATCCATTCATAGATACAGCCAGGGCAAAGTTGTGAGGTACACACATATTAAGGTCATTCCTCGAGATCTTCATGGACCTGGCAGATGCTGCAGCCGTCAATAACAAAACCATACTATGCTGACACCTCAAACAGTGCCTTATCTTTTGCTGGTCCACTTTTGTAGAACAAATTGCCTGGCACTCTCTGTATGAATCAGGAAACAGTCCACTGGGTTCGGAAACCATAGTGTTCTTAAAAGGATCTATCAGATCAGTGCACCTTCCCCTAATAAGGCTAAATGAGCCTAGCATATATCTGAAAAGGGGCGTAACGCAATCCTTAAGTGTATTTTCTCCAATTTTTTCCGTTTTTAATTTTAAACAACTTTTATATTTTTTCTTTCAGTTATTGCGCACAGCATTTTCTTAATATATTAAAGTACTTAGCTTTTAATTTTCAATTTAGCAGTTTTAGCTTTTCATTATATTCATAGACTGGAGACCAGATGTCAACCGACACAGATCCATGTTTTGCGTTACAAAACGCTGTTTCAAGGCAGTGTCCTATGAAGAAAATACACATTCTCAGAACATATTCATATCACTATGTCCCAGCACACAGCAAGACTTTTACTCACCACGCATATGTCAAACAGTCCCCATCAAAGATGGCCGACATTACATGATGAGCACTTTAGTAGAATCTTGAGCGCTCTTGATTACCATGCTGTTTAAAGCTCTATCAGCTGTTTTGTCTCGGGGATTTGGAGCGGCGCTCTACGTCACAGTTTACGTGACCAGATATAAAACTCATAGAATTGTAATGTCGGCCATCTTTGATGGGGACTGTTTGACATATGCGTGGTGAGTAAAAATCTTGCTGTGTGCTGGGACATAGTGATATGAATATGTTCTGAGAATGTTTATTTTCTTCATAGGAGACTGCCTTGAAACAGCGTTTTGTAACGCGAAACATGGATCTGTGTCAGTTGACATCTGGTCTCCAGTCTATGAATATAATGAAAAGCTAAAACTGCTAAATTGAAAGTTAAAAGCTAAGTACTTTAATATATTAAGAAAATGCTGTGCGCAATAACTGAAAGAAAAAATATAAAAGTTGTTTAAAATTAAAAACGGAAAAAATTGGAGAAAATACACTTAAGGATCGATGAGGATTGCGTTACGCCCCTTTTCAGATATATGCTAGGCTCATTTAGCCTTATTAGGGGAAGGTGCGCTGATCTGATAGATCCTTTTAAGAACACTATGGTTTCTGAACCCAGTGGACTGTTTCCTGAATGAGTATATTGATGGAATAGTAGAGTGAAGTAGAGCATTTATTAAACAGGTTGATTGTGAGCTCCCTTCCACGTAAATAATTTGGTGCTTATTGACTCTCTGTATGATGACATCAATATCTGATTTTAAGAAACAGTTGAAAACGCCATTATTTGTACAGGCCTATACTTAATGCTGTTATGGATTTAAGCTTGGAATCAGTGTTAATTATACTTGTTTTTAGTTTTATTTGTAACCCGCTTAGGGCTTGGACAGATTCCTGAAGGAAAAGTCCATTGAACATTATTAATTTTTTTTTTTTTTTTTTTTTTGGGGGGGGGGGGGGGGGTTGCCAGGTTCTAGAAGCCTGGATTGGCTGCTGTCAGAGAGAGGATGCTAGGCTTGATGGACCCTTGATCTTTTCCCAGTATGGCGGTGCTTATGTGCAGAGGAAGGCAACAAAACGTGTGCCAAAAGATGTATGAGAAAGAGAGTATCTCAATATGTATACCCTAGAGGAAAGGAGGGTTAGGGGGTGTATATCATAGAGGCCATGAAAAGGTGCAATGCAAACCATACATATTTCTAGTTTTTATTTGAATTGATTTGCTCTTTATCATAGGCGGTCGGTGGCCCAATTGTCTGGGGAGGCTAAAGGGGGTGGGGTTTACATCCATAATTGTCTGACACAGAAAAAAAAATAAGTAAAAATAAAATAATCACAATACCTTTTATTAAATTTAGATATTAAATATGTATCATGTCAAAGAATAAAGTGGTTGCTCAATGCATATACTAACCACAATTGCTCAACTGCAAAACAATATGCACAACTTTGTGCAAAAACACACTCATAACCTTACTGTACCATAAATATTACACTGGGCAGAACCTAATACACCAATATACTACCATACGGAAAATGCAGACCGTCAACAATATGAAACAAGGGATCATAATATCATGATACGTGTAGAGCCAAAAAACACCCTTTTAAGGTGGCTAGTGTTCACAATGAGCTCCTTTTATTAACGACCATATGTAGATCCTTCAAGAGGTAGTTTGTCATGATTTAGGCTCTAAAACCCTTTCTGATGTTTTGGTGCCACCTCAGTAAGGCCAACACACAATCTCTCCACTGCAAAACACTATACACAAACTTGTGCAAAAACACACTCATAACCTTACCAAACCATAACAGCACTAATTCCAAGGACAGGACGAGCTACAACCTTATGCCTGGAAAGGCAGCACTATAATTACACCTGGCTCTAACACCAGTACACAACCTAGTGAAACAAAACATAAACAAAACAAAAAGGGCTGCAAATACTACACGCTAGCAGAATACTGCATCTTGATCACACATGAAAAACACATGACAACAGATATGAAGGCAAAATACTGAACTGGAAAGTTACCTCAAGAATTCAGACTCATCACAGACAGTTCCAGGGTCCCCCTCCCTCCCAGACAGTTCAAGGGTCCCCCCTCCCTCCCCAACAGATCCAGGGTCCCCCCTCCCTCCATCACAGACAGTTCCAGGGTCCCCCTCCCCCCTGCATCACAGACAGTTCCAGGGTTCCCCCTCCCTCCCTCCATCACAGACCGTTCCAGGGTCCCCCTCCCTCCCAGACAGTTCCAGGGTCCCCCCTCCCTCGCTCCCTTCGAGTTCCAGGCTTCCTCCAAATTTTAAACATCACCTATCATACCTCGTGGTGTTAGAGCAGCAGTGAAAAGCATTGCAGGCTGCTGGGCTCCGTGCTTTGTTTTGCCTTCTCTCTCTCTCAGCTCTGGCCCGCCCTTGCGTAAACAGGAAATGAGGGCGGGCCAGAGCTGAGAGAGAGAGAGAGAGAAGGTAAAACAAAGCACAGAGCCCATCAGCCTGCAATGCTTTTCACTGCAGCTCTACCACCACGAGGTATGATAGATGAGAGAGAGAGAGAGAGACGCTTGGGGCTTGCGGCTGGGGAGGCTTAGCCTCCCCAAGCCTCTTATACTGGACGCCTATGCTCTTTATCCACTGTTGGAATTCCCTACATTTTTTTTAAAGATGTTATGTTCGCTGTGTCTTAACAAGAAAATCAGTGCAGGATGTTTTGGTAATACGATAGTTGGGTTCAGCTGCAGATTCTCTGAATATTGTCCTGTGATTGCCTCTGTAAGTGCCTAACAGACATCCATTTGTAAGTATAATTTGACTATATCTTTTAAGAAAGTCTATTAGGTTTGTTTTTTGTTGTTGTTTACATTATGGCAAAATTGTAGTAAGATGTTTATTTTTACACAGCGAAAAGAATTAGAATATATTTGTAACCAATGACATGATTGCAACAAAGGACAAACTGATTTTTTTTTGGCCATATAAAGGATCCTTTGATTTACAAATTTTGCAATAATTTATAAATTACTAGTAAAAGAGGCCCGTTTCTGGAGCAAATGAAATGGGCGCTAGCAAGGTTTTCCTCCCCAACACCCCCCCCCTACCCACCCCTTTGTCGTTGTGACGCCATTGCTCCGCACCTCCTGAACGTACGCCATTGCTCCGCCCTCAGTGTGTGACGCCATTGCTCCGCCCTCGACGTCATCACGTTTGACGCGAGGGCGGGGCCCGGAGACTTGGCGATTTCTGTGGCTTCACCACCACGAACCCTTCGAACCTGTCTTGAAGGAAATGACGTCAGTGGCTTGGCTTCACTGACGTCAGTGGCTTCAGAACGTTGAGGGTGAGTTTTATTATATAGGATATTGAAAAAACTAAAAAGAGGTACCTCTCCTGAAGCACCTTCAAGCTTTAAACCAGTAAGTTTTCGTTTCTCAACATGAGAATGACATTGACTCCTTACTTCAGAGTGAAAAATTTCCTCCCCTGCCACATACAGCGTAGCCAAGTTAGTTATTGTTTCTGAGAATAGTTGTTTGTTCCCTTATATCCCACTTAGTTTCACTGGCAACAGATCTAAGGTAGTCTGTGTTGTCAAAAGCCTGTTAAAAAAAAAAAAAGTCTGTTTCTTTTCTTCTTCCCTTCACACAAGGTCATATATTTTGTTTTGTTCTCCTGATATGCACTACTAGCAAAGGCTGAGTAATTAACACATTCCTGTATCTGACAGTTTAAGCTTTAACTCCTAAACCTTTTCTGTTAATTTTCCCTTCTTTATTTCTTGCTCCGTCACAGTTGCGACAGTGCGACACACTGTCATCCTTTTAACCGTAAAGCACTCTGACAAGCATCTCATTTCAACCATAAATCACACACTTAAACAGTGCATTCCAATTCTGTACCTTTCTCATGCTGTTTATCCTGTCTCTAACGGGTTTTTAGATAAGCAAATACTGTTAACAAAATAAACTCATTATTTCTGTTTCAAGATTTCGCATGGAACAATGCAATGATTCCCGGAACTGTGTGATTCACAGATAGTTTCCCTTTGCTGTTCTAAGTTATGCAGACGGGATTCCCATTGAAATAGCTTAGTGCAAGCTTTTTAATTCCAACTCAAATCGCAGAGCTAGATAGGTTTTGCAACTTACAGCCTTGAAACAAGATTTGTCTATGCCTAGTTTAAAAGTTTGTAGCTATTAGATTGAAGATTAAGAATTGTCCCATATACACAGGACCAGACTGTGTGTGCTTAAAAATCCCCAGATGCTTTTCTAAGTTACTGTCTATGTCTGTATCTATGTCTGTTTTTATGTACAAGTGGATAGAGACTGATCACCTCTATCCACTCTTTTTTTTTTGTTTGTTTGTCTCTTATTTCACAAAAATTGTAAAATCTGTTTATATCTTTGCCTTTGTTTGTAATATTCATTAATCATTAACAAACTGTTGCTAGACAAAAATTCTTGCTAGGAGCCTTCTTTCTCAATTATGAAAAATAGTTTATGTTTAATGGTTATGGAATTAATGTCTATTGTTTGAAATGTGTTAGAGTAAATAATATTCATTGGTCATGTTCTTTTGCTAATTGACATAGCTATTCCAGTGGAATATGGAAAGTATATATTTACTTATTCCTCAGTGCATTCCATCGGGGTTTCAGCTGCAGTTTAATCCCGATAGGGTATCTTGTACATTTTTTCTGCCTCTGAGGTAGCTGTGTTAATTCATATACATAAGAAGTACTTCTAGGTCTAAGACACCATTTTGGTAATTTATCATATTTAGTTGAATATAACACCATGTTTACTTTAAAAATTATGCCCAGTATTGAATTTTGATAACATGATCTAATTTATAACCTTTTAATTCCTTGTCTTTCATTTGTTAGTCTTTGCTGCTTTACACAGAATTGAGTATTGGGTTTCATCAATAAAATCCTTGTTGGTAAAAGTGAAAACACTCACCACGTGTCTTTCCTTGGTAACTCAATCTAGTTTACTGTCTGTGTCTTTATTTTTCATTTTCTGCTAGCATGTACCTTGGTGAAGACACACTAATGTGTTGGAACTGGTGCCTAGTGACTATCTTCTAACTCTTCTCTATTATATATCCACTTCTAAACTTCCATCCTTTTTTAAGGTTGGCAACCACTTGTTGTTCTGGCATATATATATATATATTTTGTTACATTTGTACCCCGCGCTTTCCCACTCATGGCAGGCTCAATGCGGCAGGCAATGGAGGGTTAAGTGACTTGCCCAGAGTCACAAGGAGCTGCCTGTGCCGGGAATCGAACTCAGTTCCTCAGTTCCCCAAGACCAAAGTCCACCACCCTAACCACTAGGCCACTCCTTCTCAAGGGCGGTCTTCATGCCAGCCTCACTGAACTCCCATGGGATTTATGCCATTCCAGCTATCATTCTAAGCCTCTCTTCTCCATAAAAGAGAGCATTTCTGACACACAAAGCCTGCTCCGGCTTCGCCCCGTACCAACTTGTGGGAAAGTTAAATATATTCATCAATTTTTATACTTACATAAAGTCTTATCACCGAGAACTGTTTTCGTGTCCTAATACCTAACATTTAAGAACAGCTGTGTTTTTTCTTTTACTACTTCCTGGCAGCAGAGGAGTTAAAAGCCGCAGCTCTGTTTTTTTTTTCTCTTCTCCTTTCTCTTGATGTGTGGGCGTGACTGTAACGTTCCAGTTTTGTTTTTCTTTCAGAGAAAATTCAGCTGCCTGTGAAATTTATTGTACGCAGACCTTTCCTTTAAAATTAACTGGCTTTCCTGCCTCTTGCTTCTTTATTACTTTTTTAACAGCTCAATTTTATTAGATTAAGTTCATGCTGAATGTGAATGGTGACTGAGAGACTGTCCTCAGTGCGTATACCCCTTGAAAAAGCCATAAGGAGCGAAACAGGCACCTGTCGGGGCAAGATCAGCACCTGGACGGACCGGAGGAAACGAGCGAGCATCTTTACAGATAAGTGGAGAATGCAGACGGCCATTATTGACGGTTAAGACGGCTAGTGCTTGGGCGCGAAAAGTATGGCTGCCCGAGCCATGAACAATTAAGCTCAGAGTGAAGACGGCTATTGTTAAGTGTGGACACCCAGTGTAAGGGCGCGTAAAGCATTACTGCAATAACCGAGCATTACGACAAATACCGTTGACATTTTTGGAATAGCAATACCAGAGGGTATAAAGCATATACATAAGTTGTGGAACATTTAAAAAAAAGAAAAAAAGAAGCAATATTAGAAATAAGAAAAATGTATATAAAAACAGATAAAAAAAAACTTTACATATAGTGGAAGGAGGGGGTCAGTTGATGATTACAACTGTCACAGAGGAAGGATACACCCGTGATTGGTGAGATACATTATCCTGGTGACCATATGAGACTGTCCCTGAAGTAAATCAGAATATTCACGCATCTGATACTCTCACAATCACTTCTACTGGTGTATGTGTTTATATTTCTAGAATAAGCAGCATAAAATGTATTGTACTGTTTTGGGATCTTGCCAGGTACTTATAACCTGGATTAGCCACTGTTGGAGACAGGATGCTGGGTTTGATGGACCTTATGCCTGTCTCTGTATGGCAATACTTATGTACTTATGATGTTATCTTGCCTCCTTCTGATTTCATGCTGTTATTGGTTGTGAGACCTTTAAGTAATGGAGCCGTCATGTTTGTGTGAGCCTGGACCAATAGCTGATTACAGCACCGTGTCGATGTATTGAGGTGTTTAAGCCTTTTGATCACTGAATTTATTTCGCACAGATTGTCTGGTATTACTGATAAGGTGTTCTTTTGCAGTTCCCAGTCCCTGAAGTAGTTTGCGAAACGCTGGCAGCATTGGACCCAGAGGCTGAATGTTTTCTATGAAAAATACGTTATTTTGGACTTTGGATATTAATGAAGACAGTTTTTTTCCTGGCTTTATGTGAGACACGTTGTCTGTGGAGGTTTTTATGCCTTTGATTGATTAGCGCTATAACAGGTTGCCTACGGGCCTTTACTCCATTCTTATTTATAATATAAGGTGAAGTTTCTTTTGAAAGATTTGGAATTTTTTTTCTTTTTACACATTTTAGAAGAACTCAAGACACCAACATACAAATCTTCGTTCTGAGGTTCGCTTGATATGGCTAGGATTGAGATTCAGGTCAGGCAGTACAGCAGCAATGACTTCTCCAGTGAGGTCTCCAGCAGTAATGCTGTTCAGCCAGTCTGAGCCAGAGATACTCTGTAAGGGAACATAAAAAAGTGAAAACATGGTGAAATGTCTTATTACTTTTAGACAGAGACAATACTAATTTTACGCACAGAATAGTAGTGGTCAATATTCAGTTTTGTCAAATCCTGTTAACTCTAACTGAATACTTAAAAAGATATCCAATGAAGTCAGAACCATTGAAATATGGCTACTTAAAGTTAACCAGACACTTTTTCTGGTTAACTTATTTCACATTTCAATCTGATTTAATATACCACCTATTACAAAGAGGCATATTTTCAAAGCACTTAGCCTTCCAAAGTTCCATAGGTTTCTATGGAACTTTGGAAGGCTAAGTGCTTTGAAAATATGCCTCTATCTCAACAGAAACTATCTAGGCTATATCTGGTCCAACTTAACTGGTTATATTTATCCAGATAGCATTCAACACTGGTGCCATTCCTGGAGAAATTCTGCACAACTGTCCAATATGGAACACCTGCAGAATTCCTTCACTTTGCACTTGCTCACATTAAACGTCATCTGATTATTGTCATGCAGATTATTGCAACGGAATCTACACGAGATGCAAAGAACAACTCACAAAAAAACTCCAGACCGCCCAAATTACAGCAGCCAGGTTGATATTCAGCAAAACACGCTTCGAAAGTGCCAAACCCCTTTGAGAAAAGCTGCGTTGGATCCCAATCAAAGAACGGATCATCTTCAAAATCTGCACTTTAGTCCACAAAATTATATATGGCGTAGTCCCAGGATACATGATAGACCTTATAGATCTACCAATAAGAAACAGTCGGATCGTCAAGATCATACCTAATCTTACACTACCCAAATTGCAAAGGACTGAAATATAAAACAACTTACACATCCGGCTTCTCCTACATAAGCGCACAACTATGGAATGGCCTCCCAAAAGCTGTGAAAACTATCCATGACCACCTGAACTTCAGGAAATCACTAAAAACCAACCTCTTCAAAAAGGCCTACCCCAACGACCCTACATAAACCTCTTCACCCAGAAGCACAGCATGCCTAATGATCGTACTGGACAACACACAATCTTCATCCCTTCCGACCCTCCACATATACCTCATTCGATCACTATACAACCTTGTATTTGCTAACAACTGACTGGGCAAACGCCTTGACGGTACTATGTAAGCCACATTGAGCCTGCAAATAGGTGGGAAAATGTGGGATACTGTTGAACAAAAGCATAAAAATGTTGAATAAAAGTATTAAAAATTGAAGTGGAATGCTTCAAAGAACAGCAGAGCTAGCTGGTTCAACACTAAATCTCCTGGGACATGATGGGGCCCACATCCATCAGCCAAAGGCAGGCTCCAGAAAGTCTGTGGGCTAAATAGGGGGGTAATAGAAAGCAGATGTTCTGCACATGATTAACAGTTTGTGGTATTCAGAGACTTGCACAGGAATGTTGTATGAGAGAATTAGTCAGAGGCCCGGTATAAAACTAGAGGGAACAAAGAAATAAGTAAGCATTTTGAATTTCTCTTTGTCTGTCTATAGCATTGCTTTAAGCACTCTGATTTCTCTCTCTGCTGTACATTGCTTTGTTTTTAAGCATTCATTCTGACTCCTTAGCTTTAAGCATGCTAATATCTTTGCTGTATATTGCTTGTGTAGATATGATTTGAGTACAGAAATGCTTCCTGACTATCCCAATTAAGGGTAATCAGTAGAATTGTAAATAAACTGTTATATTAAATATGAAATTCGTCTAGTCTTCTCTTCAAAGTGGCGAGCCAGCCAGGAGTACAATTAGGCCGCACACGGAAAAGAGAAGGCGAGACGAATAACAAATTAAGTGTTTGTTGTTAACGAAGTTTTTTACAGGATTTTGAGAGAGCAAGCGTTGTTTACGCCTGATTACTGTGCTCCACTGATGTGGGATTGATCAAACTACTGACGTGGACATACAGGTGACAACTCCTGGGCTTGCTAAAAAGAGAAATAAGAAGACGCGTAAGTAAGCTTACATTGTGGACTTATTAGTAGTATATTTGTTTAGCTTTGTAGTTTTCTGTTTTGTATATTTTCTTGGTTTAGGTGCAGTAGTATATTTTTGTAGGTTGTGGCTTTATAGGAGAAATTGTAATAGTCAGAATAAAATGAAAGGAAAAGGGGCAGATAAGAAAGAAAAGCCTCCTGTATATGCTATGTATTTAGATTTAGATAGTTCAAAAAAATGCACCCCTTTGCAGCATGTCATAGAATTATTCCCATTAGAAAAAAAACAGATTGAAAAAATACATGAGAAATGGGTTAAATATGAAGGAAAAGATTCTGTTTTGAGCTGGTCTCAGGATGGATCATTTGATCGTCCAAAATTATTATCTCTCCTGAGCTATTTACAAGAAAATAAAAATAAAACTAGGCAGAAGAAAAGCTTAGAGAAGCATCTTACAATTTGGAATTTATTTTCTGTAGCAGCAGATCTCTTTCATGCTGATGTAGATAGGATACAAAAAGAGGCAGAAAGAAATAATCCCCCGTCATATGAATCTAGCAGGGACACGTTGTGCCCCCTAAGGGCGACTGATAAAATGAAGGAATTAAAGTCAAAGCGCTCTGTGCCATGCGCTGGGTATTCGGCTCTTGATGACCCCCCCAGTGAGTCAGAAAGTGAAAAGGGAGGGGATAATGAGGACAGTGATGTGGGGACTAGGGAACAGAAAAAGGAAAAAAAACGGGTGAGACAGAAAGAAAAAGGAAAATCTAGTGCAGAATCAGGCACTTACCCTGATTTGAAAACCCTAATTACATCAGAACAATATGATCTGGCAACACAATTTGAAATTGAGGGACGGCTTCGGCTATGTACCGAGTCACCCCCTGAACCTTCCCTTAGAGTAGATCCTCAGACACCCACGTTTAAAATCAGGGAAACACCGCCCAAATTGACACCCAGACCGTCAAAGGCAATTTTTAAGGAAACCCATGTAGCTGCAGAACTTGTGAGATTGGATAAAACTAAATATGGGGCAGAATGGTGGGGAGTTACTAAGAACCTGTTGGAAGTTAAAGATCTCCTTTTCCCCTGTGATAAGGGAGGACCTACCTCACATGAGGACGTACAGAGTTTGACAAAAGTAATAAATAAATATTGCCCCAAGGCGGGAAGCCTGGGCTTTATTAAAGCAGGGCTGGAGTACTGGGACGATTGGTTTTACAAAATGAAACAGGCTGAAGAAGAGGTGGAAGAGGAAGGTAAACAGGAGATTTGCAGTGCTTTAGATAGTAGTGCTTTACACATGCCAGTTATGACGCGCTTGGACGCAGCTGGCAATCGAATACAACATTACAAACCATACACCCCCGTAGATGTTACAACTTTAGTTGCAAAAATTCCCAGTATAGTGAAAGGAGCTCGTATGTGGTTAGATGGGATAGAACAGGCAACTGCAGGGACTCAATTGACTATTGGAGATTTTAAAGCTTTATGTGCAGCATCGGGTATCAGTATTTCTCAACTGGCAGTGCAGTGTGGATATCAGCGTCTGCTGTTACATACTGCAGATGGGGATGTATATGCAGGGAATGTTAAGGCTGCTCTTTCTGCAGCTCTGCATGTAATGTATCCAACCCCGATTGATTTTTCAGCCATAACGGCAAATAAGTGGGACCCTAAAACTGATTTTTCGGCACATTTGACAAAATGTATAAATTTGTATAAGGCTCAAACAGGGCAAGATGCAGATGTGGATCATAATGTAGCAGTATTTTTACACCTATTTATGTCCACACTGCCTGATAATATGCGTAAGAATTTAGATGCTGTTATTGCCCTGTCCTCAAAGCCGTGGCCAGAAATAAGAGAGACATTGATGCATTTTAGTAATGTGCATCGTAAACTGATAGAGACCCCACAGAAAGAACAGGCTAAATTAACTTCTAAGTTAATGACTATGCAGTTAAAGGATTTGGAAAGCAAGGAACAGGATAGAAATAAAAAACAAGAAACAATTGTAACACCCTCTGCCTCACCTCCACAGGTCATTTACTATGTACAACCGGGATATAGCCGGCCGTACCAACCAAGGGGACGAGGTATGGTTAGAGGCAGGGGTAGAGGTCGAGGGATGCAAGGATCAGGACTATCACCTAATAGAAGGGCACATGTACAATGTTGGGGATGTCAGCAATTTGGTCACTATGCTTCAGAATGTTATCAGAATGCAGGAATGCCCCAAGTACAAATGCAGACACAGCAAGGATTGATGCCACAAGTAATAGGGATGCCTGTGAGTGCCCCGCAGACTGCAATACAGCAGCCAGCGACGCAATCACAGGGACCAAGAGCGGCAGTACAGAGACAGGGTACTGTAAATGCTTTTCCAACTTGGCAGAATATTCCAGATCAATGCTATTGACTGGAAGCAGACCAGTGTCAGGAAGAGGGAATGATTTTCAGATTAGACACAAGGGAACCCTTTATTACATTGACAATTGGCAAATATGGAACTCCTGTGAGATTTTTGATAGATACAGGGGCGAGTACTTCTGTGTTGTGTGTAAAACCACTAGGAGTTAAGCTTTCAAATCAGTATAGAACAACAGTGGGATTTACGGGGATAGAACAAAGAAAAAGGCTAACAGAACCGATTCTGGTGCGCTTGGAATGCCAACCGCACGGTTCAAGGGAGGCTGTGGTACCCTTCTTAGTGGCACCTGATTGCCCAGTAAATTTGTGTGGTAGAGACTTATTGTCTCAATTAGGATTGTGTTTAGATTTTGGAAATAAAGAAATACCAAGTTTGCTCACCATGGTTCAACAGTTGAATAATGAAAATAAAGTAAGGGTTATGGAAGAATTACCACAACATATTTGGAGTACAAGTGATTCACCATATGGACTAGCTGTAAATGCAAAACCCCATAAGATAGAATTAATAGAAGGGGCAAAGGGGCCGAAGCAAGACCCTTACCCCATACGACCTAAATTAGTATCCAAAACCCTGGAGCACATTGATAAATTATTGAAATGTGGTATTATTGAACCTTCAGTATCCCCGTATAATACCCCATTGTTTCCAGTCCCAAAAGGGGAAAACAATGTAAGGATAGTACATGATTTAAGAGAGCTAAATGAGGTTACAAAAAATCAATTTCCGATTTGTGCAAATCCTGCTACACTTTTGCACACCCAGAATATATATGCATATAACACTGTTATTGACTTGTCTAATGCATTCTTTTCAATACCTCTTCACCCAGAGTCTAGGGATTTGACGTCATTTATAGTACAGAATGAGGCATACAGGTGGACTAGGATGCCTCAAGGCTTTACTGATAGTCCATCGGTATTCTCAAAACAACTAATGATGGATTTAAAGGATTTCAGGAGTCAATTGCCTGACACGGTGTCATTGTTTGTCTATGTAGATGATATTCTACTGTCTGCTGAGACTGAAGCAGAATGCCTAGAATGGACTAGAAAATTATTTTTGTTATTAGGAGAGCTAGGATATAAATGTAACAAGGAGAAATGTATTGTAGCTCAGTCTACTGTCACCTTTTTAGGACAAAATGTTTCAGCAGAACATAAGGTCATTATACCGGAAGTTATATCTATTTTAAATGAGACTCCGGTACCGCAAACAGTTACCCAGTTACGTGCTGTTTTGGGAATGTTAAATTACTGCAGACAATGGATACCAAATTATACACAAAAAGTAATGAGACTTTATAAACATTTGAAACTGCCCGCAGCCACACCAAAGAATACACTAATTGTATTGGAAGAACAGGATAAGATGGTATTGGCTAAGATTGTGAGGGATTTATTATCCCCAGGACCGTTAGCAGTAATAGATATCCAATCACCTGTGCATCTATGGGTAAAAGACATGGGAAACAGTTGGGCAGCTATGATTAATCAAAATAATGAAGTAAATGCACCAGTAGCTTTTTTGTCAGGCTCTTTTAATCATGTGGAAAAGGGAATGAAAGAGGTACCAAAGTTACTGACAGCTATAGTGGCTGCAGTAGGTAAATGGAGAGCACAAATGCCTTTTGTTCCTATTGTAATACATACCAACCACACGATTAAAACGCTGTTGAGCCCTAGCCAGACGGCATTGACAGCCACTAGATTTGGAAAATATCAAGCAGTACTTTTAGGACAAGATATAAGAATAATACCATTAACTAAAGAACAGAGAAATAAAATAGATCTGCTTTTTCCTGTCAATTTGGAGGGTGAGATTGATACTATAGAAATTCCTACATTTCACTGTCTTACTTTTGAACCCTTATCTGATGGATTAATATGGTTTACAGATGGAGCTTGTGAAAGGACTGTTGCAGGCTTTGCCTGCGTGCAGGTAGATGAGAATCTAAGAAAGATAATGCAAGTACAATATAAAACCCCTCCTGATCATACTGCACAGCATGCTGAACTTTTAGCCGTTATTACGGCCTTACAACACACTGATATGACTCAAAATGTCACTATATATACTGATAGTGGTTACATTGCAAGTTCACTACAGTATCATATATTAAAATGGCAGCGTAGGGGGATGATAACCAGTGCAGGTAAAAATTTACAACATTACACATATTGGAAATTGCTGTTTGAAATTTTGGCAAGAAGGGAACGTGAAGGTAGAAAAACTGCAGTTGTGTGGACCCCGGCCCACACTGAAAAGCCAACTTTTGAGGCACTAGGTAATGCAATGGCTGATGCAGCAGCAACGGAGGTGGTTAAGCAAAGTGAAAAGATTTTGTATAATACTAGACAGACACAGGAAGGGCCACTTACGAATGTAGATAAGATTGAAATGTGGCAGCCAGAGGGACAGGAAAGTGAAAAATGGTTGAAGAGAGGATGTATGAAGTTGGGAAGTGAATGGTTTAATGAGGAAGAAGGATTACCTTGCATGCCAATGAGCCAGGCGATTAAGGTATTGGCTGAGTGGCATGCAACCATGCATTGGAATAAAGATACAATGAAACAACAGTTTGAGCAAAGATTTTGGACTTTAAAAATTGATAACTTGATTCAACAGGTTGTGCAGAATTGCATGGTATGTAATATTAACATACCTAAACGAGGTCCTAAAATATCACCTGGGACACTTCCAATACCAGAAGGCCCAGCAAAAGAATGGTATATTGACTTCACTGATATGATTATTCCAGTGCAGGGAAAAAGGTATTTGTTAGTTTGGGTGGATGCTTTTCAAGGTGGGTAGAAGCATTTCCATGTAAAAGGGAGACAGCACATGAAGTGGTACAATGCCTGGTAACTCATATTATGCCAAGACATGGGTGTCCATCTAGAATAATTTCTGATAACGGGACACATTTTAATAACAGTGTTTTGAAAGAAATGGCAACGATTATGGGTTTAACACACAGAAAGGTATCAGTGTATCGCCCCACCTCCAATGGTTTGGTGGAACGCTACAATGGCATTTTAAAAACAAAATTGAGAGTCTTACTAAAATCT
Organism: Microcaecilia unicolor; assembly: GCF_901765095.1. Classification (NCBI taxonomy): domain Eukaryota; kingdom Metazoa; phylum Chordata; class Amphibia; order Gymnophiona; family Siphonopidae; genus Microcaecilia; species Microcaecilia unicolor. Next base: position 535,210,634 of record NC_044033.1, on the reverse strand, counting down.
CTCAATAAAGAAATGGTGGGAAAATTATATACCTGGCTTGATTTGTTACCATTAGCTTTGATGGTTATAAGGGCCCAACCTAATGGGCGTACTAAATTGACCCCATTCCAAATTCAGACAGGACGTCATTTCTTCCCGATGCAGACAGCAAGTACTGATAATACAACTCAGTACTGGCAAAAATTACAACCAATGCTAAATTTGACCAGTGACATGATTCGTACAAATGTATCACATCAGGTAGGGAATAATGATGTTTGTGCTTTTAAAGTAGGTGACCTAGTACTGCGAAAGAACTTTACACATAAAACATGGAAGGATCCTGTGTATGTAGGGCCTTTTGCTATCACGGCCCTTACTCAGACCTCTGCCCGTCTGGAAGGTCATACTTCTTGGATACACTTATCAGATATTCGACGAACTAATAATATTGAAATGGACAAAGAATAAACAAACATGTCCCGAAACATGATGGTATTGGGATGTTGTTGTTTGTTAATGGACAATGAACACATATGATAATAGACTTGTTACAGTGGCCAAGATGTTGAATTTGACTGATTGTATCATATGTGCCCATATCCTTGTCCTTGCCAACTATGATATATGGGACTACAATGATAAAACCATGACTGTGATCCCAATAATACCTGTGTAAGAGATGATGAAAACCTTCATTGGACAAATGAGACTATTTATAAGCAAGCCTTGCTTATGGACAAGTACCCACAGACATCATGTTGGTGTCTGATTAATAGTATGACAACTGAACACATTCCCCCGATAAAGTGCACTTACACGCAGAATGTTGTAACAACTGTTAATGAATGTTATGCTTTTAATTTGTGTAATTTTTAATGCCACATCAGCTAATGAAAAGTAAGAATGAATGACAGTGTACTTCCCTTTGATGAAGCTCACTGTCCTATAAATTATATACCTCAAGAAATATGTACCCTAGTACAATTGAATCTGTTTAATGTTGTATAACATGTATTAGCATGTTTGCAAAAATGTGCCAGGATGCTTTTAAAATGATAACTGAAAAAGAATGAATAGAACTTTAATATGTCAGCCAAAAATATTGAAAAAGCGTGCAGAAACTGAATGCCACAAACAAGGGGGGAGGAGATTTAGAAGGGAGGTAAGGAAACAACAGACTGGAGCTGAAACAGATGTTTGAGGCCTGAAACAATTAGTCCTCAAAAGGGAGGATTTGTTGAACAAAAGCATAAAAATGTTGAATAAAAGTATTAAAAATTGAAGTGGAATGCTTCAAAGAACAGCAGAGCTAGCTGGTTCAACACTAAATCTCCTGGGACATGATGGGGCCCACATCCATCAGCCAAAGGCAGGCTCCAGAAAGTCTGTGGGCTAAATAGGGGGGTAATAGAAAGCAGATGTTCTGCACATGATTAACAGTTTGTGGTATTCAGAGACTTGCACAGGAATGTTGTATGAGAGAATTAGTCAGAGGCCCGGTATAAAACTAGAGGGAACAAAGAAATAAGTAAGCATTTTGAATTTCTCTTTGTCTGTCTATAGCATTGCTTTAAGCACTCTGATTTCTCTCTCTGCTGTACATTGCTTTGTTTTTAAGCATTCATTCTGACTCCTTAGCTTTAAGCATGCTAATATCTTTGCTGTATATTGCTTGTGTAGATATGATTTGAGTACAGAAATGCTTCCTGACTATCCCAATTAAGGGTAATCAGTAGAATTGTAAATAAACTGTTATATTAAATATGAAATTCGTCTAGTCTTCTCTTCAATACAAATGCAACAAATAAATAAATTAGAACACTACTACTACTAATGATCATTTCTATACAGTCTATACATTTCTATATATTATCTACGGTGAAGCTCCGGGATACATGACAGACTTGATCAACCTACCAACTAGAAACACATCTGAATCAACACGAATGTACCTAAATCTGCAGTACCCAAGCTGCAAAAGACTCAAATACAAATCAACATACACGTCCAGTTCTTCCTACATAAGCACACAACTGTGGAACGCATTACCAAAAACCTTGAAAACTACGAACGACCACCTAAACTTCCGGAAAACACTAAAAACTAACCTGTTTAAAAAGGCATATCCTACCAATCCCACATAAATGCCTGATCTCTGCAACACAACAAAACTAAAGAACTTAATGGACATAACACAACTCTTCCGTTGTACAATTCCCTAGTGTGGCTGTGCCACATGAACTTTATCTTACCACATCATCACTTTGTATTTGTTTACACCGGAGACTGTAATGCCTCTCCTGTGCTATGTAAGCCACACTGAGCCTACAAATAGGTGGGAAAATGTGGGATATAAATGTAACAAATAAATAAATATACAGCTACTAGATGTACGCCGCGCCGCACACATTACATGCAGGTACTTTCTCTGTCCCTAGTGAGCTCAAACTGCCCCTGTGGTATATCTTATTACCTTGAACAAATAACTTTATCTTCTATCAACACAGGCACCCAATTAGAGTATAAACATGTAGACAGTGAAAAATTGCAGGAAGATCTTTGGAAATTGAAAGACTGGGCATCCAAATGGCAGATGAAACTTAATGTGGACAAATGCAAAGTGATGCACATTGGAAAGAATCATCCAAATCATAGTTACCTAAGGCTAGGGTGCACCTTGGGGGGTCAGCATCCAAGAAAAAGATCTAGATGTCATTGTAGATAATATGCTGAAATTCTCTGCTCAGTGTGTGGCAGCGGAGGCCAAAACAGCAAACAGGATGCTAGGAATTATTAGGACAGGGATGGTAAATAAGCATGAACATACTTTAATGCCTCTGTATCACTCCATGGTGTGAACTCACCTTCAGTATTGCTTTCAGTTCTGGTTGCCATATCTTAAAATAGATACAGCAGAATTAGAAAAGGTTCAAAGAAGAATGACCAAAATGATAAAGGGGATGGAACTCTTCTCATATGAGGAAAGGCTAAGGAGGTTGGGGCTTTTCAGGTTGGAAAACAGATGGATAAGGGGAGATATGATTGAGGTCTACAAAATCCTGAGTGTAGAACGAGTAGAAATAAATCGATTTTACACTCTTTTAAAAATTACAAACACTAGGGAACACTCAATGAAGCTACATGGAAATACATGAGGATAAAAAAGGTTTAGACAAATTCCTGGAGGAAAAGTCCATAGACTGTTATTGAGACAGACACAGAGAAGCACTGAATGTTGCTGCTAATAGAGTTTCTTCCAGGTACTTGTGACCTGGCTTGGCCACTGTTTGGAAAGCTGAATACCGGCCTAAATAGACCATTGGTCTGACCTAGTATGGCTACTTGCAAGTTCTATCTGAAATCTAAAAGCCTTGCAGAACAGACCATAGTAAATAAGGTGTCCTTAAATAAAAATCAGACAAAAGATTGCAAATTAACACTGTCAACTTGTAGGGGTATTTCCCTGTGATCTAGCCTGAGCTGGTCTTGGCCTATACAAGTCTATGACATCTTGGTACAATAAGATGGCTGCTGCAACCCTCTGACCTGCTCATCTCTGTGTCAGCAAGATCCAGCTTCAGCTTGTGGAAAATCACTGACAGGCTTGCTGAAGCCAAGGACATTCTGTGTTCCAACCATCCCCCTTCTATCTCTGAGAAGCTGAGAAGGGAGGCAGAGCCATGGCACCAGAAGTTACTATCTCTATGGTCACAAAACAAAGAACTCTTCTTACCCATGCACTGGACTGTACGAGAAGGATTGGTCAAGGCTAGCAGCCGAGCGAGAGGTCTGGAAGAACGCGGGAAGAGTGGGAGAAAGGTTAGTTGGAGACCCTCGGAGGAGGAGTACCTGTGAAGGAACTGAGAAATCCAGCAAGGCTCGGGGTGAGCTAGAGACTGTATGATACCAACCTTGTGACCTACATAACTGGTGCAAATACCTGTGGCAGAGATATTGGCTCTGAATACCAACGGAGCGACGGAAACCTGCTTGGTTGCTGAGTAAGACCTGCACTATATCTAAGACACAGACAGCTGAGATAGCGTCTGGGGAGATTCTGCTCTGGTCTTATCCGAAGCCGTCATCAGGACAGCGTGGTAAGATCACAGTGATATATTTCCTGGTCTGTGGTTAGGCAGTGGTTTTATCTAAGTACGACTGGTTTATGTCAGCTCTTGGTCAGGGACAGCTGCTAATGTGTATTTTGCATAAGATGTGATAAGTTTTCATAAGGATCATTAGGATGTCATTTGTACTGTTCTAATCATTACTGTACGTAGTCTCAGAATAATCAGAGTGTAGTTAGCCAATATATTTTGTTAGTGTGCATATCAGTAAGAGATATTATATTGTATATAAGCTATTGCAGAGTGTTCCTATTTTTCTACCTACAATAAATTATAATATTATCATCTGTGACGTGGCTTTGGTTCTTTGGCGGGGAACAAAACACTGGCAGGGTGCCAGCAACAGGGTTCCTATATAATTTTCCCCTAGACTGAGCGGGAACCTTGTAATAAGTATTATCAGGGAATAATTATTGCCCTAATTACTTATTTTCACCCTACAAACTACTGAGCAAGATGTAAACAGGAACACCAAACATAGTTTGAAATGTCTATATGCAAACACCAGAAGCCTAAGAAATAAGATGGGAGAGTTAGAATATATTGCACTAAATGAAAAATGAAATATAATAGGAATCTCTGAGACCTGGTGGAAGGAGGATAACCAGTGGGACACTGTCATACCAGGGTACAAATTATATTGCAGTGATAGGGTGGATCGAATTGGTGGAGGGGTAGCATTGTATATTAAGGAGAGCCTTGAAACAAATAGATTGAAAATTCTTCAAGAAACAAAACACATCTTGGAAATCCTATGGACTGAAATTCCACGTGTAAAGGGGAAAAGGACAGTGATAGGACTACTTTCTGGAGAAGCTGGTATAGGAGCCAATAAGAGAAGGAAACATTCTAGACCTAGTCCTTACTGGAGTGCATGATCTGGTGCAGGAGATAACGGTGCTGGGGCCATTTGATATCAGCTTTGGAGTAAGTACACACAGAAAATCCAATACATTAGCGTTTAACTTTCAAAAATGAGACTTTGATAAAATGAGAATAACTTAGAGGAGCAGCTGCAAAGGTCAAATATTTACATCAGGCCTGAATAGTAAAGTTGAATGGAGTGTGTTTTCCTGAAAGGGTACAAATTATATTGTAGTGATAGAGTGGATCGAATCGGTGGAGGGATAGCTTTGTATGTTAAGGAGAGCCTTGAATCAAATAGACTGAAAATTCTGCAGGGAACAAAACACATCTTAGAATCTCTATGGATTGAAATTCCATGTGTAAAGGGGAAAAGGACAGTGATAGGAATGTACTACCGTCAACCTGGCCAGGATGAACAGAGGGATGTAGAAATGTTATCAGAAATTATGGAGGCTAACAAACTGGGCAACACAATAATAATGGGTGATTTCAATTACCCCAATATTGACTGGGTAAATGTAACATCAGGGCACGCTAGGGAGGTAAAATTTCTTGACGAAATCAAGGACTGCTTTATGGAGCTGTTCGTACAGGATCCAACAAGGGAAGGAAAAATTCTAACCCTAGTCCTTAGTGGAGCACATTATTTGGTGCAGGAGGTAATGGTGCTGGGGCCGCTTGATAAAAGCAAACATAATATGATCAGATTTGATATCTGGAGTACGTACACACAGGAAATCCAATATGTTAGCATTTAATTTTCAAAAAGGAGAGCAATGACAAAATGAGAAGAACATTGAAAAAAAGAAGAGCAGTTGCGAAGGTCAGAAATTTACATTAGGCGTGGATGCTATTCAAAAATACTATCCGGGAAGCCAGGCCAGTTATATTTCATGTATTAGAAAAGGAGGAAGGTTGTTTAAGGAATGAGTCCATCGGATCTCTTTAAAAAAATACCTACAAGAAGTAGCTATTCCCCCATATAACAAGATCTACTATCTATCATTGCCTAAACAATCAGAAGCTGGTGTTAAGGTTGGAGAATCATTATCTTCAAAATAACCATTGGTATTACAACAAAATGTTCAAGAGATCCAAGATATCTGAGCTTTGTTAGAAGAATCAATCTCAGAAGTGGCTCAATGTCGAGCTTTAATAGTATCACTAGTTTTTGAGCAAGATCTGAATTCTATAATTAAAATGTACTTTAAAAACTCCTTAAAACCATATTGTGGACAAAGAATCTGGATTTTTCCGGATGTCATTAAATCAACACAAGACAGGAGGAAACAATTTTTGACTTTAACAGAAGAGACCAGGGCAATGGGAGCTACATTTCTATTAGTTTATCCTTGCAAATATTTAGTTAAATAGATGGGAAATAAATATGTATTCTTTGAACCAGAACACCTAAAAAATTTCTTGAAATGAAAAAAAATATCCAATAAGCCAAAAGAGTAAGAGTAAGACAACTGATTACTAAATGTATATAATGGGATATTACAGACCAGGCCATTTACTAATCTTACTTTATAATTTTTCATTATGATCGCCTTATCTTCCACACGTCTCCCCCTTTGATTTAGATTGTGGTCTAAGGAAATGAAAACTTGACTGTGAAAAAGCATTGTTATTTGTTTCTTTGAGAGTTATTCTCAAATTTTTCATTGTATTTCCATGCATGTGTATCATGTAAAATTGTAAAAAAGCAATTAAATAAATGATTAAAAAAAAAAAAAGAAGGAGGAAAGAATGCCAAACGACAGCAGTGAGGTGAAGGAAACTATCAGAGCTAAAAGAAAATCCTTCAGAAAATAATAAGAAACAGTATAAGGAATGGCAAGTCAAATGCAAAGAGCTGAGAGAGAAGGCAAGGAAAGATTTTGAAAAGAGGACTGTGTTGGAGGCAACACACATAGTAAAAACCTTTTTAGGTATATTAGAAGCAAGAAGCCGCCAAAAGAATCAGTTGGACTGCTAGATGATCGAGGGGTAAAAGGGGCACTCAGGGAAATCAAAGCCATAGCAAAGAGATTAAATGAATTCTTTGCTTCGGTCTTCACCGAGGAAGATTTGGGAGAGATACCGGTGCCAGAAATGGTATTCAAAGTCGACGAGTCAGAGAAACTGAATGAAATATCTATAAACCTGGAGGATGTAATCGCACAATTTGACAATTTGAAGAGTACCAAATCGCCTAGACTGGATGGCATTCATCCCATGGTACCAGAAGATTGGAGGATGTCGATTTTTTAAAAAGGTTCCAGAGGTGAGCTGAGAAATTATAGACAGGTGAGCCTGACATCAGTGCCAGGCAAAATGGTAGAGACTACTATAAAGAACAAAATTACAGACCATATTCAAAAGCATGGATTAATGAGACAAAGCCAACATAGATTTAGTGAAGGGATATTTTGCCTCACAAATCTATTACATTTCTTTGAAGGGGTGAACACACATGTGGATAAAGGTGAACCAGTTGATATTGTGTATTTAGATGTTCAAAAGTCATTTGACAAAGTACCTCAGGAAAGACTCCAGAGGGAACTGGAGAGCCATGGGATAGGAGGTACTGTTTTGTGGATTAAAAATTGGTTAAAAGACAAAAAAAACAAAGGGTAGTAAATGGTCAGAATTCTCAATGGAGAAGGGTAGATAGTTCGGTTCCCTAGGGGTCTGTGCTGGGACTGCTGCTTTTTAACATATTTATAAATAATCTAGAAATGGGAATAATTAGTGAGGAAATTAAATTTGCTGACGACACAAAGTTATTCAAAGTTGTTAAATTGCAAGAGAATTGTGAAAAATTACAAGAGGATTTTATGAGATTGGGCATCCAAATGGCAGATGATGTTTAATTTGAGCAAGTGCAAAGTGATGCATGTGGGAAGGACGAACTCGAATTATAGCTACATAATACAAGGTTCCACATTAGGGGTCACTGACTAAGAAAGGGATCTAGAAGCCATCATTAATGATGCATTGAAACCCTCTGCTCAGTGTGCGGTGGCAGCTAAGAAAGCAAATAGAATGTTAGGTATTATCAGGAAAGGAATGAAAAACAAAAATGAGGACGTTATAATGCCTTTGTATCGCTACATGGTGCGACCGCATCTCAAATATTGTGTTCAATTCTGGTTGCTGCATCTAAAAAAGATATAGTGGAATTAGAAAAGGTACAGAGAAGGGCGATAAAAATGATAAAGGGGATGAGACGACTTCCTTATGAGGAAAGGCCAACGTGGCTAGGGCTCTTTGGCTTGGAGAACAGACGGCTGAGGGGAGATATGATCGAAGTCTATAAAATAATGAGTGAACGGGTTGACATGAATCAATTGTTTACTCTTTCCAAAAATAGTAGGACTAGGGGGTATGTAAATGAAGCTAGAAAGTAGTAAATTTAAAACGAATCGGAGAAAATCTTTCTTCACTCAACATTTAATTAAATTCTGGTATTCGTTGCCAGAGAATGTAGTAAAAGCAGTTAGCTAAGTGGGGTTTCAAAAAAGTTTGGACGGCTTCCTACAGGAAAAGTCCATAGACCATGATTAAAATGGGCTTAGGGAAAATCCACTACATATTTCTAGGATAAGCAGCATAAAATGTACTGTACTTTTTGGGGATCTTGCCAGGTACTTCTGACCTGGATTGGCCATTGTTGGAAACAGGATGCTGGGCTTGATGGATCTTTGGTCTGTCCCAGTATGGCAGTACTTATATAGGACATTTCTAGAACATAGCACTTAGAAGGAGCTTATTCTATTGAGGAATGCAACATCTACTTTTCTTTTGTACAATATAAGCCTAACGGTACATATGCATCTAAAAGTTAGCCGAGAGCACTTACACAGCTTTCGAGCTGGTGTCAGTGTTACTGCCTAATTGTCACAGACAGGAACTAAGTTATAGCATTCTGTAAGTCCTCTCCTTGCTCCACCTCTGCACATGTTATGCAAATTAAAAAGATATTTGCACAATAGAGCTTAGGGAGAATTCTGGCTATTATTCAAAACATTTGTGTGTGTAATTGGCATCTACTTTATGCATAAGCTTACCTACATGTCAAAGCCTGTTTGTGTGCCTAAAACATTGTTGTACAATTTTTACATCGTTTCCCCATCTCATTGAATCTCAATGTATGGACTTGAATATGATTGACAGACGATTTTCTTTTTTTCTTTTGTCTTACTTAATATTGAAATATGTTTATTGTTATATCATACTTTTCTGTAGAAGTGCTTTTCTTTGCTTAATTTTTGAATTATTGATAAATTAACCCCCCACTCAAAAAAAATACATTGTTTGCCATTTTAAATGGCTGTACAATTTTAACATCATTCCCCCCTCCCATTTACCCCCCCCAAAAAAATAAAAAATAAAAAACAAAACAAAACAAAACAATGCCTTACCCATACAGTTCCTTTCCTTGGGGCAATAAAAAAGGCCTTGAATCCCAGATAGCCAGCATCCAGGTAGTGAACTCCACAAACTCCGTAACTAAAACAATTTATAGAGAATAATTAGATGTAAAGATGTTTCTGCTTAAATATTCTCTTACTATAGTCCTTGCATGCATACTTTAAATATGATTTAAATTAAATTGAGGCTTCTGTGATGCTCCCTCTGCAAACAGACAGACTACTTTCTTCTCAATTATTGCTCAGTGACACTTGATGTCTCTGATCCCAGTAAAAATCTACAGAAACGTACATTCACTATTTACTAGGCCATTACATTATGGAAATATGACAGATCTAAGAAAACAGAAAGCTGAGAACAAGTATCAAGGGGAATAGAAAACAAGGGCACCTGGCAAGCTTCCCAAACGTACAAACATTCTATACATGTTATTCCTGGAATTGTGGATTTTTCCCAAGTCCATTTAGTAGCGATTTATGGACTTGTCCTTTAAGAAACCGTCTAACCCATTTTTAAACTCTGCCAAGTTAACCGCCTTCACCACGTTCTCCGGCAAAGATTTCCAGAGTTTAATTACATGTTGCGTGAAGAAATATTTTCTCCTATTTGTTTTAAATGTACTACACTGTAGTTTCATCGCATGCCCCCTATTCCTAATATTTTTGGAAAGCGTGAACAGACGCTTCACATCCACCTATTCTACTACTACTACTTAACATTTCTAGAGCGCTACTAGGGTTACGCAGCGCTGTACAAATTATTTTATATACCTATATCTTGTCTCCTCTCAGCCGTCTCTTCTCCAAGCTGAAAAGCCCTAGCCTCCTTAGTCTTTCTTCATAGGGAAGTTGTCCCATCCCCGCTATCATTTTCGTCGCCCTTTGCTGCACTTTTTCCAATTCCACTATATCTTTCTTGAGATGCGGCGACCAGAATTGAACACAATACTCAAGGTGCAGTCGCACCATGGAGCGATATAACGGCATTATAACATCCTCACACCTGTTTTCCATACCTTTCCTAATAATACCCAACATTCTATTTGCTTTCAGAGCCGCAGCAGCACAATGAGCAGGTTTCAGTGTATTATCAATGACGACACCCAGATCCCTTTCTTGTTCCGTAACTCCTAATGTGGAACCTTGCATGACGTACCTATAATTCGGGTTATTTTTTCCCCACATGCATCACCTTGCACTTGCTCATATTAAACATCATCTGCCATTTAGCCGCCCAGTCTCGTAAGGTCCTTCTGTAATTTTTCACAATCCTGTCACGAGTTAACGACTTTGAATAACTTTGTGTCATCAGCAATCAGAATCCACAACAAAACCCTACGCGATCATTTGAATTCTGTCTTGTTTTACAGACCTCCAGGTAACTGGAACAAATGCCAAATTAGCTTCATGGACTTCATCTCAAACACATGTGTAACCAACTCCAATGTACTAGTACTAGGAGACATCAACCTTCATTTAGAAGACCCAAACTCAATCAACACACGGGAATGTAAGGAATTCCTCCACTTATGGGATCGCAAATGGCCACAAATGCAAGCAACCCACGTCAAAGGGCACACACTTGATCTCATCTCACACAAACTTTCAACAGACCAGAACTTAATAATAACCGGTATTAACTGGACTGAAACACCCTGGACTGATCACTACAAACTAAACTTATCCCTACACTGGCGGAAGAAGGGATTACACCAAATACAAGAACACACATCCTACAGCACAAGAGGTCAAGCAGACACGAAAACATTCTGGCAACTGATATAGAACAATGAATGGACTGCACAAACAGACTCCATATACTTCCTGATGGAATGGGATAAAAGATGCAAATGCATACTAGATGAAATAGTACCCTTACGAAAGCATAAATTGATACCATGGTTCAACGATGAACTAAAAAAGCTAAAAACACAATCCAGGAAATTCGAACGAGCATGGAAAAAAAAAAAGACGAACACACACTCAACACATGGAAACAATCACAAAGAAAATACAAATACACAATAAGACAGATAGATCATACTATAAAACTAAAATAGGGACAGATTACAAAGACATGAAGAAATTATACAAACTCGTGAACAAACTCCTAGACACCAACTTGGTCACTACAACGAATACAGACATCCCATCTGCAGATGAACTTGCTAAGTATTTCAATGAAAAAATTGTAAACCTACACAACACGCTACCTCATGACAACACTGACATCGAAAACTTCCTTAATGAGTTGGACCCAACCACTGGAGAATACCCGGCTGACCGAACCTGGTTAAACTTCACCCTCCTTACCGTCGATACAATTACACAAGCGATCAGCAGGTTCTCCAACAATCAATGAAAACTAGATACCTGTCCCAATTACCTAATGAAATCCGCCCCTGACCGTTTCACAGCAGACCTCACATCCCACCTAAAACTACATGCTTCAGCAAGGTCTCTTCCCTAAGGAAAATGGCAATATCCTACTCACTCCGATACCAAAAGACACCAAGAAAAAAACAAATGAAATCACTAATAGCATCCATCCCATTGATAGTCAAACTGATGGAAAGCATGGTAGCCAAACAACTTACAGATTATATAAACAAATTCTCAATATTATACGAATCACAATCAGGTTTTCGCCCCCTCCACAGCACAGAAACAGTACTACTCACCCTCCTAGCCAAATTCAAGCAGGAAATAGCAATAGGCAAAAACATCTTCCGCCTCCAATTCGACATGTCTAGTGCATTTGACATGGTAAACCATAATATATTAATAAGATTACTAGATAAGTTCGGGATCGGTGGAAACATACTTAGCTGGATCAAGGGTTTCCTAACCACAAGAACATATCAAGTAAAATCAAACTCAAACATATAATCACTGTGGAAAGCAGACTGTGGAGTACCATAACGATCATTGCTATCACCGATCCTCTTCAACCTAATGATGACCCCACTAGCCAAGTCCTTATCCAACCAAGGTTTTAACTACTACTACTACTACTATTACTACTATTTAGCATTACTATAGCGCTACAAGGCGTACGCAGCGCTGCACAAACATAGAAGAAAGACAGTCCCTGCTCAAAGAGCTTACAATCTAATAGACAAAAAATAAATAAAGTAAGCAAATCAAATCAATTAATGTGAACGGGAAGGAAGAGAGGAGGGTAGGTGGAGGCGAGTGGTTACAAGTGGTTACGAGTCAAAAGCAATGTTAAAGAGGTGGGCTTTCAGTCTAGATTTAAAGGTGGCCAAGGATGGGGCTCAGGAAGTTTATTCCAGGCGTAGGTTGCAGCGAGACAGAAGGCGCGAAGTCTGGAGTTGGCAGTAGTGGAGAAGGGAACAGATAAGAAGGATTTATCCATGGAGCGGAGTGCACGGGAAAGGGTGTAGGGAAGGACGAGTGTGGAGAGATACTGGGGCGCAGCAGAGTGAGTACATTTATAGGTTAGTAGAAGAAGTTTGAACAGGATGTGAAAACGGATAAGGAGCCAGTGAAGGGTCTTGAGGAGAGGGGTAGTATGAGTAAAGCGACCCTGGCGGAAGACGAGACGGGCAGCAGAGTTTTGAACTGACTGGAGAGGAGAGAGGTGACTAAGTGGGAGGCCAGCAAGAAGCAGATTGCAGTAGTCTAAACGAGAGGTGACAAGGGTGTGGATGAGGGTTTTGGTAGAGTGCTCGGAAAGAAAAGGGCGGATTTTACGGATGTTGTAAAGAAAGAAACGACAGGTCTTGGCAATCTGCTGGATATGAGCAGAGAAGGAGAGAGAAGAGTCCAAGATGACCCCAAGGTTTCGAGCTGAGGAGACAGGGAGAATGAGAGAGCCATCAACAGAAATAGAAAACGGGGGGAGCGGGGAGGTGGGTTTGGGGGGGAAAATGAGAAGCTCGGTTTTGGTCATATTTAATTTCAGGTGGCGTTGAGACATCCAGACAGCAATGTCAGACAAGCACGCTGAAACTTTGGTTTGGATGGAAGGTGAGATATCAGGGGTAGAAAGGTAGATTTGGGAGTCATCAGCATAGAGATGGTAGGAAAAGCCATGGGATGAGACCCTTTCATCTATGCAGACAATGTCACAATATACATATGTTACAAATCTAACCTGACAGAAATCACCAACGAAATCAAGAACAGCTTGTACATCATGGACTCTTGGGCTAATGCATTTCAACTAAAACTCAACAAAGAAAAAACACACTGTCTCATCCTCTCATTCCAACACAGCGCGGACAACTCCACAATCATCAACACCCCAGATTACACCCTCCCTATCTCTGACAGCCTGAAAATCCTCTGCGTTACTATGGACCGCTATTTAACATGCTGCTTTTAACTCCTAAACCTTCAACTGTCCCCTATCCCTGATATGTCCTGTCTGTCCTAACCCTTATCCCTTACTTGTCCTGTCTGTCTGTCTGTCATAATTAGATTGTAAGCTCTATTGAGCAGGGACTGTCTCTCCATGTTCAAGTGTGAAGCACTGCGTACGTCCGGTAGCGCTATAGAAATGATTAGTAGTAGTAGTAGTAACACTAGAGAGCCAAGTGACATCCACAACAAAGAAAATGTTCCACTCAATGTGGAAGCTCAAACACGAGAAGCAATTCGCAACCTGGTACAATCAATGGTACTAAGCCATGTAGACTACTGCAATGGGATCTATGCGGGATGTAAACAACAAACCTTAAAGAAACTTCAGACCGCTCAAAACATGGCAGCTAGGCTTATCGTTGGAAAAACGTGATTTGAAACCGCAAAACCCCTCTGCGAAAAACTACACTGGCTCCCAATCAAAGAATGCATTGCTTTCAAAATCTGCACTCTGGTTCACAAAATTATCTATGGTGAAGCTCCGGGATACATGACAGACTTGATCGACCGACCAACTAGAAACACATCCAAATCAGCACGAACATACCTAAATTTGCACTACCCAAGCTGCAAAGGACTCAAATACAAATCAACCTACGCATCCAGTTTTTCCTACATTAGCACACAACTGTGGAACACATTACCAAAAGTCTTGAAAACTACGTACGATCACCTAAACTTCCAGAAAACACTAAAAACTAACCAGTTTAAAAAGGCATACCCGGCCGATCCAATATAAATGCCTGATATCTGCAACACAACAAAACTACGTAATGGACATACCACAACTCTTCCGTTATACGATGCCCTAATGTGGCTGTGCCACATGAACTTTATCTTACCCACAACAGTATTTGTTCACACCGGAGTCTGCAAACGCCCTCTCCGGTACTGTGTAAGCCACACTGAGCCTACAAATAGGTGGGAAAATGTGGGATACAAGTGTAACAAATAAATAAAAACAAAATCGGATCACCTACGTGTACACTATTCAAAGTCGCATAATTTATTTATTTGTAGCATTTGTACCCCACATTTTCCCACCAATTTGCAGGCTTAATGTGGCTTACATTATGCCGTAATGGCGATCGCCATTATTGGATGAAGAAATTACAAATGATATTGCATTAAGGCACATACATGGTAAAGTGGAATGCAAGGTGGTATTACATAGAAGTTCCTGCTTGATAGAATAACATAACATAAGTTAAATAGTCGACTATAGAAGAACATTTCCAGCATGTGATAAAGTGTTAGTGTGTATTGTGTAGCTTATATTGGTAGCAACGAGGTAGTCCGTCGAGTATAAAGAGTTCGATTTTGTCGAGTTCGTGTAACGTCTAGTTGTCTGGTATTTAGGAACAATCGTTATGGTATGCCTTCTTGAATAGGTCAGTTTTCAGTACTTTTCAGAAGTTTGTTAGGTCGTTCATTGTTTTTATGGTCTTCGGTAGTGCGTTCCAGAGTTGAGTGCTAATGTAGGAGAAGCTGGATGCATATATGGTTTTATATTTAAGTCCTTTACAACTGGGGTAGTGGAGATTCAAGAATGTGCGTGCTGATTTTTTTGTGTTCCTGGTTGGCAGATCTATGAGGTCTGCCAGATAGATCGGGGCTTCTCTGTGAACGATTTTGTGAACCAGGGTGCAAACTCTGAACGCAATGCGTTCTTTTAATGGGAGCCAATGTCGTTTTTCTCTTAAGGGTTTGGCGCTTTTGTATTTCCAAATACGAATCTGGCTGCTGTGTTTTGGGCAGTTTGAAGTTTCTTAATGATTTGTTCTTTGCATCCGGCATAAATGGCATTACAGTAATCTAGGTGGCTTAGTACCGTTGATTGTACCAGGCTGCGGAATATTTCCCTTTGGAAGAAAGGTTTAATTCTTTTAAGTTTCCACATCAAGTGGAACATATTCTTTACTGTGTTTTTCGCATGGCTTTCGAGTGTGAGGTTTCGGTCGATTGTTACTCCAAGAATTTTCGGACTGTCTGAGACAGGAAGGGTGAAGTCTGGGGTGATTATGGTGGTGGGTTTGTTCGTGTTGTATTGTGAGGAGAGAATGAGACATTGTGTTTTTTCTGCGCTTAGCTTTAGTTGGAATGCGTCCGCCCATGAGTTCATTATTTGGAGACTGTGATTGATTTTATTTGCGATTTCGGTTAGGTCGTGTTTGAACGGGATGTAGATCGTGACATCGTCTGCATAGATGTAGGGGTTGAATCCTTGATTAGATAGCGATTTGGCTACAGGTGTCATCATTAGGTTAAAGAGGGTTGTTGAGAGCGGTGATCCTTGGGGTACTCCGCAATCACGCCAACACTTCACAATTCTTTCTCTGAAAGCCAAGTCTCCATACAGCTCCACCGGAAACTTCCAAAAATTGTGTCTACAATTCTTTTGACCCCAAGGCCCAGTCCATACACACCCATGCATGATCCGAAATTGTATAAGGCCCAATCCCTACTGTGAGAACTTTACCAAACAACTCCCTTGAAAGAAGGATATAATCAATCCTTGCCTGGGTAGAGTGCGCTCGTGAAAGATGGGTATAGTCTCTATCTGTAGGATGAAGTACACGCCAGATGTCCACTAAGTCTAACGCCCCAGACGTTGCAGGCCTCTATTAGACACCCCCATATCCCACCTCACCCCTTGCGAGATAATTGGGGATCCCAAACTGTATTAAAATCCCCTCCCACCACCATAGGAGCCCTGGAATAACTAAGTAAATGGCCAATCACTGTGTTGTAAATCTTCTTGTCATACTGATTTATTTATTACAAAGTAGGATTTTTTTGACCCTGGATTTCCAATTCCACCAATACATATCGTCCCCCAGGATCTATGGAAATGGGCCTAACTGCCGCTGCCACCCCCCTACGGATTAAAACTGCTACTCCTCCTTTCTTACCTAGGGCTGCAGCAGACACACAATCACCCACCTACCACGTTTTAAGTTTGGCACGCTCTACTTGACTAAGGTGTGTCTCCTGTAGTAGCGCAATATCAATGTTATGTCTCTGTAAGTGCTGCAATATTTTGGCCCTTTTTACCGGTGAGTTAATACCTCCTACATTCCAAGTTACCAACTTTACCATAAACAAAACAATTGAACGATACTGTTATCAATGAATCTCTAATACCAGCACCCAGGGTGGCGTCCCAGCCAGTGCCTTCCCAGATCATACCATACCCCTCTACCCACACTCCCACCACACAGTAGCTTCCATCCACACTGTGCTCCCCCATTACCCACACCTATGGTTATTATCATCCCCACAGCAAACCTGAAAACCCCCTTCATCATTCCCCTCCCTCCATCCCACCCCCCCGCCCCTCCATCCCTGTATCCCCCCAAAGAGCGTTCCCAGAAGGGGAACTATCATGACTTAATGCCTCCCCATCCGCTCCCCCCAGTGACAAATACTACATATACCCGAACAGTTACCCTAACCGGCCTCTCAAAAAAAAAAAACCAAAAAAACAACAACTTTACACGGCTCACTTGGCTTGCACCCTTAACCTACCCTGAAACAAGACAGAACCTGCTGCAGTTCCTATATCTCTTAGCAAGCCGCCCTTACCCAAGATCCTCAGTCCAAAGACTACCATAAGACCTCCACACCAAAAACAACGCTTTTCCTCTGTAGGAGGAACAAACATATATACCAATGTTCCACTGCTGGCCATTTTAGCCCCTTTTTTCGTCCAATATCCAGACAGCTCCCCAAAGCATCTGTAGGATCCAGATGGACCCTTACATGCACATTCTCCCTTCAAGGAGCCCCCCAAAAAAGGGGGAATTCCCAACTCTCATTTTAGAGCGGTGTTGCTCTTCTGGTCTCTGCTGCGATTTTCTCCTCCAGTTGGGCCACATACACCTTCGCCTCCGCCATCGAATCAAACGAGCGGGCTGTCCCTCTGTGTGATCTTCAGCACGGCTGGATACATCAAGGTAAAACGGATTTTCAAGGAAAACAATTTAGAGCAGAGCGGCGAGAAAGCACGCTGCTTCCCCGCCACCCCCGCTGAGTAGTCTTGAAAACACAGGATATGTTTATTTTCAAATGACAAGGTTTGATCCAAAAGCGAGGTCTGTAA
Source organism: Microcaecilia unicolor (assembly GCF_901765095.1). NCBI lineage: Eukaryota > Metazoa > Chordata > Amphibia > Gymnophiona > Siphonopidae > Microcaecilia > Microcaecilia unicolor. The sequence goes on along the minus strand of NC_044033.1, from coordinate 535,192,749 downwards.
GATGAATTAGTACATAAGTAATGCCACACTGGGAAAACACCAGGGGTCCATCAAGCCCAGCATCCTGTCCACGACAGCGGCCAATCCAGGCCAAGGGCACCTGGCAAGCTTCCCAAACGAACAAACATTCTATACATGTTATTCCTGGAATTGTGGATTGTTCCCAAGTCCAATTAGTAGTGGTTTATGGACTTGTCCTTTAGGAAACCGTCTAACCCCTTTTTAAACTCTGCCAAGCTAACCGCCTTCACCACTTCCTCCGGCAACGAATTCAAGTTTAATCTTGTGAACCTTATCATGAAAGAACTCAGCCAGAGTCTGGGGGGAAAGTGAAGGCACTTTGAGGAGAGAGTTCAGTGTGGCAAAGAGACGATGAGGGTTTGAGCCAAGAGAATTAGTCAACTGGATGTAATAGTCCTGTTTGGCAAGTAAAAGAGCAGACTGGAAGGAGGTCAGCAAGAATTTGAAATGTATGAAGTCAGCATGGGCACGGGATTTCAGCCAAAGGCGTACGGCAGAGCAGGCACAGGAAAGTAGGTAGCGGATTCTAGAGGTCAGCCAAGGTTGGGGTTTGGTACGTTTTACAGAACGGGGAATGAGAGGAGCGAGAGTATCCAGAGCAGAGGAGAGAATAGTATTATAGGAAGAGACAGCCTCATTGACTGACTTGGATAACATAGTGGTAGAGAAGAGATTTGAAACATTGGAGGACAGAGTAGAAGGGTCTATAGCCTGAAGATTCCTAAATGTATTGGTTAAGATTGGACGGGACTGGGGAGGAGGGTGTTTAAGTGTGAAAGTTATCAGATGATGGTCCGAGAGGGGAAGAGTTGAGGCACAGAAACTGGAGAGTGAGCAGTTTGAGGAGAGGATAAGATCAAGACAGTGGCCATTCTGGTGAGTGGGGGCAGTGGAGCACAGCTGAAGATTGAAAAAGGATGTTAAAGCAAGAAACTACGAAGCATAAGAGTCAGAGTCAGAGGGATCATGAATGTTAAAATCCCCAAGAATGAGGGAAGGAGATGAAGGATCAAGAAAGAAGGAAAGCCAAGCATCAAAGTCAGTGAGAAAGGAGGTCGATAAATGACTGCTACTCGGAGAGGCAGAGGAGCAAATAGACGGATGGAGTGGACTTCAAAGGAAGAAAAACAGTGAGACTGAGGTAGAAGAAGAGGTTGAAATCTACAAGAGGGTGAAAGTAATAGCCTGACACCACCTCCGCGGCCAACCGGGCGAAGAGTATGGGAGAAAAGATAACCTCCATGGCATAGGGCTGCAACTGAAGCAGAGTCTTCAGGGTAAAGCCAAGTTTCAGTGAGGGCAAGCAGATGGAGAGTACGAGAGATAAAGAGGTCATGGATGTAGGAAAGTTTGTTACAGACAGAGCGGGCATTCCACAGAGCGCAAGAGAAAGGCAGGGAAGGAGGGGGAAGGAGAGGAACAGAAATTAGATTGGAGATATCACGGTGTGACCTGCACAAATAGGATGAGAGCTGATGTGGAGGACCAGGATTGGGATTAATGTAACCAGCGGAGAGCAGGAGGAAGAGTAAGACAGTACGCAGAAGAGTAGGAGAGGTACGACGACAGCAACGAAGGCGATGAAGGCGAGATGTACTCAGATAGAAAGGAGATGGATGAATAGAAGGAAGGAAATGTTTACGGTTGAGAGTTGAGAAAAAGGAAGAGGAAAAAAGAGATGGTGAGATGATGAATACAGATGGTGCTCCATTCTTGGTTCTATCCTTAGGGATCCACTGTATTTATCCCACTTCTTTCTGAATTCCAGCACCATTTTTGCCTCCACCACCTCCTTCCGTGCTCTCACTACTCATTCAGTGAAGAAATCAGGGTGGCATGCACAAGATAAACGACAGGTACTTACCTGTGATGGAGTAAAAGCTATAAGAAATAAATGCTCCAAAAACAGGATTAGATTGCTAAAACCCTCAACAATCCATATGTAAGTGTCATGTGCAACTGTGTTTATACTGTGACTACACTGTGCCCTGGCAAGCAGTGCGTCATGACAGTTCCTAAATCCCTGAGGCAGTGGCAATGCAAATCGGCGAGTCGGGTCTCTGGGGAGAATGCAGGTGCACATTTTTTTCTAATCAGTACTGTATATGGACAGAGGAAGAGTCCTTTAAAGTATTTTTGATTTTTTGGCTATATTTGATATGTGGATATTTACATGAACTTTAGTTAGAAACACAGTGTGTGGTCACAGTACAAAGCTACCCTGTGACTGTATTTGAAATTTGGTGTTTAGCTTAACATAGTCAATGGCCTTTACCTATCAGCATTCCTCCCTTTTGTATAATTGCATTTTGGCATTTTTATAGATTGATGTTGAGAACTAAAAGCTATGGCACACCGTAACAAAAGATCTTAAGGACATCTCCACTCTGGAGGTTTTGCAGATACTCTAAGCCATAGTTAGAACATGTAAGAACAACAGCAAAACACACAACTCACGAAGCATAGCAGTTATCTTGTGCTACAGTCACTCCACTATAAGGCAACATCCAAGTAACTTCGGTGCTCAGGAAACGCTTCATGCAGTTGATAGGCTCATATGGTCGCCTTAAGTCCCAGAACTTGATTTTTCGATCATTCCCAGCTGTCATCAGAAAGTTGCTGAAAAAACACCCCACAAAAACAAATCACTATGCTTCAAATGAAGATGCTAAATCACTATTACATTGCAGAATAATTCCCTTTCAGATTTATTTTTATTTTTGATACATTTGTACCCCGCGCTTTCCCACTCATGGCAGGCTCAATGTGGCTTACATGGGGCAATGGAGGGTTAAGTGACTTGCCCAGAGTCACAAGGAGCTGCCTGTGCCTGAAGTGGGAATCGAACTCAGTTCCTTAGTTCCCCAAGACCAAAGTCCACCACCCTAACCACTAGGCCACTCCTCCATATATAAGCACTTGAAATATTAAACCCTCTTTTGCAAATACTCTAAGAACATCCAGAAATAAAATACTCTCCAGTCATAGGCCCCGTATAAGAGGCTTGGGGAGGCTAAGCCTCCCCAGCCAGCCCAATCGTGGACTTCCCTTGGCTGCTAGGTGGGGCGCAGGGGGAGCGGTCGCTCCCCCAAACAGATCTTAGTGACCCTCAGACGCGTCCCACCTCTGCGTAAGACAGGAAGTTGCATTACAGGAGGCGGGACGCGTCTGAGGGAGAGGTTCCGACGCAGGCAGATTAAGGCTGGCTATGTGAATCGCCGGCGGCGGAGGGAGAACGCCTCAGGCCGGAGTGACCACGCGGATGGGTGAGAGCGGACGGAAGAGACAGGACCCCGGGGGGGGGGGGGGGGGGGAAGCAAAAGTTACGGATGGCTGGAGGGGGGCGAGGAAGGCTGCGGGACATGAGTGGATGGAGGGGAGAGCAGGGTTGCTGGACATAGGTGGGTGGATGGAGGGGAGGGCAGGGGGAGAGGAGGGTTGCTGGAAATGGGTGGATGGGAGGGTTGGGGGGAGAAAGCAAAAGCTACGGAAAGCTGGAGTGGGGGCAGGGGAGAGAAGAGGTGGGCAGGGGGAGAGGAAGGCTGCTGGACATGGGTGAATGGAGGGGAGGGCAGGGGGAGAGGAGGGTTGCTGGACATGGGTAGATGGAGGGGAGAGGAGGGTTGCTGGACATGGGTAGAGGGGAAAGGAGGGTTGCTGGACATGGGTGGATGGAGGGGAGGGCAGGGGGGAGAAGAGGGTTGCTGGACATGGGTGGGTAGATGGTGGGGAGGGCAGGGGGACAGGAGGGTTGCTGGACATGGGTGGGTGGATGGAGGGGAGGGCAGGATGTAGGGGAGGGTTGCTGCACATGGGTGGGTGGATGGAGAGGAGGGTTGCTGCACATGGGTGGAGGAGAGGGAAGGAAGAGAGAAGAAATGCTGGACATGGATGGAGGGGGAGGGAGGAGTGAGGAAGGAGATGAGATGAGGGAAAAAGAAGAGAGTAGAAAACTGCATATGGATGAAGAAAATAGGCAGAAGCTGGATCCACTGGACAGTCAAGTCTGCGGAGGACCCAGCTTTTACTTATGGATGTAGGACAAGAAATGAAGAAGAAAGGCGGAAAGTAAAGAAATAAATGGAAAGGAAGCCCCGGAAACTGAGTTAAGATGACAGATAGCAGCAGAATTTTTTTTTTTTTAATTGATTGCATTTGTATCTCACATTTTCCCACCTCTTTGCAGGCTCAATGTGGCTTACAATACATCATGAATAGTGGAAGCATATAAGAAGATATACATTTAGCATTATAGAAGGATCTTGGGTAACATGATAATGATAAAACATAATAGTAGTTTAACAAGCAAACATGATAATGATAGAACATACTAGCAGTTTAACAAGCAAATATTGTAAGGCATTTCTGGATATTTGTATTGGAGTTCATATTTGTTGGTCTTTGTGGTATGCCTTGTTAAAGAGATGGGTCTTCAGTAATTTGTGGAAGTTGGTTAGTTCATAGAGCGTTTTTAAGTTGCACGGCAGCGTGTTCCAGAATTGTGTGCTCAAGTAGGAAAAGTTGACGCATGCGTTAGTTTGTATTTTAGACCTTTACAGTTGGGGAAGTGAAGATTAAGGAATGTGTGGGATGATTTTTTGGCATTCCTGCGTGGTAGGTCTATCAGGTCTGACGTAGGCTGGGGCGTCTCCGTGGATGATTTTGTGAACTAGGGTACATATTTTGAATGTGATGCGTTCTTTGAGTGGGAGCCAATGTAGCTTTTCTCGTAGGGGTTTGGCACTTTCATATTTTGAGTTGCCGAATATGAGTCAAGCTGCAGTATTCTGAGCTGTCTGAAGTTTCTTGATTATTTGCTCTTTGCAGCCAGCGTAGAGTGCGTTGCAGTAATCTAGATGACTGAGTACCATTGATTGTACTAGGTTGCGGAAGATGGTCCTTGGGAAGAAAGGTCTTACTCTTTTTAATTTCCACATTGAGTGGAACATCTTCTTGGTAGTGTTTTTCGCGTGATTCTCAAGTGTTAGATGTCGGTCAATGGTGACTCCAAGAATTTTTAGGGTGTCTGAAATTGGAAGATTGAATTTTGCTGCGTTAATGGTGGTGAATTTGTTCGTGTTATGTTGCGAGGTGAGTATTAGGCATTGGGTTTTTTTCTGCATTGAGTTTCAGTTGAAATGCGTCCGCCAATGTGTGCATGATATGTAGGCTTTGGTTGATGTCATTGGAAATTTCCTTTAAATCTTGTTTGAATGGGATGTAGATTGTTATGTTCCTCAGTTCCCCAGGACCAAAGTCCACCACCCTAACCACTAGGCCACTCCTCCACTCCTTTTGTTTAAACATAACTAAATGGGCTATAAGCCCCTAATGCAGTCCATTGGTTTTCTTATGTTTTGCTGAACAGGGAGGAAGGGCAAGACAGTGGGGCAATGTTGGATTGGGGGGGGGGGGGGGGGGAGAGAGAGAGAGAGAGAGAGAGAGAGGGTTTATAAGTCAAAATAAAAATAAATATTTTGTTTCATGCAGATCTCTTGTTTAAACATAACTAAATGGGCTATAAGCCCCTAATGCAGTCCATTTTGTTCTTGTGATGACTTATACTGATACTGTGCCAAAATTGAAAACTCTTATCTCTGTCTGGTCATTAATAAAAGAGCTCATTGTGAACGCTATCCACCCTAAAAGGCTGTTTGTGCATAGTGTTTTGCGGTTGAAGGATTGTGTGTTGGCCTTACTGAAGTGACATCAACACTTTAATTTTAGTTTGTCATAACATCAGACATGATTTTAGAATATTTTGGAGGATATGATGTCGAATTGTTCCATAGATGTGTATGTGATTTAGTGATGGTAAATGCTTGAAATAATTGAGTTTAAAATATATGTCATTTATGATATATAAATCCATTTTTACATGCACATAGAAGCATTACTTGTCAGTAACCAGCAGCCCTTCCTTGGGACTCAGTCTCTTCTCCACCATGACAAAATTATATACCAAATACACTGCAAGAAAACTTTCACTTGCTAACCTTCAATCTCACTAATTAGGGTGGTGCTTGTAACTTTTCACATTTGGGATGTTGTACTTATTTTTTTTTTCTGTGTGTTGACAATTATGGATGTAAGCACCACCCCTAACCCCACCCCCTTTAGCCTCCCCAAACAGTTGGGCCACCGACCGCCTATGGAAATAGGTTGGTTAAGCTGAGAAAAGAAGCAGGGAAGAAAGAGTACTGGGAGTAATGTTAGATTCTTCTCTCCTTTGAAGCACAGATCAAAAATCTATTCAGGAAAGTTTTTTTTTTTTTTAACTGAGAAAGCTGCAAACTGTTTGACCTTATTTTCATGATTTTACTCTTCCAGTCTCGTCAACCCTGAAAATCCTTGGTGTCCTGTTAGACTCTCACTTGCAACTGGATTGGCAGGTTAATCTCATCACTAAACGTATGTTCTACTCAATGTGGAGATTGCGGCATATCAGGAAATTCCTCCTGAGGGACCTCTTCCGTACCCTCATTCACTGGTTAGTCCTCTCCCATATAGACTACTGCAGTGGTATTTATGCTGGTAGCCAAAAAGTTTTCCTGACAAAACTACAGACTGTCCAAAATACAGCTGCTAGACTTGTTTTTGGCAAATCACGCTTTGAACATGCAGAACCTCTTCATTTCAACCTGCATTGTCTCCCCATTTTTGCTCATCTCACCTTCAAAATCAGCACGTTAACTCAGAAGATTATCTATGGGGAGGCCCCTGACTACATGGAAGATTTGATACATCTGTCATCCAGAAATGCTTCCTCGACCGCTCGATCTTACCTCAACCTTCACTTTCCTAGCTGTAAATCTGTTTGATATAAAATGCTCCTTTCCTCATCCTTCACCCATGTCAGCCCAAAGACTTGGAACAGTCTACCTAGGTCCTTAAAGGAGATTGACGACCATCAAATTTTCAAGAGATCCTTAAAAATATTTCTGTTTGAGAAGGCATATCCCAACTATATCTCTCAGCCCAAACCTTCTTCCTCTTGACTGTACCTGCTTATTGATATGTAATTTTTGTAAGCCGCATTGTGCTCGCTTTTGTGGGAAAATGTCGGGGTATAGGTGTACTAAAAATAAATAAATAAACACACTAAACAATGATACTACCATACCATTTAAATTATATTTAGCTCAGGATTTTCATTGTTAACTCAAGGTGAGTTACATTTCAAAAGTGACTGTGCGCAATAAAAATCACTTCATGCAGTTTAAGCACTCATGTACATTTTTTCTGTTTTTCTCAAATAATTTTGAATGATTTAGGTGCACTGTTACATATATCACATAAATAAAGTAACTTAGAAAATAATCTCACCTGTTAGCTTTGCACCATGCAACACTCTTTACAGCATGGTCATGGGCAAGGAAGCAGCTGAATGGATATATCCTGACAATACCATCTGCCTGTCGAACACGCTGAAGTACAGATTTTGTAGTTAAATCCCAAATTGCCACGGTGCCTATTGGTTTGGAAAGAAAGAAACATAGCGCTATTGAAATATAGTGCATATATTTTTCATTTTATTTAGGAGAAATATCTTATCAAATTCACTGTGAAAGAGCAGTATCTTTTAAAAATAGTTGAACATTGTTACAATAATAAATAATAAAAAAGTTATAGAGTATTGCCATACTGGGAAAGACCAAAGTTCCATCAAGCCCAGTGTCCCTGTTTCCAACAGTGGCCAATCTAGGTCCCAAATACCTGGCAAGATCCCAAAAAGTACAAAACATTCTATACTGCTTATCACAGAAATAGTGGATAGTACAGCCTTGTACTGTGCTTCAGCTGTGGTGTTGATGAACACAGATTAAACAGAATATCTTTGTACTATGAAATATGAAAGCCTGACTAACCCTACAGAATGAGGTTTTGACTGCACAAACCATCGGTGCCACTTTGCTGCCTTCTGGAGGTTACATTTACAAATTTATCCAACATAAGTACATAAGTAATGCCATACTGGGAAAAGACCATGGGTCCATCAAGCCCAGCATCTTGTCCACGATAGCGGCCAATCCAGGCCAAGGGCACCTGGCAAGCTTCCCAAACGTAAACATTCTATACATGTTATTCCTGGAATTTTGGATTTTTCCAAGTCCGTTTAGTAGCGGTTTATGGACTTGTCCTTTAGGAAACCGTCCAACCCCTTTTTAAACTCTGCTAAGCTAACCGCCTTCACCACATTTTCCGGCAATGAATTCCAGAGTTTAATTACACGTTGGGTGAAGAAAAACTTTCTCCGATTTGTTTTAAATTTACTACACTGTAGTTTAATCGCATGCCCCCTAGTCCTAGTAATTTTGGAAAGCGTGAACAGACGCTTCACATCCACCTGTTCTACTCCACTCATTATTTTATATACCTCTATCATGTCTCCCCTCAGCAGTCTCTTCTCCAAGCTGAATAGCCCTAGCCTCCTTAGTCTTTCTTCAAGGGAAGTCGTCCCATCCCCGCTATCATTTTAGTCGCCCTTCGCTGCACCTTTTCCAATTCTACTATATCTTTCTTGAGATGCGGCGACCAGAATTGAACACAATACTCAAGGTACGGTCGCACCATGGAGCAATACAAAGGCATTATAACATCCTCACACCTGTTTTCCATACCTTTCCTAATAATACCCAACATTCTATTCGCTTTCCTAGCCGCAGCAGCACACTGAGCAGAAGGTTTCAGTGTGTTATCGACGACGACACCCAGATCCCTTTCTTGGTCCGCAACTCCTAATGTGGAACCTTGCATGACGTAGCTATAATTCGGGTTCTTTTTTCCCACATGCATCACCTTGCACTTGCTCACATTAAACGTCATCTGCCATTTAGCCGCCCAGTCTCATAAGGTCCTCTTGTAATTTTTCACAATCCTGTCGCGAGTTAACGACTTTGAATAACTTTGTGTCATCAGCAAATTTAATTACCTCTCTAGTTACTCCCATCTCTAAATCATTTATAAATATATTAAAAAGCAGCGGTCCTAGCACAGACCCCTGAGGAACCCCACTAACTACCCTTCTCCATTGTGAATACCGCCCATTTAACCCCACTCTCTGTTTCCTATCCTTCAACCAGTTTTTAATCCACAATAGGACATTTCCTCCTATCCCATGACCCTCCAATTTCCTCTGTAGCCTTTCATGAGGTACCTTGTCAAACGCCTTTTGAAAATCCAGATACACAATATCAACCGGCTCCCCTTTGTCCACATGTTTGTTTACTCCTTCAAAGAATTGAAGTAAATTGGTCAGGCAAGATTTCCCCACACAAAAGCCGTGCTGACTCGGTCTCAGTAATCCATGTCCTCGGATGTGCTCTGTAATTTTGTTTTTAATAATAGCCTCTACCATTTTCACTGGCACCGACGTCAGACTCACCGGTCTATAATTTCCCGGATCTCCCCTGGAGCCTTTTTTAAAAATGGGCGTTACATTGGCCACCCTCCAATCTTCCGGTACCACGCTCGATTTTAAGGATAAGTTGCATATCACTAGCAGTAGCTCCGCAAGCTCATTTTTCAGTTCTATCAGTACTCTAGGGTGAATACCATCCGGTCCAGGAGATTTGCTACTCTTTAGTTTGCCGAACTGCCCTATTACGTCCTCCAGGTTTACTGTGAAGTCAGTAAGTTTCTCCGACTCATCCGCTTGAAATACCATTTCCGACACCGGTATCCCACCCAAATCTTCCTCGGTGAAGACCGAAGCAAAGAATTAATTCAGTCTCTGCGCTACGTCTTTGTCTTCCTTGATCGCCCCTTTTACCCCTCGGTCATCCAGCGGCCCAACCGATTCTTTTGCCGGCTTCCTGCTTTTAATATACCGAAAATTTTTTTTACTATGTTTTTTTGCCTCTAATGCTATCTTTTTTTCGTAATCCCTCTTGGCCTTCTTTATCTCCGCCTTGCATTTGCTTTGACACTCCTTATGCTGCTTCTTGTTATTTTCAGACAGTTCCTTCTTCCATTTTCTGAAGGCATTTCTTTTAGCCCTAATAGCTTCCTTCACCTCACTTTTCAACCAGGCCGGCTGTCTTTTGGAGTTCCGTCTTTCTTTTCTAATTTGCGGAATGTGTATGGCCTGGGCCTCCAGGATGGTATTTTTGAACAGCGTCCACGCCTGTTGTACAGTTTTTACTCTCTCAGTTGCCCCCCTAAGTTTTTTTTTTACCGTTCTTCTCATTTTATCATAGTCTCCTTTTTTAAAGTTAAACGCTAACGTATTTGACTTTCTGTGTACAGTTACTTCAAGGTTGATGTCAAAACTGATCATATTATGGTCACTGTTATCAAGCGGCCCCAGTACCATAACGTCCCTCACCAGATCATGCGCTCCACTAAGGACCAAGTCTAGAATTTTTCCTTCTCTCGTCGGCTCCTGCACCAGTTGCTCCATAAAGCTGTCCTTGATTTCATCAAGGAATTATATCTCTGTAGCATGTCCCGATGTTACATTTACCCAGTCTATATTTGGATAATTGAAGTCACCATTATCACATTGCCCATTTTGTTCGCGTCTCTGATTTCTTTTATCATTTCTGTGTCTACCTGCTCATCCTGGCGAGGCAGACGGTAGTACACTCCTATCACCGTTTTTTTTCCCTTTTATACATGGAATTACAACCCACAATGATTCAAAGGTGTGATTTGTGTCCTGCTGAATTTGTAATCTATCTGAGTCAAGGCTCTCGTTAATATACAATGCTATCCCGCCACCAGTCCGGTCCACCCTATCACTACGATATACTTTGTACCCCGGTATGACAGTGTCCCACTGGTTATCCTCCTTCCACCAGGTCTCAGTAATGCCTATTATATCCAATTTTTCATTTAGTGCAATATATTCCAACTCTCCCATCTTATTTCTTAGACTCCTAGCATTTGCATATAGACATTTCAGAGTATGTTTGTTGTTCTTATTTGCATGATGCTTAGTACCTGACACTATTGATTTGACATCTTTTGTCTGATCTTTAGTTGTATTTAAGGGCACCTGGTCTACCACGGTCTGTTGTGCAACCTCACTATCCAGAAACCCTATCTTCCCTGTTTGTGAGGTATCTTTGCAAGATACCTTTTCCTGAACCATGCGCTTTTGAGCGACTGTCGGCCTTCTCCCCATTTCTAGTTTAAAAGCTGCTCTATCTCCTTTTTAAATGCCGATGTCAGCAGCCTGGTCCCACCCTGGTTAAGGTGGAGCCCATCCTTTCGGAATAGGCTCCCCCTTCCCCAGAATGTTGCCCAGTTCCTAACAAATCTAAAACCCTCCTCCCTGCACCATCGTCTCATCCATGCATTGAGACTCTGGAGCTCTGCCTGTCTCTTGGGCCCTGCACGTGGAACAGGTAGCATTTCAGAAAATGCTACCCTAGAGGATCTGGATTTGAGCTTTCTACCTAAGAGCCTAAATTTGGCTTCCAGAACCTCTCTCCCACATTTTCCTATGTCATTGGTACCCACATGTACCAAGACAGTGGACTCCTCCCCAGCACTATCTAAAATCCTATCTAAGTGACGCGTGAGGTCCGCCACCTTCGCACCAGGCAGGCAAGTCACCAGGCGATCCTCACGTCCACCAGCCACCCAGCTATCTATATGCCTAATGATCGAATCACCAACTACAACAGCTGACCTAACCTTTCCCTCCCAGGCAGCACTTGGAGACATATCCTCTGTGCGAGAGGATAGTACATCCCCTGGTGGGCAGGTCCTGGCTACAGGAGTACTTCCTACTTCACCAGTGTGATGCTCTCCTTCTAGGAGACCTCCCTCCTCCAAGGTAGCACAAGGGCTACTAGACTGGAGGTGGGACTTCTCTACAACATCCCTGTAGGTCTCCTCTATGTACCTCTCTGTCTCCCTCAGCTCCACCAAGTCTGCAACTCTAGCCTCAAGAGAACGGACACGTTCTCTAAGAGCTAGCTCTTTGCATTGGGCGCAAACATATGACATCTCACCAACTGGGAGATAATCATACATGTGACACTCAATGCAAAAGACTGGATAGCACCCCTCTCGCTGCTGGACTGCTGACTCCATCTTAGTGTTTTTGACTTTTTCAATAATTTAAAACTTGCTACAGTATTAAGGATATTAGCCTAATATAAAAGTGTCTTTTACTTTATATAGTATATTGTATGATTTATTTAGTATTTCCTTCTTAGATGGTGATGAAATGTATTTAAAACTCTATAAGAGCACTCCTTGCTTGTTACCCTAATTACAATAACTGACTATAAATGAGGAGTTGTCCTAGGGGTGGGTGGGAATACTAAATTAGATCCTGCAGTGGCTGTTAGATTCTATCTGTTAATGCTGTGGTACAAAGCTTTTAAAATTAAGTGGAAAAGACTATGGAGATTAGCTGTTTTCTGTTAGCTGTTGAAATTTGCTTTTTAATTTTGCCTAACACTAACCTACAGTTCCTCCTTTAAACCCCAATCTTTAAGTTCCCAAAGCACAAAGCAAATTAGCGTTTACTTACCAGAGAAATGTCCTCTTCTCTCAGAACTTCTCAGAAAGAAAGTTCAGTGGGACCTTTCCTCTTTATATACTTTTGAATCTAAGGGGCCTCTTTTGAACAGGCTCTTTTAAGCTGATTCAGCAACCTATGCAAGTATTCTACTTCTCCCACCCTTAATTATCACTTAATTGAGGTCACTGGATGAGCTAACTCTCCAGCAGCCAAGGAAAGAAAAATAACTACCGTTTAGAACAAAGGAGTTCCTATCTCTAGAAAAGGTTTCAGTTTAAAACTAGGTCACTGGATGAGCTAACTCTCCAGCAGCCAAGGAAAAGAAAAATAACTGCCGTTTAGAACAAAAGAGTTCCTACCTCTAGAAAAGGTTTCAGTTTAAAACTATGGGGAAAATGCCTATTTCTAGAGAAAAGTTCAGTTTAAAACTGTGGGGAAAGGGTTTATACACTATGGCAACTAGTTAATGATGCTTGCTTTTCTCTCTTTTTATTCCTCCCTTAATACTAAAGTAGGCCCTGCTTGCTTTTCCCTCTCTCTCTCTTTTTATTCACCCTTAATACTAAATTAGATCCTGCAGTGGCTGTTAGATTCTATCTGTTAATGCTGTGGTACAAAGCTTTTAAAACTAAGTGGAAAAGACTATGGAGATTAGCTGTTTTCTGTTAGCTGTTGAAATTTGCTTTTTAATTTTGCCTAACACTAACCTACAATTCCTCCTTTAAACCCCAATCTTTAAGTTCCCAAAGCACAAAGCAAAGTAGCGTTCACTTACCAGAGAAGTGTCCTCATCTCTCAGAACATTTACTTCTGTAGCTAATAGGTCAGCACCTAGCTTTAATGATTTTTAATGGATAAGTGGGATGGATGAGCTCCAACTCTGTGGTTCTTGAGTGGTCAGTTCTCAAGTGGATAAAGAACAATACATCCATTTGGTGAACTGTGAATTAAGTCTCACAAGGTCACCACTGGAACTCTTGGCAGCCATTTTGAAGTGCCGCTGGTAGTGAATGGGCCGAAGAAGCCCCAGGCAGGAAAGAGGGTGCTCTTTCCTGCCCTGAAGAGAGGCAACTAGACCACCAGGCACAAAAAGGAAAAGGTAAGGGATGGGAGGGGAGGACACCCTGAGACTGGCCTGTCCGATTCATATGACGGTGGGAATAGGGATTGGAAGGAGGGGGTTAGTGATGTTCTGAGGGCTGGGAGGGTGGGTTATTGGACAGAGGGGCTTGGTGATGTTCCCGCGGTTTACCGTACAGCCCACCAGCCAGCCTGCACTGATTAGTGTCACTGAAGCCAGTTTAACTGCAACAGGGAAGTAAATTTCAGATCTCTCTACAAGTCGAAGTCTAGTGAAACATTGTCAATAAGGAAGTTTATTGATTTACTATCAATAAGGAAGACTGTATAGCTCTGTTGCAGAGTGTTAATTGTTTGGTTCCTATTAAATCAGTTACCCTTGTGATACATAAGAACATAAGAGTAGCCATATTGGGTCAGACCAATGGTCCACTTAGACCAGTATCCTGTTTTCCAAACCGTGGCCAAGCTAGGTCACAAATACCTGGCAGAAACCCAAACCGTGGCAACACTCCATATTACAAATTCCAGGGCAAGCAGTTGCTTCCCATGTCTGTCTCAATAGCAGACTATGGAATTTTCCTTCAGGAATTTGTCCAAACCTTTTTTAAACCCTGATACGCTAACCGCTGTTACCTCCTTCTCTGGCAAAGAGTTCCAGAGCTTAACTATTCGTTGAGTGAAAAAATATTTTCTCCTATTTGTTTTAAAAGTATTTCCATGTAACTTCCTCAAGTGTCCCCCTAGTCTTTGTACTTTTGGAACGAGTAAAAAAAAATCAATTTACTTCTACTCATTCTATACCACTCAGGATTTTGTAGACCTCAATCATATCTCCCCTCATCAGTCTCCTTTCCAAGCTGAAGAGCCCTTACCTTCTTTAGCCTTTCCTCATACGAGAGCAGTTCCATCCCCTTTATTATTTTAGTCGCTCTTCTTTGAACCTTTTCTAATTCTGCTATATCTTTTTAGAGATACGGCGACCAGAACTGGATGCACCATGGAGCGATACAAAGGCATTATAGTATTTTTGGTCTTATTCACCATCCCTTTCTTAATAATTCCTAGCATCCTGTTTGCTTTTTTGGCCACCACCGGCACACACTGAGCAGAAGATTTCAGCGTATTATCTACAACGACACCCAGATCTTTTTCTTCAGCACTGAGCCCCAAAGGTGGACCCCCAGCATCAAGTAACTGTGATTTGGATTATTCCTTCCAATGTGCATCACCTTGCATTTGTCCACATAAAATGTCATTTGCTATTTGGATGCCCACTCTTCCAATTTCCTAAGGTCTTCCTGCAATATTTCACAGTCCACACGTGTTTTAACAACCTTGAATAGCTTTGTATCATGTGCAAATTTGATCATCTCATTCGTTGTTTCAATTTCCCTATCATTTATAAATATGTTAAATAGTACCGGTCCCAGTACAGATCCCTACGGCACTCCACCCTCCTCTATTAACAATTTAACCCTCTGATTTCTGTCCATTAGCCAATTCCTAATGCACACCAGAACATTGCTTCCTATCACACGGCTCTTTAATTTTCTCATGAGTCTCTCATGAGGAACTTTATCCAAAGCTTTCTGAAAATCTAGAAATCTGAAATCACTGTACCAGTGATTTCACAGTGAGAATACTGAAAGGTAACTTTAAAACCATACAAGAACGTAAGACCTTTGAAGTCAGAATGATTGAATATTTTAACACCCAACAGAAAGGACTTAACAAGGATCTGGGGTTCCTAGCCCATTATAAACCATAAAGCTGTATGTCTCTGTTGATCACCCCACCCCTCACCTATCCACACCCATCCTGTTAGAATATCAATGATATGCTTTGATGTCCCCATGCATACCTCCTACCCACCCCCATCCTCCCACCCTGTCAGACTGTCATAGTAATGCTTGAATGTTTTCACTTATATACACTGTCAGCTAGCACATTTGCTTATTTCCGATCTGATGAAGAAGGGCAACCTTCGAAAGCTAATCAAGAAATGTATTAAGTTATGTCCAATAAAAAAGGTATCATCTTATTTTCTTTTCCATGTTTTATTTTGTTTGATTTCTATTGATAACCTTAAGAGTGGACTAACACGGCTACCACACTCCTCTACTGAAATTCTAGATACACTATATCAACAGGCTCACCTTTATCCACATGTTTATTCACACTTTCAAAGAAACGAAGCAAATTGGTGAGGCAAGACTTCCCTTGGCTGAACCCATGCTCTGTCCCATTAAACCATGTTTGTCTATGTGTTCTGTAATTTTATTCTTTATAATAGCTTCCACTATTTTGACCGGCACCGACGTCAGGCTTACTGGTCTATAATTTCCCAGATCACCCCTAAAATCCTTTTAAAAAATCAGTGTCACATTGGCCATGATTTTAACAAGTTACATATTACTAACAGCAGATCAGCAATTTCAGTCTTGAGTTCTTTGAGTAGTCTTGGATGCATGCCATCTGATCCAGGTGATTTACTACTCTTTAATTTGTCCATTTGGCTCAGTACATCTTCCAGGTTCACCAAGATTTCTTTCAGTTCCTCTGCATCATCACCCTTGAAAACCAATTCCAGTTCAGGTAGATCTCTTACATCTTCCTCCGTAAAGACAGATGCAAAGAATTCATTCAGTTTCTCCGCTATGGCCTTGCCCTCCCTGAGCGCCACTTTTGCTCCTTTGTGATCAAACAGTCCCACGGATTCTCTCACATATTTTCTGCTTCTGATGTAACTGAAAAAGTTGCTACTCTGAGTTTTAGTCTCTGTGGCAAGTTTCTCTTCATATTCTCTTTTAGCCTTCGTTATTAATGGTTTGCATCTAACTAGCCAGTGCTTATGTTGCTTCTTATTTTCATTTAGGTCCTTTTTCCATTCTTTGAAGGACAATCTTTTGGCTGTAATGTCCTCTTTTACTTTACCTTTTAACCATGTTGGCTGACATTTTCTCTTCTTTCCACCGTTGCAAATATGTGGAATACATCTGGACTGTGCTTCCAAGATGGCATTCTTGAATAACATCCATGCCTGATTTAGTGTCCTAACCTTTGCAGCCAATCCTTTTAGTTTCTTTTTAACCATTTTCCTCATTTTATTATAGTTGCCTTTTTGAAAATTAAATGCAGATACAGTAGATTTCCTTTGAGGGTTCATCCCAGATAGTAGCTCAAACTTGATCATGTTATGATCACAATTTCCTAGGGGACTCAACACAGCCACCTCTTTAACTATGCCCGGCATGCCACCAAGGACCTCCAAAGGGGCTCCCCCTCTTGACGGTTCCTGGACCAGCTGCTCCAAGAAGCAGCTGGTCTGTAGTACCTGAAGATTGGAGGGTGGCCTATGTGACGCTGATTTTTAAAAAGGGCTCTAGGGGTGACCTGGGAAGTTATAGACTGGTAAGGCCAAAGTCGGTGCCAAGCAAAATAGTGGAAACTATTATAAAAAATAAAATTACAGAACATGTAGACAAACATGGTTTAATGGGACAGAGTCAGCATGGGTTCAGCCAAAGGAAGTCTTGCCTCACCATTTTCCTTCATTTCTTTGAAGGCATGAATAAACATTGGATAAATGTGAGCCAGCTGATGTATATCTAGATTTTCAGAAAGCTTTTGATAAAGTTCTGCATGAGAGACTCCTGAGAAAATTAGAGAGTCATGGGATAGGAGGCAAGTTTCTGGTGTGCATTAGGAATTTGTTACTGGACAGAAAATATCAACTTAGGCAACCGTTAGGTTGGGTTATTTTACCACATGGCTCCATTTTATACAATGAGACCCTGTGCTAAAATAATCTGACTTAACAGTAGCCCACATTGATAGCTTCTCCCCCTATTGGCTTGTATTTTATTCTGGGATGTTTATTTATTGGGATTTTTTTTTAACTGCCTTTATGAAGAGATTCACCCAAGGTGGTATACAATAGGTACGGTTTAACATAAAACTTATAATTTTGTTAACAGCATAACAATAGTAAAATAACCAAGGATAAACATAAATGCAATAAAAGAGGTAAACTTGAAAACAGTAAATTGACACCTAATAACAGAACTATTGTTAAACAGTATCATAAATGTACACATTTAACAGCAGTGGAATTCAAATACCAGAGATATAATACAATGTTAACATAATACTAATGATACACCTAATAAGCATGCATTAGAGCATTCAACTAACAGATATGATGCTAAAGATTTTCTACAATACGGCTTACCATATAGCTGGTTCTACCTCTCTCTATAAAGCCTAGCATTCTTCTGGCCATGGTCACCAACTTGTCACATTGTTTCCTTACCTTGAGATCCTCAGACACCTTCACTTCAACATCCCTCTCCTGAGCCAAACTTACCAATCTCTCCCCTCCTATTTGGTACACCTCTTTTGGATTTCTGCACCTAAATACATCACTCTGCACTTGGCATTCCACAGTTGGAATGGGTACGGACTGAGCACATTAAAACACATATCACATTGTGAGGGATAGCAGTTGTAGTGAGCTATTTCTTTTTGATTAATTAGTTTTTCTGAGATTTAGTAGTAATTGTTTGACTTAGGAAGTTTAAGTTCTTCCATTTATATATACTTTTGTATTGATTAAATTTTAACTGTCAGACCTTTGACCACTCTTCTAATTTTTGAGATCTCTTCTCATGGTTTCTACTCCCTCCAGGGTATCTACTCTATTGGCTATCTTTGTCTCATTCACAAAAAGGCAAACTTTTTCATCTAACACTTCAGTAATGTCTCTCACAAATATATTAAACAGAATCGGCCTCAACACTGCCCCTGAGGTACTACACTGCTCACCTTCCCTTCCTTTGAGTGGATTCCATTTACCACCACCCTGTCGGTCAACCAGTTTCCAATCCAATACAGCGCTGCGTACGTCTAGTAGCACTTTAGAAATGATAAGTAGTAGTAGTCAATCCAGTTCACCACTGGGTCCTAGGTTCAGTCCTCTAAGCTTATTCATGAGTCTTCTGAGTGGGACTCTATCAAAGGCTTTCCTGATTTCCTCCGCCTGCACTTTTGCTGGCCGTATTTCCTGCTTCGCTTCTTTGAGTTTAATTTGGTAATCTTTTCTGTGATCCTCTTGTTGCATTCCTCTGTATTTCTGGAATGAAGTCTCTTAAGATCAGTTGCCATATTTATAGCAACTTTCAGCTTGGACCACTGCGCTTCACCCAGGGGTGTGCTGGTAAATTTTTAACAACAGGCTCTTTCTCCGGACGTAGCCAGCTCTGCAGTTGGAAGGGCCAGGGGTGGCCAGGGGGTGGGGGGGGGGGGGGGAGCAACACTTGCCTCTCTCTTCTCTCTCCTCCCTCCCTTCGGGCACGCTAGGCATACCTTTGCTGGCAGCCAATAAATGGACTGCCACCACTCCCAACATCTTGCTCTGAGCAGCATGCTGGAACTTCTCTCACATGCTCGAGAAGTCGCAGCCTGCTGCCTAGAGCTGGAAACAAGAAGCGGGGAGCAGCAGTAGTCTATTTACTTGGCTGGCAGGGCTCAGCATCCCCACCAGCAAAGTAAAAGATAATTCAGCAGGGGGCCCAAGCCCACATTTTGGAAGCCAGTTGTTAAAGTAGCCATGGAGGGCCCTACTTTAACAACCGGCTCCCAAAATTCTTAAAAACTTAACAACCGGCTCTTGCAAGCCTGTGAGAGCCTGCTCCAGCACACCACTGGCTTCACCTATGCCTACCCGTACCATCAGCTCCTTCTTCAGGTATTCCCCCATTTTACCAAAAACACCCTCTGATCAGACTCCATCATGTGTATATCTTTTTGGATGTGCGGCCTTCAGAACTGTACTTTGAAATCCAGTACTTTGAGTTTTGTGCATCTGCAGTCTGCTTTCGCTTTTATATCAAACCATATCACTATTGCCTAGGTCTGCACCCATCTGGACACTGGAAACACTTCGTCCATTTGTGATATCGCAAGCAGACTGAAAAATTGCAGGAATACCATAGAAAATTGGAAGACTGGGCATCCAAATGGTAGAAGAAATTTTAATGTGGACAAATGCAAAGTGAAAAATAATCCAAATTATATTTACCTGATGTTAGGTTCCACCTTAGGAGACAGCACCCAAGAAAAAGATCTAGGTGTCATCATGGACAATGAACTGAAAACTTCTGCTCTGTGTAGCAGTAGCCAAATGCTAGGATAAATATTTTTTCTGTATGTTATCCACCGTAGTTCGTGGTTACTGTTTTATTATTGTTCTATGGTTCAAGTCAACAGACAAAGATATTTCAAACAAAATTGACACTTGAAGAAATTATCATCAGTCATCAAGCTAACTGTGGTGTCATTAATGTTCTATAACGTTACTATATTAAGAAGTCTTACCATCATAAAAACCAGCAGCCAAGTGATGGTGGGGTTTGGAAGGCATCCAAGAAAGGCTAAAACACTGCCCACACTCAGCTGATGTGTCAACCTGGACTGCTCCCACGTGCAGGCTTGCAACACATTGTACCTACAAAAGAATGAAGTACTAATAAACTAAGTAATAGTCTTGAAAAGTTGGAAGCTACCAATATGATATTTTCTTTCATCTTCTTCAACAAGACACTTCAACAGAACTTCTCACAGATGCTCTATCCATTTGCTGTGTGTAGATATCTATTATTTTTCAAGGAAAATCAAATGTTCAAATATTATTTACACTGAAGACAACAGCAAGAGTATGAATCAATTTCCTTTCACTATTCAGAAAACTACAAAGGAGAAAGAACTTGGGGTGCAGGTAAAGGGACTAGATTTAGATTATGCCTTTCTCAGTAGTTCAAGGAGAGTTGCATTCAGAAACATCAGGTATCCCCCCCCCCCAAAGGGCTTATAATCTGTTTGTACCCGAGGCAACGGAAGGTTCTGTGACTTCCTCAAGATCACAAGCAGCAGTAGTGGGATTTGAACCTAGATTCCTTGCTGCTCTGTTTTCTTTCAATCAAAGGAAAAGATATAGGTAGAATAGACTCAATTTAGAGACAAACATACAGCTGCTTAACAGATCCAATGGCAAAGATTTGCTGATTAAACATGGGATATACCAGCCTAGTAGGGAGGATTTTAAACCAAGTTCATTGGGATGGAGATAGCAAAAGCCCACAATTAAGCACATCGTATAACTACAATAAAACAGTATAGGAATGGTAAGGTCTATAGAGTTTTATATTAAGTGGATATAATGAAACAGTGGTAAATTGGATGGAAACTGAATGACAGTGAATTAGGAAGAACAAATGGACTGGGAGAATTGTTGCAACTTTTCATAATGAAAAGGTATAAATTAAGAGACAGGGAGCTAGAAAAAAAACTTGGAAAATCATATCTACAAATGTTCTTTGTCTCTACAATAAATTTACCACGTAACAAAAAAAGGTTATCGATAAGGTTTCAGTGACTGAATGTTTATGTTTATTTAGATTTGCAAAACCACTTTGCCTGGACAGAGCAGAGTGGTGTAAAGTGTCAAAACCTTAAATACATAAAGAAAAGGAACTTCAAAAATTTGATAGGAAAGGGTACAATCATGCAAAAAACGATACAAGAACACCACATTACTCAAACACAGAGAAAAGCAAAACCTAATTCAACTGACAGCCGCTTTGAGCCAGCCCTAATCACCAAACGCTTCTCTAAAAAGCCATGTTTTCAGATCTGCCCGAAAGCTGGGAAGAGATGAGTGACTACAAGGGGCAACGAGCTCCAAATGTGGGGGGAGAGAAAGAAGAAAGCGAAGTGCCTAGTTGTTTTCAGTTGGGCAAGTCTAGGGCTTGGCAGAACAAGGCAGTGATCATTTAAGGAACGGAGTATCCTCCCAAGTGAATAGGGAATAATAAAGTGGGAGAGACAGGTGTACCTATCCTAAAACCCTTGAAAGTAAGTAGTGCCACTTTGTAAGTAATCCTATACTCAGTGGTGTGCTGGTAAATTATTAACAGGCTCTCTCCCTGCCCAGCAATTTTTTTTTTTTTGGGGGGGGGGGGGGGGGCGGCGCAGAGGTTGACTGGGGGGGGGGGGGCAATATATTACTCTCTCTACTTCCCCCCTCATGTCAAAGCTCCCATTAAACCATAAGACCCCCATTAAGCAAATCTTTATAGCCCAAATCAAATGCCATTTTCATAGCCAAATAAATAAATAAATAAATAAATATATATATATATATATTTTTTTTGTTACATTTGTACCCCGTGCTTTCCCACTCATGGCAGGCTCAATGCGGCTTACATGGGGCAACGGAGGGTTAAGTGACTTGCCCAGAGTCACAAGGAGCTGCCTGTGCCTGAAGTGGGAATCGAACTCAGTTCCTCAGGACCAAAGTCCACCACCCTAACCACTATATATATATAAATAGATATATATACATATATATATATATATATATATATATATATATATACACACACACACACAGTGCACTCCATTTAAACGCACATTGGATAAGCGCATGCTCTGTTTAACTGCATGCCATATTTCGGTCCTGTTTTTGGCACCATCAATTTCTATGGGGACAAACTTCGGTTTAGCGCACCACTGATAAGTGCAAGATTTGCTTATATGCATGGTTTAAGACCGCTCCCGTGTAGGAAAGACTCTGCATAAGTGCGCGCACGGAATATGGAAGCCGACTGGCGCAAGACAACCAACGAGATTTCAAATTTACCGCCCCTTTAACTGCCACAGGCAGAATAAGCAAAAGAATGTTGTTGTTAGAGTGTACATTGGGGTCGTCGTCGCGCAACTGTAAGACTTTAACACTGGCTGAATGAATAGTTCTTAAAAAATTAGAAAACAAAGTCAAGCATCTATTGCTAAAGAATATGGTGTCAATCACAGTCAAATTTCACGTGTCTTGAAGCAGAAAGACCAGCTTCTGGAAGACTGGCAAAACAATACAAATCCACAACGGAAACGAAAACGGGCGGGAAAAGCTGAGGAGGTAGAAGATGCTCTTCTTCGGTGGTGTTAGGCTTTCTAGGCAGAAACTGGATTTGTGAGCCCTTGGACCACTGCCAAGGAGCGGCAGTGGCAGGCAAAACCACCCCACACCAGAGACAAGGCAGAACTCTGACAGGAACAGCTAGACTTCACCTGCACTTGACCGACGTTCCCCAGGAGTTGAGCCCCTGGGTGCAGGTGGCCGGCAGGACAGGGCAGGAACTGGATACCAACTAGGCTGAACAGGGACTGAGGGTCAGAAGGGAAAGGAATATACATTGGAAGCAAGACAGAATACTGGGCTAGGACTCACAGACAGACAATACAACACTAACCAGGAAGTGGACAGGCTAAAGGACCAGAACTGAAAGCTGCCAGGCAGCCACTGAAAAGGGTACAAAGACAGGTAACAGCAAGGACTGAAAACTGCCAAGCAGCCACTAGAGAAAAAACACTGACAGACAAGAGGGCAAGAACAGAAAGCTGCCAAGGCAGCCACTAAGGAGGGAACTAGCAAAAAAGCTAACAGCTAACCTACACACAGACTAACCAGGGACCAGACAAGGAAACACAATCAAGAAACAAGACTAGAAAACAAGCAACAAAGTACGAGCTAACTACACAAAGACTAGACTAGAACCAAGCAAGGATTTCAGAGAAGAAACAGAATAACCAGAAGTCCAACAGAGCACACCAACATACCAGGGACCTTAGACAATGCAAAGGCAAACACAGAAGTTTCCAGGTGTTAATAAAGCCCATCAGCAGCTGAAGTTCAACTGCAGGAATCACAAGGCAGCTACAGGTGCTGTTCAGGCACAAACAAGAAAAGCAAGTCTGGCAGCCCGGAAGATCTGGACCAGGCTGAAGTCTGGAACGTGTGACAGTCCATAGCAGCCACCTGTTCTGGCCACCACAGGGCGAGGTGAGCACAGCCAAGGAAACAGTCACCATCGTGACAGTACCTCCCCCTCAAGGCCCCCCCGACCTTCACGGGGAATTCAGGTCTCCATGGGTAACAATGGTGAAACCTACGGAGGAGCTTCAAAACATGACCAGGGGTAGCTGGGCTGGGGCTTGAACAGGAGTCAAGACTGGACCTCGGACTGGAATCAGGACTGGAACTTGAACTGGCATCAGGACTTGAATTTGAACTGGAATTCAGACTGGAACTCGGAGTGGACTCAGCATCATCTTGGCTGGAACTCAAACTCGGACTGGACTCAGCATCTCGGCTGGAACTGGAACTCGGAGTAGACTCAGCATCTCGGCTAGAACTGGAACTCGGAGTAGACTCAGCATCTCGGCTAGAAGCTCCACTCGGACTGGACTCGGAGGCTTGGTTCGAAGCACCACTCGGACTGGAATCGGAGGCTCGGTTAGAAGCGTCACTCCGGCTGGAATCAGAGGCTTGAGTGGAAGCGCCACTTGGACTGGAATCGGAGGTGTGGTATGACGCGCCACTCGGCCTGGCCTCAGGGACTTGGCTGGAAGTGCCACTCAGACTGGACTCAGAGGCTTACTGAAAAGCGCCACTCGGATGGGACTCAGAGGCTTACTGAAAAGCGCCACTCGGACGGGACTCAGAGGCTTGGCTGGAGGCGCCACTCGGACGCTGGAATCAGAAGCAATTCGGTGGGAAGCACCCCGCAGGCTGGACTCAGCAGCTAGGCTAGAAGTACCCCTCAGGCTGGACTGCAGGTAAGCCTGGAGCTTGGGATTCTCAAGACGCTTTCTTTCAATGGCAGCCTTCAGAGTATCCCGCAGGGCTGGATAGGAGACAAGTAGGCGGCGGTATTCGCAGAGCGGGGTCAAAGGGTCAATGGCAGAAACTGGGTTTTCAGCAATCATAAGCTCCAGGACACGCTTTCTCTCTGCTGCCACTTCAGGAAGCTTCTTCAAGGCTGGATCAGACAAAAGTGTTCCATGATACTTATTAAGTGTTATGAAAGGATCAAAAACCATAATTAAACTGGAACCGAACTTCACCTGAGAAACAGGAGCTATCCCTGGGCGGTGACCCGGATTGCCAACAGGTGAAAAAATCCTAGGCTGGAAGGGTGATTTTACCGAGCTCATGGCCTTTGCATTCGGTTAGGCTTTCCAGGCAGAAACTGGATTTGTGAGCCCTTGGACCGAGGAGCAGCAGTGGCAGGCAAAACCACCCCACACCAGAGACAAGGCAGAACTCTGACAGGAACAGCTAGACTTCACCTGCACTTGACCGCTGTTCCCCAGGAGTTGAGCCCCTGGGTGCAGGTGGCCGTCAGGACTTACAGGACAGGAACTGGATACCAACTAGGCAGAACAGGGACTGAGGGTCAGAGGGGAAAGGAATATACATTGGAAGCAAGACAGAATACTGGGCTAGGACTCACAGACAGACAATACAACACTAGGCAGGAAGTGGACAGGCTAAAGGACAAGAACTGAAAGCTGCCAGGCAGCCACTGAAAAGGGTAACAGCAAGGACTGAAAGCTGCCAGGCAGCCACTAGGGAAAAACACTGACAGACAAGAGGGCAAGAACAGAAAGCTGCCAAGGCAGCTACTAAGGAGGGAACTAGCAGAAAAAGCTAACCTACACACAGACTAACCAGGGACCAGACAAGGAAATACAATCAAGATTCAAGACTAGAAAACAAGTCAGACGCTGGTGGTAAATGGAGTTCGCTCGGAGGAGAGAAAGGTGAGTAGTGGAGTGCCTCAGGGATCGGTGCTGGGGCCGATTCTATTCAATATATTTGTGAGTGATATTGCCGAAGGGTTAGAAGGTAAAGTTTGCCTTTTTGCGGATGACACTAAGATTTGCAACAGAGTGGACACCCCGGAGGGAGTGGAAAGCATGAAAAAAGATCTGCGGAAGCTAGAAGAATGGTCTAACGTTTGGCAATTAATATTCAATGCGAAGAAATGCAAAGTGATGCACTTAGGGAGTAGAAACCCAAGAGAGACGTATGTGTTAGGCGGTGAGAGTCTGATAGGTACGGACGGGGAGAGGGATCTTGGGGTGATAGTATCTGAGGACCTGAAGGCGACGAAACAGTGTGACAAGGGGTGGCCGTAGCTAGAAGATTGCTAGGCTGTATAGAGAGAGGTGTGACCAGCAGAAGAAAAGAGGTTTTAATACCCCTGTATAAGACGTTGGTGAGGCCCCACCTGGAGTATTGTGTTCAGTTTTGGAGGCCGTATCTTGTGAAGGATGTGAAAAAAATGGAAGGGGTGCAAAGAAAAGCTACGAGAATGGTATGGGATTTGTGTTACAAGACGTATGAGGAGAGACTTCCGGACCTGAACATGTATACCCTGGAGGAAAGGAGAAACAGGGGTGATATGATACAGACATTCAAATATTTGAAAGGTATTACTCTGCGAACGAACCTTTTCCGGAGAGGGGAAGGTGGTAGAACGAGAGGACATGAAATGAGATTGAAGGGGGGCAGACTCAAGAAAAATGTCAGGAAGTATTTTTTCACAGAGAGAGTGGTGGATGCTTGGAATGCCCTCCCGCGGGAGGTGGTGGAGAGGAAAACAGTAACGGAATTCAAACATGCGCGGGATAAACATAAAGCAATCCTCCTCAGAAGGAAGGGATCCCCAGAAGCTTAGCCAGCGGTGGGAGGCAGGGCTGGTGGTTGGGAGGTGGGGATAGTGCTGGGCAGACTTATACGATCTGTGCCAGAGCTGGTGGTCGGAGGCGGGGCGGGTGGTTGGGAGGTGGGGATAGTGCTGGGCAGACTTATATGGTCTGTGCCCTGAAAAAGACAGGTACATATCAAGGTAAGGTATACACAAAAAATGACACGTGAGTTTATCTTGTTGGGCAGACTGGGTGGACCGTGCAGGTCTGAAACGTGTGACAGTCCACAGCAGCCACCTGTTCTGGCTACGAATAACAGATATTAAATGGACAGAAACTCCTTGGTCCGACCACTACAAACTAAACCTATCCCAACACTGGCAGAGGAAAGGATTACACTGTACACATGAATATATAACCTACAGAGGCCAAATAGACCCAAAGGAATTCTGGCAACAGGTATATGGCAACGAATGGTCAGCACGAACGGATTCCATACACTACCTCTCAGAATGGGACGAAAGATGCAGAAGCGTACTAGACGTATTAGTACCCCTAAGAACAAGAACATCAAGAAGACAAAACTCGATACCATGGTTCAACGACGACCTAAAAAAACTCAAAACACAATTCAGGAAACTTGAACGAGCATGGAAAAAAATAAACACACACTCAATGCATGGAAACAAATACAAAGAAAATAAAAATATGCAATAAGACAGACCAAAAGGTCTTACTACAAAACTAAAATAGCTCCGGATTACAAAGACCTGAAGAAACTATTCCATCTCGTAAATAGGCTACTAGACACCAATTCAATTACCACAACCAACACAGACATCCCATCCGCTGACAATCTTGCTAAATACTTTAATGAAAAAAATAATAAAATTACACAATACACATCCTCAGCACAACATCAACATAGAACATTTCATCAATGGCCTGGACCCGACCTTGGGAGAACACCCAGCAGACCATACCTGGTCAAACTTTGCTCTCCTCACCATTGAATCAGTTACCCAGGCGGTTCATAGGTTCTCCAGTTCCTATTACAAACTGGATACTTGCCCCAACCATCTACTTAAATCCGCCCCTGACCGCTTCATAGCAGACCTCACATCCCATCTAAACTACATGCTCCAACAAGGTCTCTTCCCTGAGGAATATGGCAACATCTTACTCACCCCAATACCAAAGGACACCAAGAAAAAAACCAATGATCTTAACTACCGCCAAGTTGCATCTATCCCACTAGTAGTTAAACTGATGGACAGCATGGTGACCAAACAGCTTACTGACTACCTGGACAAGTTCTGTATACTACATGAATCACAATCAGGATTTCGCCCCCTCCATAGCACTGAAACTGTGCTAGTCACTCTCCTGGCCAAATTCAAGCAAGAAATAGCTAAAGGTAAAAGCATACTTCTCCAATTCGACGTGTCGAGCGCATTCAACATGGTAAACCATAATAGTCTACTAAATCTTCTTGACTACTTTGGGACTGGTGGAAATAAACTTAGGTGGATCAAGGGTTTTCTAACCTCTAGAACATATCAAGTAAAATCTAATTCAAACATATCACCACCGTGGAAAGCAGACTGCGGAGTCCCTCAAGGATCACCACTACCACCAATACTCTTTCATCGTAATGATGATTCCACTGGCCAAGTCCTTATCTAATCTAGGCCTCAACCCGTTCATCTATGCAGATGATGTCACAATTTACATTCCCTTCAGACATGACCTGACAGAAATCACCAATGAAATCAAGCTCAGTTTGAACACCATGGACTCATGGGAAAATTAATTTCAACTGAAACTGAACACTGAAAAAACACACTGCCTTATCCTTTCATCTCAACACAATAAGTTCAAACCTACAACCTTAAACACCCCAGATCACACCCTCCCTATCTCAGAGAGCCTAAAAATACTCGGCGTTACAATCGATTGCAACCTAACACTTGAAAGCCAAATAAACTCTACTACAAAGAAAATGTTCCACTCAATGTGGACACTTAAACGGATAAAACCTTTCTTCCCGAGAGAAGTATTTTGCAATCTAATACAATCAATGGTATTAAGCCATTCAGACTACTGCAACGGAATCTACGAAGGATGTAAAGAACAACTTACAAAGAAACTCCAGACCGCCCAAAACACAGCAGCCAGATTGATTTTCGGTAAATCAAGATTCGAAAGTGTCAAACCCCTCCGAGAAAAACTGCATTGGCTCCCAATCAAGGAACGTATTACCTTCAAAATCTGCACCTTGGTCCACAAAATTATTTACGGCGAAGTTCCAGGATACAGGACAAACCTAATAAATCTACCATCCAGAAACAGAACCAGATCATCCCGAACATACTTAAATATCCACTACCCAAGCCGCAATGGTCTCAAATACAAATCAACCTATGCATCCAGCTTCTCCTATATAAGTACACAACTATGGAATGCACTGCCAAAAGCTGTGAAAACAATCTACAATCATCTCAACTTCAGGAAATCACTAAAAACCAACTTGTTCGGAAGGGCATACACCAAGGATCCAACATAAGTGCCTACATCCTGCAACACAGCAAAACCAAGGACTGTAACGGACACTTATAACCCTCCCTACCTTTAACCCCTTTATGCTTGAAACACATGATCCTCATTCGACCACTACACTATTTTGTATTTGTATATCTAACAGACTGGAGACCGCCTTTACGGTACTACGTAAGCCACATTGAGCCTGCAAATAGGTGGGAAAATGTGGGATACAAATGTGATAAATAAATAAATATGCAGAAAGAAACCTGGAATCATGTTACACAGGCAACCATTGTGAACTGATACAAGTGGGCAAGCTTTGTTAAGGATGTGGAGAGGGACGAAACAGATGCAGCTGTTGCAGACACACCAGATGAACAGGTTATTGACATCCCAGCCAGTGTTACTGAAGAGGAGTTTCATCACTACGTAGCTGTTGATTACGATCTACAAACAGCTGACGACAGCACTGATGTTGAGATATGCACCTACATGCAGGGTGACTGGAGGGAGGCAGGGGAGAGAGGACAATCACACACACTCTCTCATACACACACACTCGCACAGTCTCACACTCAGTCACACACACACACACTCGCACGGTGCTGCCAACCACGCAGGGGGGAAGGGGGTCCTCAGACCTGAGAGGGGGGAGGGGGAGGTATCTCTGTCACACACACACTCTCTCATGGTCAGTGTCTTTCTCTCTCTCACACAGTCTCTCGCACTACGACTCACACTGTATCACATACACTCTCTATGTGTCACACAGTCAGTCTCACACACTCGCTCTACTACACTCTCGGACTCACAGAGAGTCTGTGTATTGCACACATACTCACACACACTCTCTCTCTCACACACACTGTATCTGTGTAAAACACACTCTCTCTCACAGTCACTGTGTCTCACATAAGCACACCAACACTCTCTGTCTCACACACACACACTAGCACCCTCACTCACTCTCTCTGTCACACAAACACACTCGCACATTCACTCTCTCTCTCTCTCTCACACACACTCTCCCAGGAAAACCTTGCTAGCGCCCATTTCATTTGTGTCAGAAATGGGCCTTATTTACTAGTATATATATATACTAGTGAAAAAGGCCCGTTTCTGACAGAAATGAAACAGGCACTAGAAAGGTTTTCCTCGAAGTGTGTATGTTTGAGAGAGTGTGTGTGAGATTGACTGTGTGAGAGAGAGTTAATGTGCGAGTGTGTGTGTGTGTGACAGAGAGAGAGTGAGACTGGGTGCGAGTGTGTTCGTGAGAGGGAGAGTGTGTGTATGAGAATCAGAGTGTGTGCCATGGGCCCCGCCCTCCTCCCTCCGAGTTCCAGGGTCATTCCCCCTCCCTCCCTCAGAGTTCCAGGGTCATCCCCTCCCCTCCGAGTTCCAGGATCATCCCCCCTCCCTCGGAGTTCCAGGGTCCCTTCCAGTTTCAGGGTCCCCCCCACCCTCCCTCATAGTTTGAGGTATATATATATATATATATATATATATATATCTCATAGTGCATGATTTTTTTTTGTTACATTTGTACCCCGCGCTTTCCCACTCATGGCAGGCTCAATGCGGCTTACATGGGGCAATGGAGGGTTAAGTGACTTGCCCAGAGTCACAAGGAGCTGCCTGTGCCTGAAGTGGGAATTGAACTCAGTTCCTCAGGACCAAAGACCACCACCCTAACCACTAGGCCTATCTGGCTGATTATTATTTATTTATTGCATTTGTATCCCACATTTTCCCACCTATTTGCAGGATTATGTGGGATGAAGTCATACATACATACATACATAAGTATTGCCATACTGGGACAGACCGAAGGTCCATCAAGCCCAGCATCCTGTTTCCAACAGTGGCCAATCCAGGTCACAAGTACCTGGCAAGATCCCAAAAAAGTACAATACATTTTATGATCCTTATCCTAGAAATAAGCATTGGATTTTTCCCAAGGAGCCATCCAAACCTTTTTTAAACCCCGCTAAGCTAACTTTCACTACATTCTCTGGCAACAATTTCCAAAGTTTAATTACACGTTGAGTGAAGAAATATTTTCTCAAATTTGTTTTAAATTTACTACTTTGTAGCTTCATTGCATGCCATCCTAGGCCTGGTATTTTATTATTATTTGTTACATTTGTATCCCACATTTTCCCACCTTTTGCAGGCTCAATGTGGCTTACATTTTACCATTAACGGCATTAGCCAATTCCGGTCTGAACAAATACATGGTATGAATGAATATAAAGTGATATTGTGGTAGAATGGGGTACATATATGGTAGGTACAACTGGGGGGAACTTAGAGAGGGAGCTGAAGCTGACTCTTCCTCTCCCTCTCTGAGAGGAAGAGTCAGGTAATGTCCATTACGGTCTTTGGTTACATTGTGTCACAAGTGTTCGGTATTTTATGTTGGGTCGGAGGGGTATACTCTCCTGAACAGGTCTGTCTTTAGTGCTTTCTGGAAATTTAGGTGGTCGAGCATAGTTTTCCTCGGAGTGTGTATGTTTGAGAGAGTGTGTGTGAGATTGACTGTGTGAGAGAGAGTTAATGTGCGAGTGTGTGTGTGTGACAGAGAGAGAGTGAGACTGGGTGCGAGTGTGTTCGTGAGAGGGAGAGTGTGTGTATGAGAATCAGAGTGTGTGCCAGGGGCCCCGCCCTCCTCCCTCCGAGTTCCAGGGTCATTCCCCCTCCCTCCCTCGGAGTTCCAGGGTCATCCCTCCCCTCCGAGTTCCAGGATCATCCCCCCTCCCTCGGAGTTCCAGGGTCCCTTCCAGTTTCAGGGTCCCCTCCACCCTCCCTCATAGTTTGAGGTATATATATATATATATATATATATATATATATATATATATATATATATATATATATATATATATCATAGTGCATGATTTCTTTTTGTTACATTTGTACCCCGCGCTTTCCCACTCATGGCAGGCTCAATGCGGCTTACATGGGGCAATGGAGGGTTAAGTGACTTGCCCAGAGTCACAAGGAGCTGCCTGTGGCTGAAGTGGGAATCAAACTCAGTTCCTCAGGACCAAAGTCCACCACCCTAACCACCAGGCCACTCCTCTTGGAATTTCTCCCCTGAGGTTTCTCACCCTGAGACCCATCCACAAAAAATCTTTGCGGTCCAGACCTTCAGTTTGAGAAATCATTCCTGCCTGAGTAAATAACTTGGATCAAATAAACTAAAGGAGAAGGTTGGCATGCTGAAGTACAAATTTTGATAATGAAACAGTGATTGACTGACTCTGGACAGTTCTGCACAAAAGAAACCCTTTCCTCATTAATCAATACCTTCTCTGTGAAATAGTAGTAATGAAAAAAAAAGGCATGTGCATGTTATTATTTATTACTAGTAAAAAAAGGCCCGTTTCGTAAACAAATGAAACGGGCGCTAGCAAGGCTATAGAGAGAGTGAGAGTGTGTATATGTATGTGTGTCTGTGACACAGAGAAAGTGTGTGTGTGTGTCTCTGTGTGAAAGAGAGTGTGCACAGGTAGGGTGAAAATGAAGAGACAGCAGTGAAATTTTACATAGGAGAGCTGAACCATTTGAGGCGTGTTTGTGTGTCTGTGTGAGAGAGTGCGTATATTTATTTATTTTTTGCACTTGTATCCCACATTTTCCCACCTCTTTGCGGGCTCAGTGTGGCTTACAATAAGATATGAATACAGAGAATACAGTTGATACAAATTGGTTATGGGTTACATTGTACAAGTTATGTGAGATAATCAAATTATCATTAGGAATATCATAATGGGACATCAACAGGGAGACTTTGGGAGGAGATAATAGGAAGTTTAAGGGCAGTGTTAAGACATTTAGGCACATGGTTTACCTACTCCTGTAAGTATATGTATGAGTAGTGTGGAATTGGGGGGAATGAGAGATCTTGAGTGGATGTGTGATGCATTGATGTAAGTGAGTGTAGACTCTATGTGTTTTGGTTTTTTCCGTAGATTGACTCAAACAAGTGGGTCTTCAGTAATCTGCGGAAGGATGCTTGTTCGTGGATCGCTCTTAAGTTGCATGGCAGTGAGTTCCAAAGCTGCGTGCTCGTGTGAGAAAAGGTTGACGCGTGTAGCGTCTTGTATTTCACGCCCTTGAAAGTAGGGAAATGGAGGTTGAGGTATGTTCGGGAAGATCTCCTAGCATTTCTGGGTGGTAGGTCAATCAACTCGGACATGTAGGCTGGGGCTTCGCCGTAGATGATCTTGTGGACTAGTGTGCATACCTTGAAGGTGATGCGTTCCTTCAGTGGAAGCCAGTGTAGTTTCTCTCGTAGTGGTGTTGCCCTTTCATATTTTGGTTTTCCGAAGATGAGTCTGGCTGCTGTGTTCTGGGCTGTTTGAAGTTTCCTCAGTGTTTGCTCTTTGCCGCCTGCGTATAATGAGTTGCAGTAATCCAGATGGCTAAGGACGAGGGATTGCACTAGGTTACGAAAGACGAATCTTGGGAAGAGTGGTCTTATCCTTTTCAGTTTCCACATGCAGTAGAACATCTTCTTAGTTGTGTTGTTTGCGTGGGCTTCCAGTGTTATGTGGCGGTCGATAGTGACTCCAAGGATTTTTAGCGTTTCTGAGATTGGAAGGTTTAGGTTTGGTGTGTTTATCGCGTTGAATTCGTTGGTGTTGTGTTGGGAGGTGAGTACCAGGCATTGAGTTTTTTCTGCGTTTAATTTCAGACGGAATGTGTCTGCCCATGTGTTCATGATGTGTAGGCTTTGATTGATTTCGTTGGAGATTTCTTTGATGTCATGTTTGAAGGGGATATATATTGTCACATCATCAGCATATATATGTGGATTGAGGTTATGGTTTGATAGGAGTTTTGCTAGGGGGATCATCATTAGGTTGAAAATAGTTGGTGAGAGGGGTGATCCTTGTGGAACTCCACATTCCGGTATCCATGCCTTGGACGTGGTTGAGTGTGATGTAACTTGATACGAGCGCAGGGTTAGGAACCCCTTGAACCAGCTTAGGACATTTCCTCCAATGCCGAAGTATTCAAGTATGTGTAGTAGGATTTCATGGTCGACCATGTCAAAGGCGCTTGACATGTCAAATTGTAGGAGGAGTATATTGTTCCCGGTTGCTATTATTTGCTTAAATTTGTTCATAAGGGTGACTAGTACTGTTTCTGTGCTATGGTTCGACCGGAATCCGGATTGGGCATCATGTAGTATTGAGTGTTTGTTTAGATAGCTTGTGAGTTGTTTGGTTACCATCCCTTCGGTTAACTTGGTTATTAGTGGTATGGATGCTACTGGTCTGTAGTTGGTAATTTCGCTCAGGTTTTTCTTTGTATCTTTTGGAATTGGGGTGAGTAAGATTTTTCCTTTTTCTTTTGGGAAGAGTCCATTTTGTAGCATGTAATTTACATGATTCGTTAGGTCAGTTGTGAATTGTTGAGGGGCTGATTTCATGAGGCTGTTTGGGCATGCGTCTAGTTTGCAGTTGGATTTGGCATATTTTTTGAGAGCTTTAGAGATGAGGTTTTCTGGTAGTGGTTCGAACTCGGTCCAGGTTCTGTCTGCTGGGTGTGCTCCTTCTTCTGGGTCCAGACAGTCTAGAAGAGTGGCGTATTCTATGGGACTGGCGGGTATTTTGTGTCGTAATAGTATGATTTTCTCCTTGAAGTACTTCGCAAGGTTGTCGACGTCTGGTATATTTTCACCGTTATTTGTAACTGGTGTGGTATCTAGCAGTTTGTTCACAAGGCTGAAGAGTTTATGTGTGTCTTTGTAATTTGGTCCTATTATTGTTTTGTAGTGTTGTCTTTTTGTTTGTTTTATGGCGTATTTGTATTTTCTCCGAAGTAGTTTCCAGTCGTTTAGTGTTTGTTCGTCTTTCTTTTTGTTCCAAGCTCGTTCTAGTTTCCTGACTTGTGTTTTAAGTTTTTTCAGCTCTTCGGTGAACCATGGGTTTGTTTTTTTCCTGTGTGATGTTCTAGTTTGGGTTGGGGCGATTTTGTCTAATGTTGTTGTACATAGCTCATCCCATTCTTGGAGGAATTGGATGGTGTCAGCGTTTGTTGTCCATTCGTACTGATAGATCTGTTGCCAGAATGTCGCGGAGTCTATTTTTCCTCTCGTTGTGTATGTTGTTCGCTCGGGTTTATTGGTCGTGTTTAAGTGTGTTTTTCGCCAGCAGAGAGTGACATTTGCTTTATGGTGGTCTGACCATAGTGTAGGTGTCCAACTTGTGTCCGTGATCATGATGGTTGAATCCGATTCGAATTTGTTCGTTATGATATCTAGTGTGTGTCCTTTTTTGTGAGTCGGTTGCATGTAAGGTGCTTGTAGATCCCAAAGTTTTAGGAATTCTTTGAACTCTCGTGTGCTTAATGAGGTGTCATCTTCTAGGTGTAAGTTGATGTCTCCTAGTATGAGGATGTTTGAGGAAGATACGCAGGAATTTGAGATGAAATCCATGAGTTGTGTTTGGGAGTCTTGCCATTTCCCTGGGGGTCTGTAGAATAGGATTGTGTTGAGGTGGCCTGTTAGATTTGGATGGTTTATTCTTGTCGATGCAATT
The DNA here is from genome assembly GCF_901765095.1 of Microcaecilia unicolor. NCBI lineage: Eukaryota > Metazoa > Chordata > Amphibia > Gymnophiona > Siphonopidae > Microcaecilia > Microcaecilia unicolor. The sequence goes on along the minus strand of NC_044033.1, from coordinate 535,157,517 downwards.
TCGAGTTATGGGGAGGTAGATTCACCCGTGATTGTGATGGTGAATTCGGGTTTGTAAATTATAGCTATTCCACCTCCTCTTTTTATTCCATTCCTTGTCCAGTGGGTGATTTTGTATTCTGGTGGGCATATTTCAAAGATGGCTGGATCTGTAGGACTATGGAGCCAGGTTTCTGTGATAAATAGGAGGTCTAGTTTATCTGCGATGATCCAGTCTAGTATGTCTACTGAGTTCCTTACTGCTGATCTTGCATTGATGTATCCTAGATGAATTGAGCGATATGGTTCCAAGGGAGGGTTTGACGTGTTTATTTTTATTAGTTGTCTGTTCCTTCGGTGGTTGAATTTGTTGCTGTTATTGTTTTCCTCATTTTGTCGATTGTGTTCGTTTCCGGAGGCTATTGCTCTTGATTGGTTGTTGTGTCTTTGGTTTGGTGGGTTGTCGCAAGGTTGTGCATATGATTGGTGGGTTGGTGGTGAGTTATTATGGGTGCTGTTTGGGGCGTATATTGTGTCTGTGTGAGTGTGTGTGGGTGCGTGTGTGTGTGAGATAGAGACAGTGTAAGTGTGTGTGTGTGCGTCTGTATGAAAGAGAGTGTGAAAGGGTAGGATCAAAATGAAGAGACAGCATTATAATAGTACATAGCACAGCACAAACATTTGAGGCAGTTCTTGCCTTATCTCCCCTGCCGCCCCCTCCATACCCAACGATTCATCCCTTGTCTTCTATCCCCTCTGTGTCCCGTGTGTATGTGTGTGAGAGAGAGATGTGCTAGCAGTCCCTGTGATAGTGGCAGGTCAGTTGCTCATTATAGCCAGTTAAGAGTGAGAGTGTGTGTGAATGTGCTGGTTTTTTTCTTTCCCTCCTATGCCCTCCGTATCCGTTGTTTGTGTGGAAAGCAGATATCTATATGGTCCTTTTAGCTTTGCTGTTGACGTCGCGTAGCAACTGTGTGCTGCTGGTTTTCATTGTTCCGCGATGTGTCTTATGTCACGTTCCGTCGCTTAGTAACGGGTTCGCGATGCGATTGGTTGAGTGTCATTGGTCCGCCCTCGACGTCATGACGTTTGACGCGGGGGGCAGGCCCAACACTCATGGGCGAATTCCTGGTTTCACCACCATGCATTTAGAACGTTGGGACTTGTGGAGGCTTCAGAACGTTGGAGGTGCGTTTTATATAGAGAGATTATTTATTGCATTTGTACCCCACATTATCCCACCTTTTTGCAGGCTCAATGTGGCTTACAGAGTAGGGTTATGATAAAGTCAGTACATTATTTAAATACAGTTGATCATAAGCTGAGGTAAAAGAGGATTTAGATAGGCGGATGTTGGGTATGTTGTGTGAGAAGTGTTTTAGGTGTGCTTGGGTGGTTTGGGGGATGATTTGTATCATTGAGGGTGATTTTTGTAAGCTTTGTTAAAGAGGTGTGTTTACAGAGCTTTATAATATACCACTGCATTCCACAAAACAAAAGGAGTAAGTTTTTTTCTTTTTGTAGGCACAGGATAAAAAACAAAAGATTTTAAATGTTCCCAGGTTCCAATCTAATTCATGTTCAATGTGGGATAAAATGCCATAAATAAGTAAATAAATTGATAGAAACTCTGAATGTTGAGCACCTGATTCTCATAACATGATGTTTGTTTAGTGGCCCTTTACCAGGAGAAAAAAAATCTCTGCACGTTTACAGTATCCTCTCCCCCCCCCCCCCCCCCCCCCCCCACCTAGCTATTCCAGAGCTCCTCCATGATCCCCCGAGCTGCAGAGTGCCCTCCCGGCACAAACATGAAGCCACCCTGGTGGTCTAGTGGATTCTTTGGGGCAGGAAAGATCCCCAGTCTCTCCTGCCTGCTGCTGGCACTGACCCTTTTGCTGCCGCATCTTCTTTAAAATGGCTGCTGAGACTTACCATGGCAGCCTCACAAGACTTCAGCGCATCTGTGCTCTTAAAACGAGGAGGAGACAGCACTCAAAGAACTTGGTACTCGGTAGGCGAGAGGCTGGAGCAAGTGCAGCATACACTTCCACGAGAACCCCATAAGAACTGCTTCTGTCCCCACGGGAACTCAGCAGGAACTGCTTCTGTCCCTACAGGAACCCCGCAGGAACTACTTACGTCCTCACGGGATCCCCGCAGAACTGCTTTCGCAGAACTGCTTCCATCCCCACTAACTTTATGATGGGTCCCCTGCACCTCAACACCAAATATAGAACCATTAGACATAAGACATAAGCATCGCCACACTGGGACAGACCAAAGGTCCATCTAGCCCAGCACCCTGTCTTCGACAGTGGCCAATCCAATGGCTCCATAGCCAATGCAAATAGAATCAGGGAGCAAGGACAGCCCTGACGAGAGCCCCGCTGAAGCTCAAAGGGTTCCGAGTATCCCCGTTCACCTTCAAACGCTCTCTAAAGGCATGGTATAGATCATGCAAATTGAACTCAGAAACCTAGGCCCCAATTCCACTTTCTCTAGAACCCGGAACAAGAAGGCCCAGGAGACCCGGTCAAAGGCCTTCTCTGCGTCCAGGGAGAGCAGAAACATAGCCTGACCAGACCCCCTGGCTCTATTAAGCACATTCAAAACTCTCTGAATATTATCTTCCGTCATGCACCCTGTCACAAACTTGGCCTGATCCTGGTGTACTAACCCAGGCACCCAAAGAACCAGGCAATCTGCCAACACTCTTGTTAAGATCTTGGTGTCTACCCCAAGTAGAGATATTTATTTTGTTACATTTGTATCCCACATTTCCTACCTATTTGCATGCTCAACGTGGTTTACATAGTACCGTAATGGCGTTCGCCATTTCCGGCATGAATAAATACAAGGTGTTATTATATTAGAATAGGGTTCATGGCTCCCAATAAAAGAACGTATTACTTTCAAAATCTGCACCCTGGTTCATAAAATTATCTACGGCAATGCCCCGGGCTACATAGTAGACCTCACACACCTACCAACCAGAAGTACAACAAGATCAGCATTAACATACCTAAATCTTCACTATCCAAGCACAAAAGATCTCAAATACAAATCAACGTATGCATCCAGCTTTTCCTATTTAAGTACACAACTATGGAACGCTCTGCCAAAAATAGTAAAAACAACGTACGACCACCTAAATTTCCGGAAAGAACTAAAAACAAACCTGTTCAGGAAAGCATATCCCACCGATCCAACATAAAAGACTGAGTTCCTGCAACACAACAAAACCAAAGACTGTAATGGACATACCCAACTTCCTTCTTCCTCCCTAAGTTCCCCAATATATCAACCACACACGAACCCTATTCTAATATAATAGCACCTTGTATTTGTTCATGTCGGAAATGGCGAACGCCATTACCGTACTATGTAAGCCACATTGAGCCTGCAAATAGGTGGGAAATGTGGGATACAAATGTATCAAAATAAATATCTCTATTGGGGGTAGACACCAATAAGTTATTAGTAAGCTCAAGAAGGATTCGTATGGGGAAATGGCATAAGTTGTAACTGCAATTGTCTGATGCAATGTGATTTGTTCTAAAATAGTGTAAGATATGAATATTATAATACAGATATAGTTTATAAGTAACATCGGTGCCATAGTTACTTGATTGATGTAGTTAAACCCTTTTGAATACTGACCCCGCCAGTGGGCTCCCACTGAATGCAAAGTAGAATGGAGGCAGACAGCAATATTACTCTTGCTCCAGATTTCTTCTCTGCTAGAATTTGACAACCTCTTCTTGTCGTCTTTATCTGTTTATTTACTTTTAATTTCTGTTGGCTGACTAAGAAGGGGGGAGGGAGGAACCTAGACTCCTCTGGTTATGTCCCAAGACCAAAAATAGATGGAAATTAATTCCTGCAGATCTTCTGGAAATCAGATAGTTAACTAGACAAGGAGTGGACCTCAACAAACCAGAACAGGAGCTGTACAAAAAACCACCTTCTAACTGCTGGTGATAATGAGGCAGCCATGGGCAGAGAAAATCATATTTGTTAATTCTAACTTTTAAGTCCTTGCAAGTAAAGTGAAGGAATGCCAGATGGTTTAGATTACTTAGAAATCTAGCTTTGCTGGGATACAGGGCAGAAAGGTCAGAAAGACCCTTGTGAGTGATGGATTGCTAAATGCTGGCACATCTGTATACTATTATGAATGAACAAAGCATGAGCCAGACATACTGTAGTTTAAAAGTAGGCAGATTAAGAGGATTAGTTTAATGCTAGTTAGAAGTGAATAATTCTAAATAATTCTAGATATTCCTGATGTTTAGATATGTCTTATAAGGAATATTGATTCTGCTTATTTTAGAATATGTTTTTCTGTGTAATTAATAAGTTTTGTTTCTGTGTAGAAGGTCTGTTAAATTCTGTATTACTCTTTGTCTGACGTTTCAAGCAAAGACTGCAGTGAAAATGTCAGCATATGGTTTGAGTTAGCTGCAGTCCTGGCTAGGTGAAAGAGAAGTCAGCTCTCTTCTCCTTGATTAATTATAGGTAAATATAGGAATGGTCCTGAAAGAAATAACAAACTATAGCTGTATGCTATTAAGTAAGATTGGCCCTTGACCTCTTAATGAATGCCGGAGTTCAGTTAGCAGTTAGTACTAGGAATATGAGATCAGATTGGTCCCTTAGTTTCTAAATGAACCCAGTTTAAGCTATAGCTGAGAAATCAATCATAATAAGAACATGTAAGAGATGGGAGCCAAAATGTCTGGTCTGAGAGGCCTCAGGTCATAGGTCAGTTTAGAATGTCTGGAACCTATGTAACTGATATTTTGGAAATATATGTATGGTAATAATTAGTTCAAGGTAGGGTGATCAATCTATTCTTTACCATCTGGAGAGTAAGGGGGGCTAAGAGGGGGATAGAGCGGTATATAAGTGAGAGCAGAAGCAGCTTACGTCAGAAGGAGCTCAGAAGAGAAGAAGGAGAGAGCTGAAGAGGACAGACAGAAGCCACAAGATCCAGAGAGCTGAGAGAGCGAGAAGAGAGCTAGAACTGATGTCCTATTTGTTTGCTGGCAAATAAAGAAGATTTCTCTCTCATTCTGGTGTGTGCTGTTTGACTCCTGAAGTACCACAAGTTCTGCTAACAATAGGGGTAATTCATGCATCAATTCCTGCAACAATTCTTGGTGTCAGAAGTGGGATCCTGAATCCTGCATTAATCCCAGCACCCAACTGACTGAAGAACATTCGCCGGGTATGTATTCTGTATTCTGTATTGTAATCCTAGCTAGGAAACTGTAAACCAGCCCCTCACAAATTGAGGGAAGGGGAGTCTGATCAACTCTCAGCGAAGGCCCTAGTAGCTTCTAGTCATGGGGACTAGCAGTGAAACCGCTTAAGCTTATCTGTATTTGAGAAATCTGAAATTGTTGGGTGGGATTTGCTGTATTGAATGTGTGATGCCTGAATGATTAAATGAGTGCGGACTTCTTATAGCTGCGTTTCCAATTAACGCGAGTTCAATTGGCCAGTGACAGAAGGAAGCGATTGTTGTCTGTCTACCTAGTGTCTCGAGAGTGTGGACCCCTTACTGCACTTTCAAAAATTCCCCCCCTCTTTGTGTGTTGTAACTGTAAGCATTATGGGAGGGACATCATCTAGAAAAATTGATACTCCCCTAGACTGTATGCTTAAGAACTTCAAAAAAGGATTTTTAATTAATGATTATGGACAGACTTTAAGCTCAACTACTTTAAGAACCTTGTGTGAAGTTGAGTGGCCATCTATGGGAGTGAGGTGGCCCCCTAGTGGCAGCTTAGATATTGAAGTAATCCGGAAGGTCTACAGCATAATTGTAGGAGAACCAGAATATTCTGAACAACTCCCTTATATAGATTCCTGGGACAGCCTTGTGACTGACCCTCCCTCTTGGTTGAAAATTTATATGGGATCCCCAGTAAAATTCATGTTAGGCCGTGCTCAGAGACAGATTAGAAAATCTAAACTAGAAGAGGGAAAGAGCCCTAGGAAGCCTACCACCCAATCGGTGGCTTCCGCCCCTACCCTGTCTGAGAAACCCATACTCTCTGATGACCCCTCAGATCTTGAGCCACCACCTTATGGCCCATTGTTGGGGTTCCGTGCTACCCCCAGAGATCCACGCCGCCCAGCCCAAGCTTCTCCAGCACAGGCTTCTCCGGATAGTTCCTCCCCTACTGTGCCACATCCTAGGATGGACCTTTCAGCCAGCCTCTACCCTCCTCTGTCACATCCTCCCCTGTTAACCTCCCAAGACCCGCTTTGGGCTGCACCCCCTGACTCCTCAACTCCCGACAGCCCAGCCTTTCCCTCTAATACCCCTCCCCACTCATTAGGGGCCCGGCATCCCTTTCAATGGACTGAATCACCTGTGACCACCTCTCAGTCTATGAGTACCCCTCCTCATCCCTCAGGGGTTCAACACGCCTCCACTGAATGGGTTAGACCTGCAGCAATCACCTTTGAGCATGATAGGAGGGTAGCTCCTAGCTCTACCTCAGGTTCCATTCCCACCTCCTCGAGAGTTCTGCCCCTGCGTCAGGTAACCACCACTCGACCGGATCCTGATAATGAGGGTCAGGTTATGCAGGCACAGGCCTACCAGTATGTACCTTTCACAACCACTGATCTCCTGAATTGGAAGACGCATTACCCCTCTTATACTGAAAAGCCTCAGGCAGTGGTGGACCTAGTGGCTAGCATTATGGCCACCCATAACCCAACCTGGACTGATTGTCAACAACTTCTCCTGACCCTCTTCACAACTGAGGAGAGGCGGAAGATTTTACAAAATGCTGAGGCCATCACGCGAGCGCGTGCCCCCGAGGGGACACAGAACCTAGAGGAATGGGTTAGAGCTCGGTTCCCTCGCGCAGCTCCAGCTTGGGATCCAAATGATGGGCAGCACTATGAACTGTTGTCTGGCTATTGCCGGGACTTGCTGGAAGGTATGAGGAAAGGCATAAAGAGGCCCATTAATCTGGCAAAGGTCTCAGAAATTCTCCAAGGGGCAACTGAATCCCCTGGGGCCTTTTTAGAGCGACTAATTGAAGCCTACAGAACATACACCCCATTTGACCCTGAAGCACTAGAAAACCAGAGAATGGTGAATAGCGCACTGGTGGCCCAGAGTATGCCAGATATCCGGAAGAAGTTGCAGCGTCAGGAGGGATTCGCAGGGATGAATACCACCCAGCTAATTGAGATCGCAACCAAGGTTTTCATTAATAGAGATCAGGAGGTGCGCCGAGAGGCTGACCGGAAGATGCAGAAGGCCGACCTTTTAGCGGCAGCCATTACTAATTCCACCCTTAACCGAGGTCGACCTCTAGCTAATGGGAAGCCAAAATGGGACCCTGGACCACCAGCCAGGCCCCGAGATTCCTTCAATCAATCCCGGCCAAGGGGGGAGAATCCCAGACCAAGATTGGAGAGGGATCAGTGTGCTTACTGTAAGGAAAGAGGGCACTGGAAAGATGAATGCCCCCAGAGGCGCCAGGGACTGAGAAGGGGACCAGGAGATCGAGGAAGCCGAGGCCGAGTTCGAGAGGGAAGATATGAGCCTGCAGAATCTGACATCATTGGGATAGCCGAGATGGCAGAATGGGACGAATAGGACAGACCGGGTTCCTACAAACTGGGCTCCCAGGAACCTATGGTCAAGTTAACTATAGGGAGCCGCTCAATTCCATTCATGATTGATACAGGAGCTGAACATTCTGTTGTGACGGAGCGATTAGCGCCTGTGTCTGGAAAAACTGTCCGAGTGGTGGGAGCCACGGGGGTGCAGAACCGGAGGCCCTTTCTGACGACCCGTAGATGCCAATTAGGCTCACACATAGTTACTCATGAATTCCTGTATATGCCAGACTGTCCAATCCCTTTGTTAGGTCGAGACCTGCTGTCCAAGCTTAGGGCCCAAATTTCCTTTGACTCTGATGGCCAGACTTCAGTCTCCTTTCGGCCCCCGACATCCAGCCCTAAGGGTATATTGAGTTTCTGCTGCCCTCTTGAAGAAGAATGGCGGCTGCATCAGTCGCAGGGCCAAGTTGACCTACCCCCTGGCAGACAGCTTTCAGGTCAGTGGGGTATGGGCAGAAGATAATCCCCCAGGGTTGGCCCGAAATATTCCTCCTGTTCATGTAGATTTACTTCCAAGTGCCCGGCCAATCCATCTTCGCCAATACCCAATTCCCCGAAAGGCTCTGGAAGTGATTCAAGCACATCTGAATCGTTTGTTATCCCATGGAATTATTCGTCCTTGCCAGTCTCCATGGAATATGCCACTGTTGCCAGTTCAGAAGCCAGGGACTGAGGACTACCGGCCAGTCCAAGACTTACGAGTGGTCAACAAATCCACTATCTCATTACACCCTGTAGTGCCTAATCCATATGTCCTGTTAGGATTGATACCTTCTGGAGCTACCCATTTCACGACACTAGATCTAAAAGATGCCTTCTTTTGTATTCGGGTGGCCCCCGCTAGTCAACTGCTTTTTGCCTTTCAATGGGAAAACCCAGTAACAGGAAGGAAGCTTCAGTATACATGGACCCGCCTGTCACAGGGGTTCAAGAACTCCCCCACCATTTTTGGGACAGCCCTAGGGCAAGACCTTAAGACTTTTAAATCTGAGCCTTCCAAGCGAGTTTTACTCCAGTATGTAGATGACCTCCTGATTGCAGCAGTGACCCAGGAAGAGTGTTTTGAGGCTACCAGAGAATTGCTGGAGCTACTCTTGGATGCAGGCTATAAGGTCTCACGCTCAAAGGCCCAACTCTGTCAGTCAGAAGTGAAGTATCTGGGCTTCTGTATTTCCCAGGGAAGTCGGAGACTGGATGTTAGTAAGAAGCAAGCAGTTGCTGCAATTCCCCAACCCAAGTCCAGAAGAGAAGTTAGGGAATTTCTGGGAGCAGCTGGATTCTGCAGAATTTGGATTCCAAATTTTGCATTAATGGCGAAACCCCTTTACCAGGCCACAAAGGGGGGTGAAAAGGAACCATTTGAATGGGGACCAACTGCTCAACAATCCTTCATTGCTATAAAGAAAGCCCTACTCCAAGCCCCTGCGTTAGGCCTTCCTGATGTGGAGAAACCTTTCTCACTGTATGTCCACGAGCGACAGGGGGTTGCTCTGGGGGTGCTGACCCAGATGATGGGATCCTGGCAGAGGCCTGTTGCATACCTGTCTAAACAGCTGGATGGAGTGGCTAAAGGATGGCCAGCCTGCATGAGGGCCATTGCAGCAACAGCCTTACTGGTCCAGGAAGCTGACAAGTTGACCTTGGGGCAAGAACTGGTTGTTAAAGTCCCCCACGCAGTTCTTACTGTCCCGTCTGTGGCCGTGCCACCCTTCAGACTTACCCTGTTTCTGGGAGTCAGTGTCTGTGCTGGCTTCTGCTTGTCTCTGTGTCTGTCTTAGGTTCTCTCTGGCTCTGTGTGCTGATTGCCCTACTGAACCTCACCTGTGTGGGCTTTGCCTCTTCCAAGATGGCTGCCGCCTCTTCCTCCTTGCCAGTTTCCAAGATGGCTCCCGCGGTTCCTTCCTATGGGATGACTGCTCTGTGTGTCAAGCCTCTGTTTGGTTGCAAGGTGATTGCTGCACCTGTGGCTCTGGTGTTGATGGGCTTTATTAGTCACCTGAAGACTACAGTCCTGGCCTTTGTATCTAATCACATCTCATCTAAAGGTCCTGGTGTATAGAGTGCTCTGTACCCGGTGTCAGTGTTTGCTCTGTATGAGTTTCTATGTTTGTTTCCAATGTATGACTAGTTAGCTTAGGCACCGTCTGGCTTGTTGCCTGTGCATAGCTCTACTAGTTCTCTGTGTTTGTTTCCAAGGTATGACTAGTTAGCTTAGGCACCGTCTGGCTTGTTGCCTGTGCATAGCTCTACTAGTTCTCTGTGTTTGTTTCCAAGGTATGACTAGTTAGCTTAGGCACCGTCTGGCTTGTTGCCTGTGCATAGCCCTACTAGTTCTCTGTGTTTGTTTCCAAGGTATGACTAGTTAGCTTAGGCACCGTCTGGCTTGTGGCCTGTGCTTAGCTCTACTAGTTCTCTGTGTTTGTTTCCAATGTATGACTAGTTAGCTTAGGCACCGTCTGGCTTGTTGCCTGTGCATAGCTCTACTAGTTCTCTGTGTTTGTTTCCAAGGTATGACTAGTTAGCTTAGGCACTGTCTGACTTGTTGCCTGTGCATAGCTCCACTAGTTCTCTGTGTTTGTTTCCAAGGTATGACTAGTTAGCTTAGGCACTGTCTGGCTTGTGGCCTGTGCATAGCTCTGCTAGTTCGCTGTGATTGTTCCTCATGCCAGCTAGCCGTCCTGCTAGCTATTTCTAAGACTGTGTTTGTTCCTCGTGTCAGCTAGCCGTCCTGCTAGCTATTTCCAAGACTGTGTTTGTTCCTCATGCCAGCTAGCCGCCCTTGCTAGATACTATTCCAAGACTGTGTTTGTTCCTAGTGTTAGACTAGCCGCCCTTGCTGGCCACTATTCCAAGATTGTGTTTGTTCCTAGTGTTAGACTAGCCGCCCTTGCTAGTCGCTATCCCAAGACTGTGTTTGTTCTTAGTGTAGACTAGCCAGCTTAGGCCCCTCTGGCTTGTAGCCTGTGTTAAGCCTTGCTAGTCTTCTGTGTTTGGGTCCAGGGCATGACTTGTTAGCTTGGGCCCAGCTTAGTTGTTAGCTGGTGTATAGCCTTCCAAGTCTCCTGAGTTTGCTCTGTGTATGTTCCTGTGTATGACTGGGTTGCCCGGGTACAGCGTCCCTATGAGCCTGGGTCCAGCTTACTAGTCATTGTGTTGATTCCTGCTGACTGCCAGAACCCGGATAGTTCCTGCTTGTCTGCCTTGCCTTCGCCTAGGTGCCAGGGGGCACCCCTGGATCTTCATTCCTGCTGCTCCTGTAAGTCCTACCGGCTGCCAGAACCTGAAGGCTCAACCCGAGGGGGTAGGCAGTCAAGTGTAGGTGAAGCCGAGGTCCAGGGGGTTCCAGTTCTGCGGGTCCCGCTCCAGTGTGTTCCAGCCCAGCGGGTTTCACTCTTGTATGTTCCAGTCCAGTGGGGCCACTCCAGCGTGTCCAGTCCAGTAGGCCCCACTCCAGTGCGCACCCGTCCGGTGCGTTCCAGTTCCGAGTGTTCCGGTGTACAACTCCAGTCCGGAGTTCCGGTTCAGTCTTTTCTCTTTTCTACCTGGAAGGTGATTTTGCCTTAAGGACTCACAAACCCCGCGCTCCCGGGGAAGAAGCCTGAAGGTATGCCAAGGTCCTCGAGAGCGCGTCAAGCGTGGGAGGCGCGACACTTACCCTCATGGAGTATAAGGGCAACCACTGGTTTACAAATAGCCGTATGGTTAAGTACCAAGCTAGCTTGTGTGAGAATCCACGGATACACCTGGAAACAGTGGCTACATTCAATCCCGCCACTCTTTTGCCAGCATCTGAGGGACCACCGGATCATGACTGTATCCAAACCATGGATGAAGTGTACTCCAGTCGACCAGATCTCAAAGATGTTCCGTGGAGGGACCCAGATGTAATTTATTTTACGGATGGAAGCAGTTACGTGGAGAACTCCAAGCGATTGGCAGGCTATGCTGTGGTGACAGAGGACAAGGTGATAGAAGCAAGAGCCCTGCCCCAAGGAACTTCAGCCCAGAAAGCAGAACTTGTGGCCCTCATACGAGCTCTGGAGCTAGCAGCAGGACTGGTGACCAACATCTATACTGATTCCAAGTATGCCTTCACAACTCTACATGCTCATGGAGCTCTGTATAAGGAAAAGGGACTCATAAATGCTGCAGGCCAATCTGTTAAGTATGGACCTGAAATACTGCAGCTGCTAGAGGCTGTTTGGGCCCCTAAGAAGGTAGCTGTCATTCACTGCAGGGGACATCAAAGGATAGATACTCCAGTGGCCCGAGGGAATCGCCATGCTGATCGGGTGGCCAAGGAAGCTGCTCGAGGACCCCCAGCAAGTACTGTGACCCCCCTGTTCCAAATTCGATTGCAAGAATGGACGCCTATGTATACCCAAACGGAAGAGAAATGGGCTCAAGAGGAAGGTGCAGTAAGGAGACCTGATGGCTGGTTACATCTCCCTGATACCAGAGTTCTGGTGCCACGCCACCTAGCTTGGCCTGTAGTGTCTCAAGCTCATGACCTATCACACTTAGGGAAAACAGCACTAGCCCGCCTACTCAGTCGAGTAGTGGTCTTGGAAGGATTGGATAGTCTGGTTGCCACTGCCTCTGCCCGATGTACTCTCTGTGCCCAGAATAATGCTCGTCAGGGACCCCGTATTCCACCAGGAGTTCAGTCTAGAGGACTAACACCCTTTGAGTCCCTAGTTATAGACTTCACAGAAATGCCCAGGAGCGGTAGGCTCCGATACCTCTTGGTCATGGTCTGTACCTTTTCTGGGTGGGTGGAAGCATATCCTACAGTCACTGAGAAAGCCACAGAAGTAGCTCGAGCCCTCCTTAGGGATGTCATCCCCAGGTATGGACTGCCCCTTGCCATAGGTTCAGATAATGGTCCCGCCTTTGTTGAAGCCACACTTCAGGCCCTGTCCCGCGCATTGCGCATTACCTGGAAATTGCATTGTGCCTACCGTCCCCAGAGTTCAGGGCAGGTTGAGCGAGCAAACAGAACCTTGAAAAATAGCCTAGCAAAGATTTGTCAGGAAACCCAACTGAAATGGCCACAGGCACTGCCACTAGCCCTCTTCCGCCTCCGATGCACCCCAACTAAAGGAACAGCCCTCTCTCCCTTTGAAATTGTGTATGGGAAGCCCCCAGCCATTTTACAGGGAATTAAGGGAGACATAGGGACTTTAGGGTCTGCCCAGGTGCAGGAGCAGGTAGCCCTCTTGGGCAAGATAATTTCTGAGCTTCAGTCTTATGTGAGAGAAATAAACCCTGTCCCCTTCCAGGCTCAGGTACATTCCTTCCTGCCAGGGGATAGAGTTTGGGTGAAAGACTGGAGGCTCCAGCCTTTGGGGCCCCGATGGAAAGGACCTTTTACTGTTTTGCTTTCTACCCCTACAGCTGTGAAGGTCGCAGGGATAACTCCATGGGTCCATTGGTCTCGAATTAAGTCTGCTGACCAGACTGAGCCCAGCACGGATCAGACGGAGCCTAGACAGTGGAGAGCAGAAAGTGATCCAGCGGAGCCATTGAAGTTGCGCTTGACCCGAACCAAAGAATCTACTAGCTGAAAAGAAGGGTCAACTGCATACTGCAGGAGCGGCTGAACTTCGGCTTCACACTGAGACTCTTTCTTGCCCAGATTCTGGCTTTCTTGGAATTTGAGAGCTTGATCCTTGTCAGTTGAGGGTCTATCCCAACTGGTATAAGAACTCAAAGACTGAGAACATTATATGAGAGTAATCTGTGACTAGCACAGACTGTTGGAATATTATTGCTTAATTAGTTACTGTATTTGTTTTAGATTAGGAAGAAAGAAAATGTTAGTAGTTTGGATGCTTTTGTTGTTTTCTACTCCTTGCTTCCTTTTTCCTAGTACCCCAACTCGCTCCAACCTTTGGTTACACTCTGTCCAGGAACTAATTAGCCAGGCAAAGATTACTTCCCCTTGTATTGTGTGTTCCCGATTTTCTCCTTATACTACAGATGTCCCCGCTGTTCCTGTCCCTGTGCAGCTCCCAGCTCTTATACCTCCCTACTTTTCGAGTTCAGGCCCTTGGAGCCAGGATTATACTTGGTGGTCCTTTTATAATGCTACTTCCCCCTCTGAATCTTCTCTAAGGCCAGTCTTTACATCTCCCTATCCAGCTTCTGGAGTGTTTTGTTTAACAAGAAACATCTCAACTGTTCTTCCCATTCCCTGTAACTATACTAATGTTCTCCCAGAAAAAGGGGAATCTGTGTGGGTAGTTTCTCCAGGTACTCCTATGTGCCCTACTACTGTACCTGCAGATTATGACCAAGGTGATTATCTGGCTCCTAACCTTACTACTGAGAAGACTATAGTGTCCCGGCCTATTTTCTACTTTCATAAGTCCCCGGGGTATGAAGGGTTTGCACCATATGAGCAGCCTGTCACAATTGGGGATTGGCACCTATGGTGTACAAAGTCTCCATTTCTTCTTAGTTCCCCCTGGGATAGGGGCTCGCATTATGGGCATCCTAGTGTCCATCCTGTGCCAACATTTATTGGGAACTTTCCTCGCCCTCTCCTTGGTCATTACTGGCTCTGTGATAATGTCCTCCACATGATTCTTCCTCCCACATATGAGTTTTGTGTATTGGTAACCTTGAATTATTTTCCTAAAGTTATTCCTCTTCTCAAGCCACCATCCCCGCACCGCTCTAAGCGAGAGGCCTTGTCCTTACCTTCCTCCGTTGCTACAGAGGATGAGGCGATTGAATTAGCCCTCCAGTATATCAACTCTACTTATCCTTTGACTAAAAAGAGACTTGTAGCCCTTTCTGCCACGGCCTGGATTCCAATTGGGGGTCCGGTAGCGGGTATTACTGAACTAGGCATGGCTACCCGGAGACTTCAATCCCTACTCCATGTTTTAGTTCATGAGCTGAACGTGGTAGTCAATGCATTGCAGGATCAAATTAATGAATTAAGTATAGTTTCTCGGTATAACCGTATGGGTCTTGACTACCTCTTTGCAGCCCAGGGTGGCCTCTGCACAGTGCTAAATTCTTCAGAGTGCTGTACTATTGTCATAAATAGGACACATGTAGTTAGGCATGCTATGGATAAAGTCCTACAGTTGGCTAGCCTTAATGTGGAGGATTACCGAGGAGGATTAGACCTTACCTCCTGGTGGTGGTCACTGACTTCCTGGATACGTCCCTTGTTCATTTCCCTAATAGTTTTAGTTTTAGCAGGGTTGTTGTTTTGTTTCCTGGCCTCATGTGCTTCGGCAGTACACCGTCGGACTTTAACAAGTAGGGTAATGGTGGTTCATAAGTCTATTCCTAATTAGGACCACTATAATCTCCAGAGTTTGAGTTGTGAGACTTATCTCTGCATAAGCTGATTTTAGTCTCAAAGGGGGGAATGAGGCAGCCATGGGCAGAGAAAAATCATATTTGTTAATTCTAACTTTTAAGTCCTTGCAAGTAAAGTGAAGGAATGCCAGATGGTTTAAATTACTTAGAAATCTAGCTTTGCCGGGATACAGGGCAGAAAGGTCAGAAAGACCCTTGTGAGTGATGGATTGCTAAATGCTGGCACATCTGTATACTATTATGAATGAACAAAGCATGAGCCAGACATACTGTAGTTTAAAAGTAGGCAGATTAAGAGGATTAGTTTAATGCTAGTTAGAAGTGAATAATTCTAAATAATTCTAGATATTCCTGATGTTTAGATATGTCTTATAAGGAATATTGATTCTGCTTATTTTAGAATATGTTTTTCTGTGTAATTAATAAGTTTTGTTTCTGTGTAGAAGGTCTGTTAAATTCTGTATTACTCTTTGTCTGACGTTTCAAGCAAAGACTGCAGTGAAAATGTCAGCATATGGTTTGAGTTAGCTGCAGTCCTGGCTAGGTGAAAGAGAAGTCAGCTCTCTTCTCCTTGATTAATTATAGGTAAATATAGGAATGGTCCTGAAAGAAATAACAAACTATAGCTGTATGCTATTAAGTAAGATTGGCCCTTGACCTCTTAATGAATGCCGGAGTTCAGTTAGCAGTTAGTACTAGGAATATGAGATCAGATTGGTCCCTTAGTTTCTAAATGAACCCAGTTTAAGCTATAGCTGAGAAATCAATCATAATAAGAACATGTAAGAGATGGGAGCCAAAATGTCTGGTCTAAGAGGCCTCAGGTCATAGGTCAGTTTAGAATGTCTGGAACCTATGTAACTGATATTTTGGAAATATATGTATGGTAATAATTAGTTCAAGGTAGGGTGATCAATCTATTCTTTACCATCTGGAGAGTAAGGGGGGCTAAGAGGGGGATAGAGCGGTATATAAGTGAGAGCAGAAGCAGCTTACGTCAGAAGGAGCTCAGAAGAGAAGAAGGAGAGAGCTGAAGAGGACAGACAGAAGCCACAAGATCCAGAGAGCTGAGAGAGCGAGAAGAGAGCTAGAACTGATGTCCTATTTGTTTGCTGGCAAATAAAGAAGATTTCTCTCTCATTCTGGTGTGTGCTGTTTGACTCCTGAAGTACCACAAGTTCTGCTAACAATAGGGGTAATTCATGCATCAATTCCTGCAACAATAAGAGTAATACTCAAGTACTGGAGCTGCACAGTATCCTTACAGGGCAGTACACAATTCTGTTTTCTAAATCTCTAATTGCTGGTTAAGAACTTAAGAATAGTCATACTGGGTCAGGCCAATGGTCCATCTAGCCCAGTATCCTACTTCCAGCAGTGGCCAATTCAAGTAACAAGTACCTAGCAACAACACTGCATGCTATCAAACTCAGGGCATGAGGGCTTCCCCCATGTTTATCTCTATTCTTCCGCACCCTAGTACAGTCATTAGTGATAAGCTACTTGGACTACTGTAACGCTCTGTACGCAGGCTGCAAAGAACAGACCATTAAAAAACTCCAAACAGCCCAGAACACCGCAGCTAGACTCATTTTTGGAAAACCTAAATATGAAAGTGTGAAGCCCCTAAGAGAGAAACTGCACTGGCTTCCGCTCAAGGAACGAATTCAGTTCAAGATCTGCATGACCATGCACAAAATCATTCACGCAGATGCCCCACTTTATATGTTAAACCTAGTGGACTTACCGCCCAGAAACGCCAAAAGATCGGTCCGCAAATTCCTCAATCTGAACTTCCCCAGCTGTAAAGGAATGAAATACAAGCAGGCCTATGCTACTACCTTTGCGTACAAAAGCACACAGTTCTGGAACGCATTACCCATGGCCCTGAAAACCATGAATAATCTAAGCAGCTTTCGCAAAGCTTTGAAGACACATCTCTTCAACAAAGCCTACAAAAAACATCCTTAATGAAACAAATCATTCCTTTAAACCACCCAAGTACATCAAAAAAACACCTCTCACACGACCTTACCCAACACCTTCCATCTAAATCCTCTTTACCTTCAGCTTATTATCGACTGTATCTAAAATCATGTAATGACTATATCATTACAACACTCTGTAAGCCACATTGAGCCTGCAAAAAGGTGGGATAATGTGGGGTACAAATGCAATAAATAAATAAATAAATAAAGACTATGGACTTTTCCTCCAGGAACTTGTCCAAACCTTTTTTAAAACCAGATACACTAACTGCCGTTACCACATCCTCTGGGAACAAGGATACTCCTATTTGTTTTAAAAGTATTTCCATGCAATTTCATCGAGTGTCTCCTGGTCTTAGCACTTTTTGAATGAGTGAAATTGATTCACCTCCATCCGCTCCACACCACGGGAGGAAAAGCCCATAATTTGTTACTGAGATGGACATGGGGGAAGCCACTCTTGCCCCAGGATTGGTAGCATGGAATGGTGCTACTAATTGGGTTTCTGCCAGGTACTTGTGACCTGGATTGGCCACTGCTGGAAGCAGGATAATGAAGATACATACCTGTAGCAGGTATTCTCCGAGGAAAGCAAGCTGAATAGTATCACTGATGGGTCGTCGTCCGCGACGGCCCAGGAGACCGGAGATTAAACAGCTTAAAAGTTCTAGAAGAAGCGCGACGCGCACGGGGATAACGCACCACGCATGCGTGAATGACTTCCCGCCCGCCACGCCTGCTTCCCTCAGTTATATAAAAAGCAAACAAGAAAATATTAACTCCTACGGGGAGGAGGGTGGGTTGTCATACTATTCAGCCTGCTGTTCTCGGAGAATACCTGCTACAGGTATGTATCTTCATTTTCTCCGAGGACAAGCAGGCTGAATAGTATCACTGATGGGGTATCCCTAGCCACTAGGAGTGGCCTAGTGGTTAGGGTGGTGGACTTTGGTCCTGGGGAATTGAGGAACTGAGTTCAATTCCCACTTCAGGCACAGGCAGCTCCTTGTGACTCTGGGCAAGTCACTTAACCCTCCATTGCCCCATGTAAGCCGCATTGAGCCTGCCATGAGTGGGAAAGCGCGGGGTACAAATGTAAAATAAATAAATAAATAAATAAAACAATGAACATTGGTCAATTGGGCCTTGCAACGGCGAGGACATAAATGAGATTGACCTGAAAACAAACACAACTAAGTGAGAGTGCAGCCTGGAACAGAATAGAAATGGGCCTAGGAGGGTGGAGTTGGATTCTAGACCCCAAACAGATTCTGTATCCTGTTGAAGGCAGTAGTGAGATGTGAATGTGTGGACAGATGACCACGTTGCAGCCTTGCAAATTTCTTCAATGGAGGTTGACTTTAAGTGAGCCACTGACGCAGCCATAGCTCTAACATTGTGAGCTGTGACATGGACCTTAAAGTCAACCCAGCTTGGGCATAAGTGAAGGAAATGCAATCTGCTAGAAAATTGGATATGGTGCGTTTCCCGATGGCAACTCCCATCCTGTTGGGATCAAAAGAAACAAACAACTGGGTGGACTGTCGATAGGGCTTCGTCCGCTCCACGTAAAAGGCCAATGCTCTCTTACAGTCCAAAGTGTGCAACTTGTCCCCTCACCCCATATGTGGACGGGGCAAAAATGTTGGCAAGACAACTGACTGGTTCAGATGGAACTCCGACACCACCTTTGGCAGGAACTTAGGGTGAGTGCGTAGGACTACTCTGTTATGATGAAATTTTAAATAAGGAGCATGCACTACCAGGGCTTGGAGCTCACTGACCCTACGAGCTGAAGTAACAGCCACCAAGAAAATGACCTTCCAAGTCAAGTACTTCAGATGACAGGAATTCAGTGGCTCAAAAGGAGGTTTCATCAGCTGGGTGAGAACGACGTTGAGATCCCATGACACCGGTGGAGGTTTGACAGGGGACTTTGACAAAAGCAAACCTCTCATGAAGCGAACAACTAAAGGCTGTCCAGAGATAGGCTGACCCTCTACACGTTGATGATAAGCACTGATTGCACTACGATGGATTCTTACTGAGTTAGTCTTAAGACCAGACTCTGATAAGTGCAGAAGGTATTCAAGCAGGGTCCGTGTAGGACAAGAAAAAGGATCTAGGGCCTTGCTGTCACACCAGACGGCAAACCTCCTCCATTTAAAAGAGTAACTCCTTTTCGTGGAATCTTTCCTGGAAGCAAGCAAAACTCAGGAGACACCCTCTGAAAAGCCTAAAGAGGCAACTTCTAAGTTCTCAACATCCAGGCCGAGAGAGCCAGAGACGGGAGGTTGGGATGTAGAAGTGACCCCTCTTTCTGAGTGATGAGGGTCGGAAAACACTCCAATCTCCACGGTTCTTCGGAGGACAAGTCCAGAAGAAGAGGGAACCAGATCTGACGGGACCAGAAAGGCGCTATCAGAATCATGGTTCCGCCGTCTTGCTTGGGTTTCAGCACAGTCTTTCCTACTAAGGGTATGGGAGGATACACATACAGAAGACCTGTCCCCCAATGCAGGAGAAAAGCATCAGATGCTAGTCTGTCGTGGGCCTGAAATCTGGAGCAGAATTAAGGGACTTTGTGATTGGTCTGAGTGGCAAAAAGATCCACCGAGGGGGTGCCCCACACTCGGAAGATCTTGTGGACAACATCCATGTTCAGAGACCACTCGTGAGGTTGCATGATCCTGCTCAACCTGTCTGCCAGACTGTTGTTTACGCCTGCCAGATACGTGGCTTGGAAAAACATGCCACGCTGCTAAACCCAAAGCCACATCCTGACGGCTTTCTGACACAGATGGCGAGATCCTGTGCCCCCCTGCTTGCTGGTGTAATACATTGCAACCTGATTGTCTGTTTGAATTTGGATAATCTGATTGGACAGCCGATCTCTGAAAGTCTTTAGCGCATTCCAGATTGCTTGTAACTCCAGAAGGTTGATCTGAAGACCTGATTCCCAGATGGACAAAGCTCCTTGAGTGTGCAGCCCATCTACATGAGCTCCCCACCCCAGGAGGGATGCATCCGTCGTCAGCACTTTTTATGGCTGAAGAATTTGGAATGGACGTCCCAAGGTCAGATTGGTGCGAATGGTCCACCATTGTAGGGAATTGCAAAAATCGGTGGAAAGATGAATGACATCCTCTAGATCTCCCGTAGCCTGACACCACTGGGAAGCTAGGGTCCCATTGAGCTGATCTCATGTGTAGGCGTGTCATGGGAATCACATGAACTGTGGAGGCCATGTGACCGAGAAGTCTCAACATCTGCCGAGCTGTGATCTGTTGAGATGTTCGAGCTGAAGAGACTAGTGACAGAGGATTGTCTGCCCTTGCCTGGGGAAGGTAAGCTCGAGCCATCCGTGTGTCCAACAGAGCTCCTATGAATTCTAGTTTCTGCACTGGGACAAGATGGGACTTGAGATAATTTATTACAAACCCCAGTAGCTCGAGCAGGTGAATAGTCATGCGCATGGACCGTAGAGCACTTGCCTCTGAGGTGTTCTTCACCAGCCAATCGTTGAGATAAGGAAACACATGCACTCCCAGTCTGCGTAGCGATGCTGCGACAACTGCCAAGCACTTTGTAAAGACCTTGGGTGCAGATGCTAGACCAAAGGGCAGTACGCAGTACTGAAAGTGCTGGGTCCCCAGACGGAATCGAAGGTACTTCCTGTGAGCTGGAAGCACTGAGATGTGAGTATAGGCGTCCTTTAAGTCCAGAGAGCATAGCCAATCGTTTTCCTGAATCATTGGAAGAAGGGTGCCTAGGGAAAGCATCCTGAACTTTTCTCGAACCAGATATTTGTTCAGGGTCCTGAGGTCTAGGATGGGACACATCCCCCCCTGTTTTCTTTTCCACAAGGAAGTACCTAGAATAGAATCCCAGCCCTTCTTGCCCGGGTGGTACGGGCTCAACCGCATTGGCGCTGAGAAGGGCGGAGAGTTTCTCTGCAAGTACCTGCCTATGCTGGAAGATGTAGGACTGAGCTCCCAGTGGGCTATTTGGAGGTTCTGATTCCAGATTGAGAGTGTACCCGAACCGGACTATTTGAAGAACCCACCTGTCGGAGGTTATGAGAGGCCACCTTTGGTGAAAAAATATTAACCTCTCCCCAACAGGCAGATCGTCCGGCATGGGTACTTCTACCTCGGCTATGCTGCTCTGGAGCCAGTCAAAAACTCGTCCCCGGTTTTTGCTGGGGAGCCGGAGGGGGCCATCGGTGCATGCCGCTGATGGGAGTGGACCTGCTGGGAACGAGCCTGAACAGGCTGTCGAGAGGCAGGAGTGTACCTATGCCTGTTATAGGAATAGGGAGCACTCCTCCTCCCTCCAAAATACCTCCTAGAGGAGGAGGTAGGAGCAGAAGCTGTCCGGCGTGAGAGAGAATCCATACCATCATGATGCTTCTTGAGGGTATCAATCATATCCTCAACCTTCTTTCCAAAAAGGTTATCTCCCTGGCACGGAACATCCGCCATTCGCTGCTGGGTCTTCTGATTCAGGTCCGAGACACGCAGCCATGAGAGCCTGCGCATCACGATACCCTGAGCAGCTATTCGGGATGCGGCATCAAGAGTGTCGTAAGCTCCCCTGGCCAGGAACTTGCGACACGCCTTCTGCTGCCTGACCACCTGGTGAAAAGGTTCAGCAAGCTCAGGAGGAACAGCGTCAACTAAACTGGACAGTTGCTTCACCGAGTTCCGTAAGTGAATGCACGTGTAGAGCTGGTATTTCTGAATTTTGGCGGCGAGCATTGCAGCCTGATACGTATGCCTCTCAAAAGAATCCAAGGTCCTAGACTCTCTGCCAGGGGGTGCCGAAGCATAGTGCCTAGTGGATCGTCTGAGAGCAGAGTCCACCACCATAGAATCATGAGGAAGCTGGGCCTTCACCATCACAGGCTCACCATGGACTCTGTACTGGGACTCGGACTTCTTGTTGACAACTGAATTAGAGAGAGGACCAGACCAATTCCGCATCAGCACTTCCCTGAGTGTATTGTGCAGAGGGGCCATTGTAACCTCTGTAGGTGGAGAAGGATAGTCCAGGACCTCGAACATCTCAGCCCTGGCCTCATCCACAGCCTCCATGGGAAATGGAATGTCCTTAGACATTTCCCGCACAAAAGATGAAAAAGTAAGCCTCTCAGGTGGAGATTGTCTGAGGTGGAGATTGTCTGACTTCAATAGGCGGAGTAGGATCAGAAGGAAGCCCCTGGGTATCTTCCTCCAAAATATACCTGGGGGTCTTCCTCCTCTTCCCATGAATGTTCCTCCTCGGTGTCGGACAGAAACTCACAAAGAGCAGCCTGAATCCGATCCTGTCTCGACTTGGAGGATCAACATCTTCGTGGGGGGTGTCGAGGAGTCGACCCCTGCCTGGACTCCAGCGAAGCTTCCTCCACCAACGTCAACCCGGTTGGTAGCCTGCTCTGGTACCGCAAGCGGTAGCGAGGGCGGAGACCTCCTCACAGGGGATGGGCCAGGCAACGTCTCAGCAGTAGGTGCGGGAGGCGCAAGCACCTCAGGCACCGAAGCAGAACGACGGAGCCATGCAGCCAGAAGATCTGGAAGAACGGCCCGGAGACGATAGCTTCCATTGGGAAAAGCTGTGGAGCCGGTACAGGAGTCGGTGCCAGAATCCGTTGGGGCTCGAGAGCTGGTACTGGGCTGCCTGACGACCTACGCATCGGCACCTCCTGAATGGAGGGTGAGCAGTCCTCCCGGCGCCGATGCTTCTAGGGCGCCCACTCCCTCGGCTCCCCGGAGCTCTCGGTACCGTGTCTTGAAGGAGATCGATGGAGATGCTTCTTCGCCTTTGCTCGACGCCCGTCATCGACACTCCTCGGTACCGATGAGGACGTGGAATCCTCATGCCTCCTCGGGGCCGGGTCCGACGGTCCAGGGGGCCTGCATAGCAGGAGGTCTTGAGACGGGCGGAGACTCGCTCGATGCCTTACTGCTCCCAGCTGTAAAAGGTCTTTCGGCAGCCATTACCTTATCTCGCGATGCTGTCTCCCTCGACGTCGACGCCCTCGGTACCGATGCCAAAGGACCTAGCCGATCTGAGAAAAGCTTCTCGTGCTGAGACTCTCGAGCCACCTGGGTCCTTTTCTTCATCAACTTACACAACTTGCAAGCAGTTGGAAGGTGATCGGGCCCGAGGCAATGGATACACCACATGCGAGGGTCAGTACATGAGATGGCCCAGTTACAGCGAGAACAGCGCATGAAGCCGCTGGGAGGCCTCGAGGACATGGACGGAAAAATAGCGTCCGCGAAATCAAAGGACTCGATGGTGCCTAGTGAAAAAAGGCACAAAAAGGGAAAAGGAAATGCGGCCCAGCGGCCTAAGGACAGCCGCAAGCGAAAAAGAAAGGAGACTTGAAAAGGGAAAAAAAATAAGAAAAAAACTAAAGACACTAGTACTTTTTTTTTTTTAATTAGAAATTGAAAGAACAAAAAAGGAAAAAAGAAAAAAATGTGTAAACGCGACTCACAGTCTCCTGGGCGAATGAAGAGCACAGGAAAAATCCAACTCTCTCGATCGCAGAAAAAACAAAACTGAGGGAAGCGCGCGGGCAGGAAGTCACTCGCGCATGCTTCTTCTAGAACTTTTAAGCTTTTTAATCTCCAGTCTCCCTGGGCCACCGCGGACGACAACCCATCAGTGATAGTATTCAGCCTGCTTGTCCTCGGAGAAACTGGGCTAGATGGCCCATTTGTCTGACCCAGTATGGCTGTTCTTATGTGCTGACATTTTCTATATTATGAATATACATTAAAATTAAGCATGAAGGCAACAAGTGAGTAAACAGCAAAGAAATATATAAACAGATCACACTCACCTTGCAGATGGTGTACTTAGCCAAATGAGAATCTAGAAAGGGGGGGAAAAAAAACAAAGGAAGTTCCAGATGAAGAAATAAAAAAGCTCAAACTAACACATTTTTAGATGTTAGTTTAGTTTTCAACCCTAGATCCAGAGGCAAGGACAGCCTTGAATTATCTTATCCCCGACACTAATATTGAATTCTCTCCCCACCAGCATTTTCTGCTCTCTCCTTTTGTCCCAAACTAGCTCTGCACACTTCTCTCCTCCCAATCCAACATTATTGCTTCTTTCATTTTATTTATTGCATTTTTCATATCTTATTAAAAAAAATGTGAAAAGTGCGGTATAAAGTTTCTTTCCATGAATCACAAATAAAAGTTAACATACAACACAAATATGTAATATATAATACAAAGAATATCTAATAAATAATACGTTTAATTAAAGTACTCAAAAGTATTTCCAGATCCTAATGTGGATCCCAATAGTTACCCAATTCAATGGCATAGTAAAAACTAAAATAGCATTCTGCAGGCAAAGATGTAAACTTAAAAGACAAAGTTGGAAAAAGCATCCTCAGCTTTTCACCCATTATGAAAACACTTGCATACAAAGACAAGATTTTAAACACATTTGAAAGATAAGGACCTGAGCTCCTTTGAGCCAGAGGGAATTTATTTCATAATTCTGGAACAGCTCCAGTAAATGCTCTGAAATGAATACAAACTAATTAAGCCTCCTTAATTGAAGGTTCCCGTGTGAACTTTAAAGACTGGCCATAAATATACAAATGCTGGCTTAAATTGAGTAAAGTAATTAAAAAAGGTGATAAATAAATCCTCCAAAAGTCTTATACAAAAGATACCATCCTTTCCATACGTATCAAATTGATTATGCGCAATCTCCATTGTTGCCAACATTCTGCTAGTCGCTTATATTCTACTTCAGGGGTCGTGTCCTTTATGTGGCGGTGATGGTGTGCCAGCGGTACTTTCACTTGAACTTCTAGTGAGTAAGCTGATGACAGTTCTTCTTGCACATCTTCTGTTAAATCCGTCCACGACAATGTTTGGATGTAATGCTGCAATTTGTGCATAATGGAAAATGTCCTTCGAGGGAATTAAATACTCTGTTTTCAGTTCTTGAAATGTTTTGAGTTTACCCTCCAAAGTCAGCACTTGTAGAAGGTACATAATCCCTTTCTGCTTCCAGCTAGAAAAGGTTGGGTATATGCATCCTGGTTGGAATTTTGGGTTGTTGACTATAGATAGGAATGGAGTCACTTTGGGAGAGAATTGGTGCAACTGACATATCCATTTCCATGTCGCTTTTGAACTCATTATTCCTGTGACTTTCAGAATTCTTGGTATTTCCCCTCCTCCAGTGTGCAGACAGTTACTAAAATGTGTCTGTGGGAGAAGGCGCATTTCCAGTTCAGTATTTGAATAGTAGGATGTCGAGCGAAACCAGTCACTAATGTGTCGCATTCCACTAGCCACAGTTATGTTTTTTTATACTTATTAAACCCATTCCACCATATTCCGTTGGGGTATACATTGTCTGTAGTGATAGGCGTGCACTTTTCCCTTTCCAGAGAAATCGTCTTAATATTTTGTTCAGCCTGCGTTCTTCTTTATTTTTAAGAAACATAGGCAGCAATTGAAATGCATATAACCATTTGATTAATCATCTTTACCTATATTCTATAAAGAAGATTCTACATCTGAATGTTTTTTTAGGGGTGGAGTTTTCAGCGAGAGCGTCTGACGTCAGCTTATAAAAAACCGCAGCCATCTTGTGATCATTTGGCAAATGAGTTCAGATAGAGACTGTGCCTTGTAAGAGCAGATGAAGTGCTTTTGAGCTCTGTAAGTTCGGGAGGACTGCACTGATGTATGTTTTTCTTTTCTCTTTCTTTTTTCAGATCTTTTTCAGTCAAACACCACGGACCCTGAGGCAGTATTTCGAAACTTTGGCCGGGGTTGGGCCGTGGATGGTGTCTGTTGACTGTTATACAAAAAGATAAGTAACCGATTAGTGAATTTTCACACGGTATATTTTTGGAAAAGTATTTTGAGCATATTAGCCATATTTAGAAGAGGTTTTTGCCTATGATGATTTAGAGGACCTCCTTATGTTGATATTATCGATAGAGTTCTCCTCTAGATTTTGAGGCTTTTCCTCTAATTATAATTACATACATCGATTATCAGTGGATATTGAGTATAGCTGATTTTCTCTCTCATATATTTTTTGCATATCCTTGCTTGCTCTTTATGATGTTTTAGATTCTTCTACTTCTTATTATCCCATTAGCCAAAATTGCTGCTTTTGGTTGATTATATAAAGTTTTCACTGCTTTTTGATACCATTCACCAAATCCCATGTGTTCTAAGGTTTGAAAGAGGAAGTCCCAATTAACTTTATCAAAAGCTTTTTCAGCATCCAAACTTAACAACATAGTGGGACTTCCTTCTTCTTGACACCTGGCCATGGCCACCAGTGCCTTCCTGACGTTCAAGGCCGAGGTCCTATTTCTGACAAAGCCTACCTGATCTGGCCCGATCAATCGAGGGAGGACTGGGGCCAAGCGCTCTGCCAAAATCTTTGCTATCAATTTCATGTCAACGTTTAATAAGGAGATGGGTCTATAGGACTCAGCTAGCTCTTTTGGTTTGTTTGGTTTTGGAATGAGTGTTATCGTAGACGTGTTAGCATATAGGGGAAAGGCACCTCTCTCTATGACCTCTTCAAAATAGTCTAACAGAGCGCCTCTGGCCTTCGGTGGCAACAATTTGTAGTATTCTCTGGAGAATCCATCCGGCCCTGGTGCTGAGTGTAGTTTTAATTTTTTCACTGCTGCCTGTAGTTCCTTCATAGTCAATGGGTCATTCAGAGCCTGCTGCTCCATTTCAGTCAGTTTAGGGAGTTCGGCCTGTACCAAGTATTGCTTTATTTTTTGTGGGTTTCCTAACTGCTCTCGGTTGTACAAAGTGGCGAAATGTGTGGCTAATATTTGTGCAATTTTAGTAGAGTTATTTATCATCATCCCCTGTTGGTCTTTTAAAGTGTCTATCGTTCTAGGGCCACCCCAAACCTTTATTACCTGAGCTAATATCCGACCCGGCCTATTACCATATCTTTCCAATTTATATTTCCCATGTAATTGGGAGTGCGTTTCCTTTTCATGTAACAAGGTGTTGAGAGACACCTGAATTGCCTTTAAATTCTCTAATGTCATTGTGGATGGGTTTTGAGCGTGTGCCCGCCTTGCCTTTTGCAATTGTGTTTCTAGCAATAACACACTGGCGGTTGCACGTTTTTTCTTAAGAGTAATATACGCGATGACATCTCCTCGCAATACTGCTTTGGAGGCCGACCAGTATAGGGACGCTTGTTCTTCATGTTGTGCATTATTTGTTGCATACTCGTCCCACTTCTCACAGATGTATTTTTGGAAATGGGAGTCTGCATATAAATAGGCTGGGAATCTCCAGCTCTTCCCTCCCTTTCCACCATTATTTATTTCTATATCTAACCACACTGAAGTGTGGTCCGAGATCTCTTCCGGCCCTATTGTCACCCCATGTACTCTGTAAAACAAATCTCGTGCTATTAACATATAGTCCAATCTGGCCTGTGTCCAATGGGCCCGGGATCTATGTGTGAAATCTCTCTCTGACAGGTGGAGAGCCCTCCAAGCATCCACTAAGTCTAGGGCCTGCACTACTGATGGTAAGGTTTCCCCTCTGTAGCCTTGATAATGCTGGGAAGTGGGACTTGTACAGTCTAATTCTTGGTCCATAATCAGATTTAAATCTCCCACCATCATTAATGGAATATCTCCATTTTGGTGACATAATTTAAGTATTGTCTGATAAAACTCTGGGTCCTGTTTATTTTGACCATATACCACCAACAAATTCATCTCTAACACTTGTAGCCATATCTTTAGCATCAAATAATGCCCTCTCTGGTCTCTAGCTATCAGCAAGGCTCTGTATGACAGGCCCTTTTTAAATAGGATCACCACTCCTCCTTTCCTGCCTTGAGAGGGACTTGCAAAGACCTCTCCTACCCAAGCTCTTTTTAATTTTCCATGTTCTACCTCAGATAGGCGAGTTTCTTGCAAGCATGCAATGTCCGCGCCATGCCTGTGTAGGGCTGTTAGTATTTTTGCATGCTTGATCGGTGATGTTATCCCACCCACATTCCATGTGATTATACTTGCAGGCATAACCTAGGCCTTGGGAGATTCCGTGATACACCTAGTTCAGTTTGAAGTGTATGGGCTATCAAGTGCATTATTCTCAACTGCTGTGTCTCTCTGGTAATATAACTCCAAGTTCGGTATAACTGAGTGCCTTTCGAATCTGCCAATTGACCACGCAATGCTAGGAATACATGTGTCTTACCACTAACTCTTTCCCCCTCCCACTCTCTCACCGTCTGCCCCTCCCTTCCCCTTACCTCTATATTACCCCACATCATTTTCCCAGGCTGCTATGCCCACGAAAATGTGAAAACCACGATCTCTCGTTGTGAAACCCCCACCCCCATATACTTTGCAAAACATACATTACTTTACTAAAATTACACTTGAACAACAACCCAGTCGTATACAATTACCATCAAGTTTCTTACTCATGTTCTTTCAAGTAGTTGATTGTCTATTAATACTTTACGCGCCTCTTCCACTGAATTAAAGGTTTGCCATCTGTCCTGAAGAAATAATCGCATTTTTGCAGGATATTGCAGCGCAAACTTTATCTTTTTCTCAATCAATTTGGTACATAGAGGGTGAAACTTCTTACGCTGTTCTTGGACTGCCATCGTGTAATCCTGGAAGATCAATATGTTATGGCCACCATATTTTAGTGAGTCTCTCCGGAGCTTAAATCCTTGCAGGATCTCTATTTTGTGCTTGTAGTTGAGGATTTTCGCCACTACTACGCTCGGTCTGTTGTTTGCCTCAGTTCTACGCCCCACTTGATGCGCACGTTCTATTACCAGAGAGCCAGAGGAATCTGTGAGGGCCAACTCCTTTGCCAACCAATTCTCCAGCCAGGATTCTAGATTATTTTCTGGAAGTTGCTCTGGGAGCCCTACTATGCGCACATTGTTCCTTCTTGAGCGGCTTTCCAAATCTTCAAGCTTTTCACCTTGCTCTTTCAGCTGTTGTTGTAAGATTTGGATGTCGGGGCCATATCCACGTGAGTCATCTTCGATCGCCGACATTATGGTTTCCAGGTAGCCCGTTCTGATCCCCAAGCCATCTAGCACCGTCTGAAAACTGTCCAATTTGTCATGCAACACAGACCATTTCGGATCCCATGCTTTTTCGATTGCAGAGGTTAAATGTATCAATTGCTGCTCCGTAAAACTTGTCTGCATCACCGCGGTCAATGAGGCCTCCGCCATTTTCCCATCTGGGTTCCCCGCTTTAGTTTTTTCCTTTTTTGCTGACCGATGCACCATTTCCACTGGCGATTTGTTGATATACTTGTCCATATGCAAGTTACCAACTGTGCTAGCGGTATTAAAAGCGTTCATCTGCAGCGAAGATAGGTGCTCTTGGGGTGAGGGTCCTGGAGCCGAGGCAATTCACGTCTTGCTCAGCTCATAGCATCACGTGGTCCCTCAGTGACATATTTAAAGTTGCAACTATTTTCTATAGTGCTATTAAACACATACCACACTATACATAAAACATGTAAGAGACAGTCCCTGCTTGACAGAGCTTACAATCTATTCAAGACAGACAAACAGAAAAAATAAGGGATTAGGGTGTTATTTATTGTAGGAATGATTAAAACAAGCATGTATACTGATCAAGTGAATAGGGAAGAGTTAAAAGCAGCCCCCAAAAGTTTGGCATTTACCTATAAATATTCAAATTTAGGCTATTTGTAGGAGATGAAAACAGAATATAGCCTGTTTGGTGAGGCTTTCTTACTGCAGTATCTCTAAAAACAAACAAACAAATAAATAAATAAATAAATAAATAAGGCATAGGGCAGTCTGGGAAATGTCTGTCTTTTCCTACCTTTTACCTGCATTTTCTTGTGTGCGTACAGAGAATCTGGGTGTGGTAGACTGTAGATTTCGACATTCCCACCTGAGAACGCAGCTGCCAGAAGGCCCAGTCTTGGCATTTGGGGATTCTGTACAGGAAATTCAATAATTTAATTTGCTGCCTTTTGGAAGAAATTCACCCAAGCAGTGTACAGCAAGAATAAGCTTGACAGGCATAAGACAATTACAGCAGTAAAATTATTTAAATAATACATGAGGTCAGAGAGATGGTTAAATATTATCTCAGCTAGGTTAGGAGTAGATAAACATGTCCTGCTGCATTATGTGCAGCTCATGCCACTCCTTGTGTGTGTATGTGAGTGAGACTAACAAGTCAGTTACTTCTTCCATTAAAGGCCTGGTTGAAGAGCCAAGATTTAGCCTGCTTCCTGAAGTACAGATAGTCTTGTGTTAAGCGGAGCCTTTCAGGGAGTGCATTCCAGAGTGTGGGGGTTAGCCCTGAGAAGGTTCGCTTGAGGGTAGTACTCATGTCTTTTGGAGAGGGTGTGATTATAGTGATACTCCTTGAGAGTACCCTAGTGTCCTTGCAGGTGTGTAGAGAAACATCCTATTCTTCAGGAAATCGTGGACCATTTCCTTTAAGGGCCTTGAAGATCAGATATAGTGTTTAAATTTAGCCCTGTATTGTACCAGTAGCAATCGGATAAAAGGTAGTGTTCTAGTGTAGATTAAAAACTGGTTAAAAGATAGAAAACAGAGAGTAGGGTTAAATGGTCAGTATTCTCAATGGAGAAGGGTAGTTAGTGGGGTTCCCCAGGGATCTGTGCTGGGACCGCTGCGTATTAACATATTTATAAATGATGTAGAGATGGGAGTAACTAGTAAGGTAATTAAATTTGCTGACAACACAAAGTTATTAAAAGTTGTTAAATCGCAAGAGGATTGTGAAAAATTACAAGACTGGGAGACTGAGCATCTAAATGGCAGATGACGTTTAATGTGAGCAAGTGCAAAGTGATGCATGTGGGAAACAGGAAACCAAATTATAGCAATGTAATGCAAGGTTCCACGTTGGGAGTCACTGACCAAGAAAGGGATCTATGTGTCATCGATGATATGTTGAAACCCTCTGCTCAGTGTGCAGCGACGGCTAAGAAAGCAAATAGAATGTTATGTATTTATTAGGAAAGGAATGGAAAACAAAAATGAGGACATTATAAGGCCTTTGTATCGCTCCATGGTGCGACTACACCTCGAATATTGTGTTCAATTCTGGTCACCGAATCTCAAAAAAGATATAATGGAATTAGTAAAGGTACAGAGAAGGGCAACGAAAATGATAAAGGAGATGGGACGACTTCCCTAAGTGGAAAGGCTGAAGCAGCTAGGGCTCTTCAGCTTTGAGAAAAGACGGCTGAGGGGAGATATGATAGAGGTCTCTAAAACAATGAGTGGAATGGAACGGGTAGACGTTAATCATTTTTTTACTCTTTCCAAAAATACTAGGACTAGGGGGCATGCGATGAAGCTAGAAAGTAGTGAATTAAAATTTTTCTTCACACAGAGCTTCAAAGGGAAATGAACCTGGTTTCCCAGGATCTCAACCCACTGCCGACCGTCAGGCAGCAGAGGGAATCAAACCCAGTTCCCTAGGTGCACAACCCAGTGCACTAACCATTTGTCCATGCCTCCACTCCACTACATCTGAGCAGATTCATTCTTTTTAAGCTTCCTTAAAGAAGCCAATACCTTCTGACCTTGATCTCTCATTCTTGGATCATCCAATATCCTGTAAGGAAATTGCTAAAACTATCTCTTCTTGCAGCAGGCAGTGATGAATTCACTACAGAGTTTCATCAGAAATTTTACACATTGTCGTCACCCTAGTTGCAACAATTATATCAACAATATCACGGATAAACAATGCTCCAGTTCTCTTCCTGAAGCTGTTGTGGTTCTATTAGCTAAACCGGGCATAGACCCACTGTCTGCTAGCAACTATAGACCGATTTCATTTCCATACTATGACTGTAAAACATATGCTAAGGTTTTGGCCCATCACCATTCTTCTGTCACTGGGTAACTGGTAGCCCCTCAACAAAGTGGTTTTGTCATTGGGAGACTAGTGATGGATAATAGTAGAGTGTTTAATTAAGTTCTCCATGCTGCCCACCAGCTGAATAATCCAGCATGTGTGATATTGTTGAATGCTGAAAAGGCGTTCAACTATACTGATTGGCCCTGCAGCATGGCAGGGAAACATCACGTCAAAGCTATTGCCTCAGTTACAGCTTCTGCTTCTGTGCAGACAAAAAATGTGATCCAAGATGAGGGGCTACCTTCCATGTTCGAGATGTTTTCAGATTGAATACTACTACTACTACTATTTAGCATATCTATAGTGCTACAAGGGGTATGCAGCTCTGCACAAACATAGAAGAAAGACAGTCCCTGCTCAAAGAGCTTACAATCTAATAGACAAAAAATAAAGTAGGAAAATCAAATCAATTAATGTGTACAGGAAGGAGGAGAGGAGGGTAGGTGGAGGCGAGTGGTTACAAGTGGTTACGAGTCAAAAGCAATGTTAAAGAGGTGGGCTTTCAGTCTAGATTTAAAGGTGGCCAAGGATGGGGCTCAGGAAGTTTATTCCAGGCGTAGGGTGCAGCGAGACAGAAGGCGCGAAGTCTGGAGTTGGCAGTAGTGGAGAAGGGAACAGATAAGAAGGATTTATCCATGGAGTGGAGTGCATGGGAAGGGGTGTAGGGAAGGACGAGTGTGGAGAGATACTGGGGAGCAGCACAGTGAGTACATTTATAGGTTAGTAGAAGAAGTTTGAACAGGATGCGAAAACGGATAGGGAGCCAGTGAAGCGACTTGAGGAGAGGGGTAGTATGAGTAAAGCGACCCTGGTGGAAGACGAGACGGGCAGCAGAATTTTGAACCGATTGGAGAGGGGAGAGGTGACTAAGTGGGAGGCCAGCAAGAAGCAGATTGCAGTAGTCTAAACGAGAGGTGACAAGGGTGTGGATGAGGGTTTTGGTAGAGTACTCGGAAAGAAAGGGGTGGATTTTACGAATGTTGTAAAGAAAGAAACGACAGGTCTTGGCAATCTGCTGGATATGAGCAGAGAAGGAGAGAGAAGAGTCAAAGATGACCCCAAGGTTTCGAGCTGAGGAGACAGGGAGAATGAGAGAGCCATCAACAGAAATAGAAAACGGGGGTGTGTGGGGAGGTGGGTTTGGGGGGAAAATTCCATTATGAAAGAAGTTAAGGAACCGAGAGAGGAGGTGGAGAGGTTGAGAGGCATCTGCGAAAATGAGAAATTCATTGATGAAATAAACTGTGATAAAGAAAGGGAAATGGGACTTGATATACCACCTTTCTGAGGTTTTTGCAATTACATTCAAAGCGGTTTACATATATTCAGGTACTTATTTTGTACCAGGGGCAATGGAGGGTTAAGTCACTTGCCCAGAGTCACAAGGAGCTGCAGTGGGAATCAAACTCCGTTCCCCAGGATCAAAGTCCACTGCACTAACCTCTAAGCTACTTCTCCACTCCATCTAGACTCAAATCACGAGACCCTGAAGTACTGATACCATGACTCCATCTGCCCTCAAACTGAAGAACCAGTATGCAGCCCTGTACTTGAAATTTCAGTTTATTTTTGATACTGCTTGATGTTGATACTGCTTAATGTTGTTACCGTTTGTTGTTAAGACTGCTCAATGCGGATACTGCTTGAAATTACATTACTCACTGCTTAATACCCCTGTATAAGATGTTGGTGAGGCCCCACCTGGAGTATTGTGTTCAGTTTTGGAGGCCGTATCTTGTGAAGGATGTTAAAAAAAATGGAAGCGGTGCAAAGAAAAGCTACGAGAATGGTATGGGACTTGCGTTACAAGACGTATGAGCAGAGACTTGTTGACCTGAACATGTATACCCTGGAGGAAAGGAGAAAAAGGGGTGCTATGATACAGACGTTCAAATATTTGAAAGGTATTAATCTGCAAACAAACCTTTTCCGGAGAGGGGAAGGCGGTAGAACGAGAGGACATGAAATGAGATTGAAGGGGGGCAGACTCAAGAAAAATGTCAGGAAGTATTTTTTCACGGAGAGAGTGGTGGATGCTTGGAATGGTGGAGAGGAAAACGGTAACAGAATTCAAACATGCGTGGGATAAACATAAAGGAATCCTCCTCAGAAGGAAGGGATCCCCAGAAGCTTAGCCGGTGGTGGGAGGAAGGGGTGGTAGTTGGGAGGTGGGGATAGTGCTGGGCATACTTATACGCCGTGCCAGAACCGGTGGTGGGAAGTGGGGATAGTGCTGGGCAGACTTATATGGTCTGTGCCCTGAAAAAGACAGGTACAAATCAAGGTAAGGTATACACAAAAAATGGCACATGTGAGTTTATCTTGTTGGGCAGACTGGGTGGACCGTGCAGGTCTTTTTCTGCCGTCATCTACTATGTTAATGTTCACACTGCTTGATGTTGACACTGCCTAACGCTGACACTGCTTGATGTTCATACAAAATTTCATTCAATAATACCTTCAGGCACAACCAAACACCATGAACCAAAGCCAATATGAACACCAACAAATTGCTCATGATAATCTACTTCCTCCCCCTAATCTACCACGCATGGACTACTCCCAACATAAACAATAATCTACCCACAGTACACAAACCCTACAGACAACCCATTCACAGCTCACCAGACCAAAAGAACAACCAAATAAAAGGAAAAACAAATACATACGGAAATAATCAACAGAAAGGGAAGAAAGGACACAACAAAACCAGATACCAAGAAAACAGGCAACTAATAAAAATTAACACATCTATGTCCAGAACCGAACCTTACCGTTCAATTCAAATGGGATACGTAAACGCCAGATCAGTAGTAAATAAAACAGAGATTATAACAGACTGGATCACTACAGACAATCTTGACCTCCTATTCATCACTGAAACCTGGATCCACGACCTTAAAGACCCCATAATCTTAGATTTATGCCCACCAGGATACAAAATTATCCACTGGACAAGAAACGGAAAAAGAGGAGGAATAGCCATAATATACAAATCCGAGTTCACCATCACAACCACAGCTGAATCCATTCTGCCGCAACTTGAAATCGCCTCGGTAAGAATCAATCATCCAAATTTGCAGGAACACCTAAACGCAGTCCTACTCTACAGACCACCAGGCAACTGGCAAGACTCCCAAACGCACTTTATCTTGAACATTTGTGTCTCTACCTCAAACCATATCATAATAGGAGTGGAGGAGTGGCCTAGTGGTTAGGGTGGTGGACTTGGGTCCTGGGGAACTGAGGAACTGAGTTCAATTCCCACTTCAGGCACAGGCAGCTCCTTGTGACTCTGGGCAAGTCACTTAATCCTCCATTGCCCCATGTAAGCCACAATGAGCCTGCCATGAGTGGGAAAGCGCAGGTACAAATGTAACAAAAATAAAATAGATACTATTGGAGATTCTACATGGAATGTTGCTACTATTGGAGATTCTACATGGAATGTTGCTATTCCACTAGCAACATTCCATGTAGAAGGCTGCGCAGGCCTCTGTTTCTGTGAGTCTGACCCTCCATTGCCCCATGTAAGCCGCATTGAGCCTGCCATGAGTGGGAAAGCGCGGGGTATAAATGTAACAAAAATAAAAATAACAAACCTGCACTTTGAAGATTTAACCTCAACAAGCACCCAAGAATGCAAAGAA
This sequence comes from Microcaecilia unicolor, assembly GCF_901765095.1. Lineage (NCBI taxonomy): Eukaryota > Metazoa > Chordata > Amphibia > Gymnophiona > Siphonopidae > Microcaecilia > Microcaecilia unicolor. The sequence continues at coordinate 535,121,927 of NC_044033.1, read as the reverse complement.
TTCTTACAACTATGGGATCTTCACGGACCAAACACGCAACCAACTCACACTAAAGGACACACACTAGACATTATCACACACAAATTCGACCTCGACTCAAACCTTATACTAACAGATACAAAATGGACACCCGCACTGTGGTCAGACCACTATAAAGCATACATCTCCCTCCAATCGCGAACAAAAGACTTACTTAACAAACAAGAACGAAAAACCTACACCACGAGAGGAAAAATAGACCCGGTAATATTCTGGCAACAGATCTACCACAACGGATGGACAATAAAGACAGATACAAACTAATTTCTCCTAAAATGGGACGATAGATGCAGATTAATACTAGACAATATTGCCCCCAACTCAAACCAGAACCTGACACAGAAAGAACTCAATACCATGGATCAATGAAGAACTGAAAAAACTTAAAACACAAGTTAGAAGGTTAGAACGTGCGTGGGACAAAAAGAAAGACGACCCCACACTCAATGCCTGGAAACAACTTCAAAGAAAATATAAATATACCATAAGTCAAACTAAAAGAATATATTACAAAACTAAAATTGGACCAAAATACAAGAACACACAAACTCTTCCAACTCGTGAATCAACTACTAGATATCACACCAGTCACAACCAACAGCAAAGATACACCAGGAGCAGACAATCTCGCGAGATACTTCAATGAGAAAATCATAAAACTGCGACTTGAAATACCTGTCAGCACCATCGACTACGCCGATCTCCTTGAGTGTCTAGATCAGACCCTGGTGTAACATAGTAACATAGTAGATGACGGCAGAAAAAGACCTGCATGGTCCATCCAGTCTGCCCAACAAGATAAACTCATATGTGTATACCTTACCTTGATTTGTACCTGCCTTTTTCAGGGCACAGACCCTACAAGTCTGCCCAGCAGTATTTCCTGCCTCCCAACCACCAGTCCCGCCTCCCATCTCCGGCTCTGGCACAGACCGTACAAGTCTGCCCTCCACTATCCTCGCCTCCCAACTACCAACCTCACTTCCCCCACCTGCTCTGCCACCCAATTTTGGCTAAGCTTCTGAGGATCCATTCCTACTGCACAGGATTCCTTTATGCACATCCCATGCATGTTTGAATTCCGTTACCGTTTTCATCTCCACCACCTCCCGCGGGAGGGCATTCCAAGCATCCACCACCCTCTCCGTGAAAAAATACTTCCTGACATCTTTTTTGAGTCTGCCCCCCTTCAATCTCATTTCATGTCCTCTCGTTCTACCGCCTTCCCATCTCCGGAAAAGATTTGTTTGCGGATTAATACCTTTCAAGTATTTGAACATCTGTATCATATCACCCCTGTTCCTCCTTTCCTCCAGGGTATACATGTTCAGGTCAGCAAGTCTCTGCTCATACGTCTTGGAATGCAAATCCCATACCATTCTCGTAGCTTTTCTTTGCACCGCTTCCATTTTTTTAACATCCTTCGCAAGGTACGGCCTCCAAAACTGAACACAATACTCCAGGTGGGGCCTCACCAACGACTTATACAGGGGCATCAACACTTCCTTTCTTCTGCTGATCACACCTCTCTCTATACAGCCTAGCAACCTTCTCGCTACGGCCACCGCCTTGTCACACTGTTTCGTCGCCTTCAGATCCTCGGATACTATCACCCCAAGATCCCTCTCCCCCTCAGTACCTATCAGACTCTCCCCAACATCGAGATACTATCGGAAAATCAAATCTCCCACACGCTCAAAAGATTCGCCAAATCTCATTGCAAATTAGACATATGCCCAAACAACCTTATGACATCTGCCCCTCAACAATTTATATCAGACCTAACGAATCATTTGAATTATATGTTACGAAATGGACTCTTCCCGAAGGAGAAAGGAAACATTCTACTCACCCTCATACCCAAAGACAAGTGCTAATGAACTAACCAACTACAGGCCAGTAGCATCCATTCCATTAATAACTAAACTAACGGAAGGAATGGTGACCAAACAACTCACAAACTATTTAAACAAATTCTCAATACTACACAAATCCCAGTCAGGATTTCGGTCCAACCACAGTACTGAAACAGTACTAGTTACTCTCATGACTAAATTCAAACAATTGATTACAACTGGCAAGAACATACTACTTCTACAATTTGACATGTCCAGCGCCTTCGACATGGTTGATCATGGAATACTACTACATATCCTAGAATACTTCGGAATTGGAGGCAACGTTCTCAACTAGTTCAAGGGGTTCCTAACCACATGATCACACCAAGTGACATCTAATTCGACTTAACACTTGAAAGTCACGCGAAAAAAACAACCAAGAAGATGTTCCACTCAATGTGGAAATTAAAAAGAGTAAGACCTTTCTTCCCAAGGATCATCTTCCGTAACCTGGTACAGTCAATGGTACTCAGCCATCTAGACTATTGCAACGCAGTCTATGCGGGCTGCAAAGAGCAAATAATCAAGAAACTTCAGACAGCCCAGAACACTGCAGCTAGACTCATATTCGGTAAAACAAAATATGAAAGTGCTAAACCCCTACGAGAAACGCTACACTGGCTCCCACTTAAAGAACGCATCATGTTCAAAATGTGTACCCTGGTTCACAAAATCATTCACGGAGATGCCCCAGCCTACATCAGACCTGATAGACTTACCACCCAGGAACGCTAAAAAATCGTCCCGCACATTCCTTAATCTTCACTTCCCCAACTGTAAAGGTCTAAAATACAAACTAACGCATGCGTCAACCTTTTCCTACTTAAACACACAATTGTGCAACGCGCTGCCGCGCAACTTGAAAGCGATCTATGAACTAACTTCCGCAAACTACTGAAGACCCATCTCTTTAACAAGGCATACCACAAAGATCAACAAATGTGAACTCCTACACATATATCCAGAATTGCCTTACAGTATTTGCTTGCTTTACTACTATCATGCTTTATCATTATCATGTTACCCAAGATCCTTATGCAATACTAAATGTCTATTTTCTTATATATTTCCACTAATCATGATATAATTGAAAGCCACATTGAGCCTGCAAAGATGTGGGAAAATGTGGGATACAAATGCAATAAATAAATAAATAAAAGTACTGCAAATCATATAAAGGGGATTGGATGACTTCCCTATGAGGAAAGGCTAAAGAGGCTAGGGCTCTTCAGCTGATATGATAGAGGTCTATAAAATAATGAGTGGAGTGGAATGGGTAGATGTGAAGCGTCTGTTTATGCTATCCAAAAATGCTAGGACTAGGGGGCATGTAATGAAGCTACAATGTAGTAAATTTAAAACGAATCGGAGAAAATATTTCTTCACTCAATGTGTAATTAAACTCTGGAATTGGTTGCCAGAGAATGTGGTAAAGGCAGTTAGCTTAGCGGAGTTTAAAAAAGGTTTGGACATCTTCCTAAAAGAAAAGTCCATAGACCATTATTAAATTGGACTTGGGAAAATCCACTATTTCTGGGATAAGCAGTATAAAATGCTTTGTACTTTCATTATAAATCATTTCTCTAAGCTGTTACAGCTCCAGTATACCCACTGCAAAATAAGACAGCAGATGTAAATTCTCAAATTGGACATATTCCAAACACTAAAATGAAAATAAAATTATTTTTTCTACCTTTGTTGTCTGGTGATTTTGTTTTTCTATCCATATTGGTCCCAGTCTCTGATTCTGCTGCTATCTGTTCTCTTAACTCCGTTTCCAGGGCTTCCTTTCCATTTATTTCATTACTTTCCTCCTTTCTTCTTCATTTCTTGCCCTACATCCATAAGTAAAAGCTGTGCCCTTCTCCGTGGAATTGACTGGAGGAGGTATATCGTGGATCCAGCTTTTGCCTATTTTCTCCATCCATGTGCAGTTTTTCTCCTCTCTTTCCTTTCCCTCATCTCCATCCATGGTTCGGGATAAGGTATCTTGCAAAGATACCTCACAAACAGGGAAGATAGGGTTTCTGGATAGTGAGGTTGCACAACAGACCGTGGTAGGCCAGGTGCCCTTAAATACAACTAAAGATCAGACAAAAGATGGCAAATCAATAGTGTCAGGTACTAAGCATCATGCAAATAGGAACAACAAACATACTCTGAAATGTCTATATGCAAATGCTAGGAGTCTAAGAAATAAGATGGGAGAGTTGGAATATATTGCACTAAATGAAAAATTGGATATAATAGACATTACTGAGACCTGGTGGAAGGAGGATAACCAGTGGGACACTGTCATACCGGGGTACAAAGTATAGCATAGTGATAAGGTGGACCGGACTGGTGGAGGGATAGCATTTTATATTAACGACAGCCTTGACTCAGATAGATTACAAATTCAGCAGGACACAAATCACACCTTTGAATCATTGTGGGTTGAAATTCCATGTATAAAAGGGAAAAAAACGGTGATAGGAGTGTACTACCGTCTGCCTCGCCAGGATGAGCAGGTTGACTCAGAAATGATAAAAGAAATCAGAGACGCAAACAAAATGGGCAATGTGATAATAATGGGTGACTTCAATTATCCAAATATAGACTGGGTAAATGTAACATCAGGACACGCTAGAGAGGTAAAATTTCTTGATGAAATCAAGGACAGCTTTATGGAGCAGCTGGTGCAGGAGCCGACGAGAGAAGGAAAAATTCTAGACTTGGTCCTTAGTGGAGCGCATGATCTGGTGAAGGACATTATGGTACTGGGGCCGCTTGATAACAGTGATCATAATATGATCAGTTTTGATATCAACCTTGAAGTAACTATACACAGGAAGTCAAATACGTTAGCTTTTAACTTTAAAAAAGGAGACTATGATAAAATGAGAAGAATGGTAAAAAAAACCCCAAAAACTTAGGGGGGCAACTGAGAGGGTAAAAACTGTACAACAGGCATGGACGCTGTTCAAAAATACCATCCTGGAGGCCCAGGCCAAACATATTCCACTAATTAGAAAAGAAAGACGGAAGTCCAAAAGACAGCCGGCCTGGTTGAAAAGTGAGGTGAAGGAAGCTATTAGGGCTAAAAGAAATGCCTTCAGAAAATGGAAGAAGGAACCGTCTGAAAATAACAAGCAGCAGCATAAGGAATGTCAAAGCAAATGCAAGGCGCAGATAAAGAAGGCCAAGAGGGATTACGAATAAAAGATAGCATTAGAGGCAAAAAAACATAGTAAAAATTTTTTTCGGTATATTAAAAGTAGGAAGCCGGCAAAAGAATCGGTTGGGCCGCTGGATGATCCAGGGGTAAAAGGGGCGATCAAGGAAGACAAAGACGTAGCGGAGAGATTGAATGAATTCTTCGCTTCGGTCTTCACCGAGGAAGATTTGGGTGGGATACCGGTGTCGGAAATGGTATTTCAAGCGGACGAGTCGGAGAAACTTACTGACTTCACATTAAACCTGGAGGACGTAATGGGGCTGTTCGGCAAACTGAAGAGTAGCAAATCTCCTGGACCGGATGGTATTCATCCTAGAATACTGATAGAACTGAAAAATGAGCTTGCGGAGCTACTGCTAGTGATATGCAACTTATCATTAAAAACAAGCGTGGTACCGGAAGATTGGAGGGTGGCCAATGTAACGCCAATTTTTAAAAAAGGTTCCAGGGGAGATCCGGGAAATTATAGACCGGTGAGTCTGACGTCGGCTTTTGTGTGGGGAAATCTTGCATGACCAATTTACTTCAATTCTTTGAAGGAGTAAACAAACATGTGGACAAAGGGGAGCCGGTTGATATTGTGTATCTGGATTTTCAAAAGGCGTTTGACAAGGTACCTCATGAAAGGCTACAGAGGAAATTGGAGGGTCATGGGATAGGAGGAAATGTCCTGTTGTGGATTAAAAACTGGTTGAAGGATAGGAAACAGAGAGTGGGGTTAAATGGGCAGTATTCACAATGGAGAAGAGTAGTTAGTGGGGTTCCTCAGGGGACTGTGCTAGGACCGCTGCTTTTTAATATATTTATAAATGATTTAGAGATGGGAGTAACTAGCGAGGTAATTAAATTTGCTGATGACACAAAGTTATTCAAAGTCGTTAACTCGTGACAGGATTGTGAAAAATTACAGAAGGACCTTACGAGACTGGGAGACTGGGCGGCTAAATGGTAGATGACGTTTAATGTGAGCAAGTGCAAGGTGATGCATGTGGGAAAAAAGAACCCGAATTATAGCTACGTCATACAAGGCTCCACGTTAGGAGCTACGGACCAAGAAAGGGATCTGGGTGTCGTCGTCGATAATACACTGAAACCTTCTGCTCAGTGTGCTGCTGCAGCTAGGAAAGCGAATAGAATGTTGGTTATTATTAGGAAAGGTATGGAAAAAAGGTGTGAGGATGTTATAATGCCGTTATATCGCTCCATAGTGCGACTGCACCTTGAGTACTGTGTTCAATTCTGGTCGCCGCATCTCAAGAAAGATACAGCAGAATTGGAAAAGGTGCAGCGAAGGGAGACTAAAATGATAGCGGGGATGGGACGACTTCCCTATGAAGAAAGACTAAGGAGGCTAGGGCTTTTCAGCTTGGAGAAGAGACGGCTGAGGGAAGACATGATAGAGGTATATAAAATAATGAGTGGAGTGGAACAGGTGGATGTGACGCGTCTGTTCACGCTTTCCAAAAATACTAGGACTAGGGGGAATGCATTGAAACTACAGTGTAGTAAATTTAAAACAAATCGGAGAAAATATTTCTTCACCCATCGTGTAATTAAACTCTGGAATTCGTTGCCGGAGAATGTGGTGAAGGCGGTTAGCTTGGCAGAGTTTAAAAAGGGGTTAGACGGTTTCCTAAAGGACAAGTCCATAAACCACTACTAAATGGACTTGGGAAAAATCCACAATTCCAGGAATAACATGTATAGAATGTTTCTACGTTTGGGAAGCTTGCCAGATGCCCTTGGCCTGGATTGGCCGCTGTCGTGGACAGGATGCTGGGCTCGATGGACCCTTGGTCTTTTCCCAGTGTGGCATTACTTATGTACTTATGTGCATCTTCTTCTTTTTTCTTTCCTCCACTCCATCCATGTCCAGCACTTCTCCTTTCTCCTCCCCTCCATCCATGTCCAGCATTTCTCCTCTCTTCCCTCCCCTGTATTCTTATAAAGCAATAATTCTCTCTCCCCTCTCCTCCATCCAAGTCCAGCAATTCTTCTCTCTTCCCCCAAACCTCTCCACCCATGTCCAGCAATTCTCCTCTATCTCCTGCTCTCTTCTCCATCCATTTCCAGCATGTCTCCTCTCTCCCCTCCCATATGCAGCGAATCTCCTTTATTCTTTCCAAAATTTCTCCTACTTAGGTACACAAATGTGGAATGCACTACCAAAGAGTGTGAAAACGATCCATGACCATCTAAACTTCAGGCGATCATTAAAGACCTGTTTTGCAAGGTTTACCCTACTGACCCAACTTAAAAGCCTCAACTCTGCAATGCATCAAAACCTTACATCATATTGGACATTACTGGAGTGGAGTTATTGGAGTGGAGGAGTAGCCTAGTGGTTAGTGCAGTGGACTTTGATCCTGGGGAACTGAGTTCGATTCCCACTGCAGCTTCTTGTGACTCTGGGCAAGTCACTTAACCCTCCATTGCCCTTGGTACAAAAAAAGTACCTGCATATATGTAAACTGCTTTGAATGTAGTTGCAAAAATCTCAGAAAGGCGGTATATCAAGTCCCATTTCTCTTTCCCTTATTTCCTTGACCCTTATTGTAATTGTATACCCTAATCTTACCTGACCCTTATTTTATACTGTATTTGTTTAACATCTACCGGACCTGGCGATCGCCTTTACGGTATTATGTAAGTCTCATTGAGCCTGCTAATGGGTGGGAAAATGTGCACCGCTTTATAACCTGATAGACAAACATTTAATAGTGCTGAACTATTTTGATCCATTATCCATGTCTCTGTTATCAGCAGCAAACCTACATCTCAGTCTTCAATCAAATGTTGTAGAATAGTTGTTTCCATGTTTCTCTCATTCACCAAGTGATGATGTAAGCTGTTACTTTTAATGCGCATGCTCGATGCATTTTTCGTTGTAGGCCCAGACGTGGGAATCATGAGAAGACTTCTAGCAAGCTGTGGAGATGGTGCATCTCATTACAGTGCTGAATGATACTGACTGCGGCTTTGCTCTCATTCAGGAATACAGTGACCTCATGACAAAAGATGAGTCACTACTTCAGTTCTTATTGGAAATTATTGAACAGCACCAGCAGGTTTATCCAGATATAAATAAACATAAAACAAAACAAAGAAAGGAAAATAGGAAACCCAGATCTTTGTTAAGTCCTGTCTGGTGAAATGATGAAATATTTTGACAACCACCAGACAGGACTTAAAGATCTGTAACATAGTAGATGTCAGCACATTAAAACCTATACGGTCCATCCAATCTGTCCAACAAGATAAACTCATTACATATGGTGTGTATACCTGTTCTTGATTTATCCTTGCCATTTTTAGGGTATAGACCGTAGAAGTCTGCTCAGAACTAGGTTAGTGGTTAGGGTGGTGGACTCTGGTCCTGGGGAACTGAGTTCGATTCCCACTTCAGGCACTGGCAGCTCCTTGTGACTCTGGGCAAGTCACTTAACCCTCCATTGCCCCAGGTACAAATAAGTACCTGTATATGTAAGCCGCATTGAGCCTGCCATGAGTGGGAAAGCGCGGGGTAAAAATGTAAGAAAAACAAATCTCCTGAAAAGCTCCATTCCGGCCCCTCTAAATCTAATTCACCACCCCCCTCCTCCTGTGGGAGGGCATTCCAGGCATCTACCACCCTTTCAGAGAGAAAAAAAACTTCCTTACATTATTCCCGAGTCTGCCCCCTTTCAACTTCAATTCATGCCCTCTACTTCTAAACCATAAACCATAGTTATAAACCATAAATTTATTTTGCTGTGTCACCCTCTGATCACCCATCCATCTCTCCCTGTTTCTCACCCCCCCCCCACTCCTACTTTCCCCATGAGACTGTGATTGGAATCAAACATATAAATGACAAGTGACCGACTCACTCGCAAATGTGCAATAGAGACTTCCCTCTCTGTCCCGCCCTCGCATCAAGACATGATGACGTCAGAGGGCGGAACAGAGAGGGAAACGGACGCTGACGCTGCCCTGGAGATGAAGGAACATCGCCGGCACACCAACATCCACCCCCCCCATCCCCGACGTCGTCGCCGCTCCCTCCCCCCTCCGTATTGGGCCCCCTGCACTAACATGACAGGCAGCGCTTTCACACGGAGGTGAGAGGCGCTCTCATGTAAGTGCGGGGGCCCGGCATGGAGGGGGGAGGGAGCGGCGACGAGGATGGTAGCTGGACATGGGGGGAGGGAAAGGGGGAGAGAGGAGGGTTGCTGGACATGGGAAGAGAGCATGGCAGAGAGGAGAGTTGCTGGACATGGGGGGAGAGCAGGGCACAGAGGAGGGTTGCTGGGCATGGGGGAGAGCAGGGCACTAGGAGGGTTGCTGGGCATGGGGGGAGAGCAGGGAAGAGAGCAGGGGGGGGAAACCAAAGGAAAGAGGAGGATTGCTGGATATGGGGGGAGGGCAGGGGAGAGAGGAGGGTCAGTGGACGGGGTGAGGCCAGGGGAGACAGGAGGGCTGCTGGACATTGGGGGGGGGGAGGGTAGGGGAGAGAGCAGGGTTGCTGGACATGGGGGAAGGGCAGGGGAGAGAGCAGGGTTGGGGGAGGGGGGAGGCCAAGGGAAAGAAGATGGTTGCTGGATATGGGGGGAGGGCAGGGGAGAGAGGATGGTTAGTGGACGGGGGGAGGCCAGGGGATACAGGAGGGCTGCTGGACATGGAGGGGAGGGCAGGGGAGAGAGCAGGGTTGCTGGACAAGGTGGGGGGAGGCCAAGGGAAAGAGGAGGATTGTTGGATATGGGGGAGGGCAGGGGAGAGAGGATGGTTGGTGGATGGGGGAGGGCAGGGTATACAGGAGGGCTGCTGAACATGGGGGGGAGGGCAGCGGAGAGAGCAGGGTTGCTGGACATGGATCGGGGGACTGGAGGGCAGGGGAGAGAGGAGGTTTGCTGGACATGGAGGTGAGAATTACAAATCTCGCCCATTTTAATGGCCTTAACAGCTAGTGTTTTTATATTTCACATATATATTCTGATATGTCATCATTTGCTCTTTTCTGAATTGAAGAACGTACTACCTTCGAAAACCAATCAAAACATGTATTAGGTCAGTCCAATAAAAAAAAAAAGGTATCATCTTCTTTTCTTTGCTTTATTTCTATTTATTACCTTTAATAGTGAACTACAATGGCTACCACACCACTTTACTCCAGATAGCATGAAACTGAAAAGACTACTAATTTTGGTGTTTTTCTACTGCATTGCTGCATTATAGATTTATAAATGCCAAATGTCTGTCTGAATATGTTGCATAATTGACAAAGAACTGATTTGTGAAACAAATTTGTGTTTCTGAAAATTTTGGTTTTATAAATGTATTTTCACCAACTTTGAGATGATTGAGCTACCTCTAGATATTCAGAAGAGGTTCAAACATTTTGGCAAGTATCTTCACCCTATTGATCAGACAAGACAGTCAGATAAGAGCATCACATCATAAGCATTGTCATACTCGAACAGACCAAAGGTCTATCAAGCCCAGTATCCTGTTTCCAATAGTAGCCAATCCAGGTCACAAGTACGTGCCAAGATCCCAAACGAGTAAAACACATTTTATGCTGCTTATCCCAGGATTTTCTGTGGACGGGGTAAGGAACTGGTTGAGTAGAAAGCGACACAGGGTACAGGTAAATGGCGCTCATTCTAAGGAAAAGGATGTTACCAGTGGTGTGCTGCAAGGTTCAGTTCTTGGGCCAGTTCTTTTTACCATTTTTGTAAGTGATATTGCTGAAGGGCTATCTGGTAAGGTTTGCCTCTTTGCAGATGATAACAAAATCTGCAATAGGGTACACACCCCTGATAGTGTGGATAACATGAGGAAAGACTTAGCGATGCTAGAGGAATGGTCTGGAATTTGGCAGCTTAAATTTAGTACTAAAAAATGAAGAGTCATGGGCTGCAAAAACCTGAGGCAATGGTAAAGTTTAGGGAGTGAAGAACTTTTGTGCACGAAAGAGGAGCTGGACTTGGGTGTGATCATATGTGATGATCTTAAGATGGACAAACATGTAGAAAAGGCAATGCTGAAAGCTAGAAGGATGCTTGGGTGAACAGGGAGAGAAATGATTTCTAAGGGAGAGTACATGGCATGAATGGGCAGACTGGATAGGCCATATGGTCTTTATCTTCCCACATTTTTCCAGGTTTAATTCTACCTTAATAATGATTTATTTTACAAATTTGTCCAAACCTTTTTAAACCCTGCAAACTGTTTTTACCACATTTTCTGGTAACGAATTCCAGAGTTTAATTACACATCGAGTGAAGAAATATTTTCTCCGATTTGTTTTAAATTTACTACTTAGTAGCTTCATTATGTGTCCCCCTAGTTCTTGCATTTTTTAGAAAGAGTAAACAAGCAATTTACATCTACCCGTTCTGCTCCACTTAGTGTTTTATAAACCAGTAAAACTCTGTGTGGTTTTAGTCCACTGGTTACCTTCTATAAACTGTGACTGTTCAACAAATGTTACTAAAGTTGTTATTCATTTGTCATGGGATAGGAGGTAGTGTCCTATTGTGGATTAAAAACTGGTTAAAAGATAGAAAACAGAGAGTAGGGTTACATGGTCAGTATTCTCAATGGAGAAGGATAGTAAGTGGGGTTCCCCAGGGGTGTGTGCTGGGACCGCTGCTTTTTAACATATTTATAAATGACCTAGAGATGGGAGTAACTAGTGAGGTAATTAAATTTGCTGTTGACATGAAGTTATTCAAAGTTGTTAAATCGCGAGAGGATTGTGAAAAATTACAAGAGGACCTTACGAGACTGGGTGTCTAAATGGCCAATGACGATTAATGTGAGCAAGTGCAAAGTGATGCATGTGGGAAAGAGGAACCCGAATTATAGCTACATCATGCAAAGTTCCATGTTAGAAGTCACAGACCAAGAAAGGGATCTAGGTGTCATTGTTGATTATACGTTGAAACTTTCTGCTCAGGTTCTCCGGCGGCTAAGAAAACAAATAGAATATTAGGTATTATTAGGAAAGGAATGGAAAACAAAAAATGAGGATGTTATAATGCCTTTTCCATGGTGCGACTGCACTTCAAATATTGTGTTCAATTCTGGTCACTGCATCTCAAAAAAGATATAGTGGAATTCGAAAAGGTGCAGAGAAGGGCAACAAAAATGATAAAGGGGATGGTATAACTTCCATATGAGGAAAAGCTAAAGCGGCTAGGACTCTTCAGCTTGGAGAAAAGACGGATGAGGGGAGATATGATAGAGGTCTATAAAATAATGAGTGGAATGGAAAGGGTAGACATGAAGCATCTGTTTACTCTTTCCAAAAAATACTAGGACTAGGGGGCATTCAGTGAAGCTACAAAGTAGTTCCAAGATGGCAGTCGTATAGTGGATGCGGGAGCCGTTGGCTCCTGATGCCATCGCCGCAGCGGACCGTTGCCTGACTATGGTCTGGCCCGATCTTTTTGGTAGTTGCTTCGTTGGCTGTCGCGGAGCTCCGATAATCTTTCGGCCGATTCCCTGCTTGATTTCCTCTCATCACCAGCAGCATCTGGCGGAGGGTGTGGCGCACTTGCACTGGGGCGCGGTCCGGCTCTGGTCCACCCAGCAGGGCCCAGTACGCAACAGGGGGCTTGTCTGACCCACCAACTGCGGCCATCTATCTGTTCCTCTAGGCCGATGGTTTCTTCTGCGCTGTGGGTCTCCCCCCGTCGACGGCCTGCTACTCGATCGATCGCTGGCCGTTGCGTCATCGTCGTTGGGACCTTTTGGTGTCTGAGGATCTGCAGGTGAAGAGAGTACATCTTCTGGTGAAGTGCCTTGTCTCCTGGTGTCTTGCTGCTCTCATCTGCGTAAACGGCTTGCTTTGTCTGAAAAATGGAGGCCGGCAAGCAATCAGCTGTTTTCATCGACGATGTTGTACACGTGAGCTGGAGTGGTCGGTTAAAGGAGCGGATTTCAACTTCACTTTCACCATGCACGGTCAACTTGGATTGTTCAGAAGGTTTTCATCTCTTCCAGCCAAACGGTTCAGCCTACTCCAAGGATTCCATATACAACCTGAAGCCCTTCCCAACATTTCCTGGGACCATTTTGGACTCTCTTACCCTTTCCCTATTTCCTCTTCCCTGTTTCTTCTAGTCTTTCTTATCTAACTTAATTGTAATTGTTTCACCACTGGTCTGGCGATAGCCTAATCAGTACATTGTAAGCCACTTTGAGCCTGCTAACATGTGGGAAAAATGTGGGATATAAATGTGCTAAATAAATAAGTTTAAAACAAATCGGAGAAAATATTTCTTCACTCAATGTGTAATTAAACTCTGGAATTCATTGCCAGAGAATATGGTAAAGGCAGTTAGCTCAGCTGTGTTTAAAAAATGGTTTGGAAAGCTTCCTAAAGGAAAAGTCCATAGACCATTATTAAAATGGACTAGGGGAAAATCCACTGCTTATTTATGGGATAAGCAGCATAAAATGTTTTGTACTTTTTTGGGATTTTGCCAGGTATTTGTTACCTGGATTGGCCACTGTTGGAAACGGGATGCTGGGCTTGATAGACCTTTACTGTGTCCCAGTATGGCAATACTTTTGTACTTACGTTGAACTGTCACAGTTCAGAGTTTTATTGATTTCAGTGGGGTGGTTTTTTACGCCAGTGACGCAACTACCTTTTAAGTCCTGTCACCCAAAACCAAAGGGTGAAGGTGGGGTCCTGAGGCTTCCCCCCACCTCCCAATTTATACCAAAGCCTGTTGCAGGAAATTCTGTAATTTTAAGTACAGATTTTGAGTTTTGTCGGTGATTTGGAAGAGAATATTGTATTGATTGGTTAAAATTAAGGATTGACAATTTATGTGTGTCATGCATTCTTGATTTTTTTTCACATTATAATGGTTTTTGTTTGTCTAATTTTGCGATTCATATGTATGTTCATTTATGTTAGACCCCTGATGCAGCCTACATGGGTGAAGTGGCCACATCAGGTACAGCTTTAGCCAGTCAAGGATATTCAGTGGTTGAACAAAACCTTTTCTGAACATTCTTCTGGACTTTGGTAGTGTATATCACAGAGGCCATGAACAGGACCAAACCATACATATTTCTAGTTTTTATTTTAATATAGCTATTTTGCTGGGAGCAGACTTAAGAGTTGCAAGAGAGCTATAAATGTGCTTTTTCTGAAAAATATCTTTCTAAGGCTGTGGTTTGACATTTGGCCTATGCTAACCTATGCTAACTTGTGATAAGTTGCTGGTCAGCAACTAAGAGCCAGAGACTCCTATGACTAAGGACATCTGCTGTATCCAGATAAACAATCAAAAGGAGAAGTAAGTGGGTGTGAGTAAAATTGTAGCCTCAGCTAGAGGGTGGGGGGCAGTAACATGGAAACTTTACCCATTATCTAATGAAAACTTATGCTTATGTGCATGACAGGCCCTGTCAATTTAAGGGAATAAATGATAGAATTTGATGGAACGTACTGGCAACTGGATTCATCATAACAGGAAACAGAATATTCTGGAAAGATGCATATTCATTAGGTGGGAAGGGTAATTATAATTAAGATAATGAAGAAAGGAAGAAAAAGTATTTAACAGGAAACAGAACTGAGGATGGCGAGCCTCAGTGTGTCCACTAGCAGCTGGACATATTGACAGCTCCCAGGGAAAACTCTGTTTTTATTTGCTACATATTATACTGTATTGGGAGTTCATTTGTTACTATTTCAATATTTACTGACTGGCTTCTTTGACAATTTAAATAAACATTTATGTCTAATACTTATTTAGTAGCCAGAGTTTTTCTTGCCTGGAATTCTGCCTGGGGGGCATGGGTCCACCCTCCAGGAGACATCCAGAAGGTTACTCCTTTCTCAGAGGCAGAGATAGGAAATGCAGTAGTTTGGGCTATTTTTTTGTTGTTGTTCATGGTTAGGACACATTACAGAGCAAATCGTATTATACATTCCTATATATTTAGAAAAGAGTCAAGCTCAACATAACCATTATTGTACCTTCCTGTGTGTGCTTGGAAGCTCCCAGGCCCCACTCGGGCAGAATTTTAGATCCCAGATACAGCCAAGATCCACTGCAATTCCATAGGTAAAAGTAGCTTTTGTAGTAGAGCTAAGGAAATAAATAAAAGCAGTGAAATTGTTTATAGTTTATTTCCTTTTGTAGAACTGCCTCTGAACTCAAAGTGTAAGTAGAAATCTTTTGCTTACCATTTTACCAAATTAAGTTTCACATTCTTTGAAATGTAGTCTAAACAGTACCTGGTTTTGTTGAGTTTCTATATTCAAGGCAAGTTAAATACCATATTTTCACACACAACACGCATGTCATATGCGTTTTTAAATTCTGGTTGGCCCCTCTGCGTGCTATGGTTTTTTTTTGTTTTTTTTACATTTAAGCAGCAAGCAGATGCAGGGAAAAAAAAGCACATTTAAAATATCTGTATACAAATGCTAGAAGCTTAAAAAATAAGATGGGACAGTTAGAATATATAGCACTAAATGAAGAGGCAGATCTAATAGGAATCTCTGACATCTGGTAGGAGGTGGTCAATTAAAGAAAAACACTCATTAGGGTAGAAATTATATTGCAATGACAGGAGGATCAAATTGGAAGAGGGTTGTGCTATATGTTAAAGAGGGAACCGAGTCAAACAAAATAAACATTGTACATGAAACAGCAGCATGGAATCCTTATGGATAGAAATTCCATGTGCGAAGGGAAGGAGTATTGTGGAAAGGCTGTACTACCATCTGCCGGGACAGAATAAACAGAAATTAGGAAAGCTAGCACACAGGGTAACAGTATAATAATGGGTGTTATCAACTACCCCATTACTGACTGGGTAGCGCTATAAAAATGCTAAATAGTAATAGTAGTACCCTGATGGCGAACCTATGACATGCGTGTCAGCACTGACACGCGTAGTCATTTTCGATGACTTGCGGCGCCGCCGCAGTGTGGTCCGCCCAGTGCTCCCCTGCTCGCTCCCTGCTGTTTGCACCGATCCCTGCCTCGTAAAACTTATTTTTTCGCGAACCGGCAGACTGAAGAAATAAAACAAACAGCTGACAGGCTTGCCTCCTTCGATCGCGTCGGCCGCTTCCTTTCCCTGCATTCTGAGCACGTCCCGCCCTCCTCTGATGTCATTTCCTTTCCTCGAGGGCGGGACACGCTGAGAATGCAGGGAAACGAAGCGGCCGACGCGATCGAAGGAGGCAAGCCTGTCAGCTGTTTGTTTTATTTCTTCAGTCTGCCGGTTCGCGAAAAAATAAGTTTTACGAGGCAGGGATCGGTGCAAACAGCAGGGAGTGAGCAGGGGAGGGTGAGCAAGTGGGGCTGGGGGGGGGGGTGTGTGTGGCCAATTGGGGCTGGGGGGTGTGTGTGGGCAAGTAGGGCTGGGTGTGTGTGTGGGCAAGTGGGGCTGGTGGTGTGTGTGTATGGGCAAGTGGGGCTGGGGGGCTGGGCAAGTGGGGCTGGGGTTTGAATGATCTCAGGGGCAGGTGGAGGCTGGGGCGAGTCACTGGACATTGAAGGGAGGGGGAGGATAGAGGGCAAAAGAGAATCGCTGGACATGGAGGGGATGGGATAGTAGGGCAGGGGAGAGAGGAGAATGGAGAATTGCTGGACATGGATGGAAGGGGAAGGCAGGGAAGAGATAATTGCTGGACTTGGATAGGAGAGGAGGGCAGGGGAGAGAGAAGAATCACTGGACATGGGAGGGGAGGGGAGAGGAGACATGCTGGACATGGATGGAGGGGAGGGAAGTTAGGAAGGAGATGCACATGGATGGGATGGCAGGAGAGGAAGGAGAAATGCTGGAAATGGATGGAGAGGAGAGCAGAGCAGGAGATAGAGAATTGCTGGACATGGATGGATGGATGGGTTGGCGGGGAGAGAGGAGAAATGCTGGACATGGAAGAAGAAAGGAGGAAAGTAAAGAAATAAATGGAAAGGAAGCCCTGGAAACGGAGTTAAGAGAACAGATAGAGAGCAGCAGAATCAGACACTTGGACCAGTATGGATAGAAAACAGTCACCAGACAACAAAGGTAGAAAAAAATTATTTTATTTTCATTTTAGTGTTTGGAATTTGTCCAATTTCAGAATTTACATCTGTTGTCTTATTTTGCACTGGGTATACTGGAGCTGTAACATCTTACAGAAATGATTTATAATGAAAAAAAATCACAAGTTATTGTTTTTCTCCTATACTAGTATATTTTCAATGATGTCTGTTTATATGCGCCATGGCTGATATAAGGGGTGTGGCTAATGTGGGTGTGGCTATCATAGGGGTGGAGCCATATGTGGTGACCCCACCCATAATGAGTACCGGCACCTTTTTTTCTACAAAAAATGCACTGGGTCCGCCCTCCCTCCTCGCTCCCGGAAACTAACCTTAAAGCCTCCGTTCACGTCGCAGCAAGCAGCAGCAGGGCAGGCCACTCCTTCCTTCTGTGTCCCGCCCTCGCCTGACGTAACGTCTGCGAGGGCGGAGCACAGAAGGAAGGAGGAGAGGTCTGCCCTGCTGCTGCTTGCTGCGACGTGAAAGGAGGCTTTAAGGTTAGTTCTGGGCCCGGTAGCGGGTGGAGGGGGGGGGGGCCCAGCGACCTCGGGTGGGCAGCGATCTCGGGTAGGGGGGGGCCCGGGGGCGGTCCTAGTAGCAGTGATTTTTCTTGAAGTGACACACCACCCGAATTATGCTCGGTTTTTTGGCGAATTTTGACACATCAAGCTCAAAAGGTTGCCCATCACTGTAGTAGTAGTAAGTGTCACATCAGAGAGTTTTAGGGAGGTAAAATTCCTGCCTTGTGGTCCTTGTTGTTCTCATCTGCACCCAGCGATTCTGGGGGTGGGAGCAAGCTCTGCCCCCTCCTGTGACATCAGATACTGTTCTCCTCTTGAAAGGACACAGCATGCTGCTGGTGTGCTGCCTAAGGCGCAAGACGAAGGCGTGCTCCTTAGCACGCTTCTTTGCGAGGCAAGGAGATTTTTCTTTTTAATGTACTTTTTAAATTAAAAACATTTTTTTACTATTGGATTCATTATTTTTAAAAGGGATATTTTTCAAAATGGCCTGGCTTTGGTCGCTTGTTTTTGGCCTTTTGGTTCTTTCTAGTATGAACATTCAAAATTCTGTATTTTTTTGACGGATTCTATGGTTCCACAAGTAGTTCCTGTTTTAAACTCTGGAAAGAAGCTGAAGTCATTCAGAGGTTTTAGAACTTGACTTGATTGCTCACAGGTGATGTCTCATTAACGTAATCACAGGCAAAAGACCATCTTGCCGGAAACAACTACATGGATCTCAAATCTAGAAATGAAAAGCGAGTTGCACAGACAACAGGGAGGAAGGGATACATGCACTACATGGGTTCGGATTAACCAGGGATCTCAGCCTGGTGATAGAAGTCAAAGGAACATGGGAATAGTAGGAATGGATGGATGGGAAGGAACAAGGGACAGGGGGAGGATAGGGATGTAAAGAGATGCAACGTAAGTAGGAGTAGAGAGAAGGAGGAATTGCAACACATAAGGGTTAGTGCTGATGAGGGAGACACAGCACGGAATCTAAATGCCACACAATGCAACAAGCAACAATGTGGAGCATGTCGAGAAAGAAAGGAGGAACCTGGGGAAGGGCTGGGACCCAGGGGCCTCAGATTATAGAACTGAATTTGCAAAGCAACAGTCTCTTGATTTACACACATTGTAGAATAATTACTTGGAACGTGGGAGGTATAACCTCCCCAATTAAGAGGAAAAAGATCTTAACACATCTAAAACATTTAAAAGCAGATATCGCATGCCTACAAGAAACTGGATTGACAGACTTGAAAAGCTCGCCCAGGGATGGGTGGGGCAAGTCCTTTATGCATCCTCTGATGGACGAAAGGGGGTAGTGGCGATAAGCTTAAATAAAAGACTGGCCTACTCTGTAGAGAAGGTCATGCAAGATCCAGCAGGGCGCTATCCACTGGTCAAACTATGGCTGCAGGGAAGGAAATTATATTTATTAAATGTCTATGCCCCCACTCAACCTGAAAGCACCTTTTTCCCCGGGTTAGTGAGGCGCTTGCTTCCATATCAGGGAAAGCAATTGGTTGTTGTGGGAGACATGAATACATCAATGGATCCCATGGTAGATTGCACAGGGGCCAGAGGACGAGGAGGGGGGGCCACAAGGAATATAAATTACTGAAGGAATTTGGGAACTCTCTCTCTGTGGTGGATACATGGAGGACCTTACATCCTGAGGTTCGCGAGTATACGCACAGGTCCAGGGCCCATGGAACTTGGGGCAGGCTAGACTACATTCTAACATCAGAGGATCTCTTCCCCAGTGTCAAAGAATCAAAAATTGAAGAGATAATGATCTCAGATCATGACCTGTTTGGGTGGAATTGGGTGCCCCTTGTAGCTTTCAACCGGCCAGACGCTGGAGATTTCCTAGTCATCTGGTAAAAGACAAATCATTTCAAAAAATTTTAATTACAAAATGGGAGGACTTCACGTTGTACAACAAAGACCATATGTCTAACCCCCAGTTATTTTGGTGTATGGGAAAGGCAGTAATAAGGGAAGACTTGATAGCTTACGTAGCGACAAGGTGGAGGAAAACAGCAATGAGCCTCATACTGTTAGACAGACAACTACGCAAGGCTAAACGCTGTTACCTGGCACAGGCAACAGAGGCGAATAGAGACAAATATTTATCCATTCAGGCAGCTATTAACTCATTATTGCACGAAAAAATGAAGAGGAGCCAGATTTATCAAAAATACCGGTTTCACAGGTTTGGAAATAGAGTAGGGGGACTATTAGCTAGATTAGTGCAGAGGAAGGGGGGGGGGGGGGGGGGGAACAGGACGATACCGGTAATGAAGGATAAGACGGGGGCTATCACTAACAGTCCATATAAGATACTTAAGATATTGCAGGAACATTTTAACTATATACATCCGAACAATCCCGGGGAGGGATAAAGATAAGAGAGTTATTACAGCGGGCCCAGATGCCAAGACTGGGAGAAGAAGAGATATCCTCCCTTGACACCCCACTGCAGCCCAGGGAATTACAAGATGCGATAAAGGGCCTAAAATCCTTTTCGACCCCCGGGATGGACGGATACATGGGAGAATTTTACAAACTTATGCAACCATCCCTGATGGGCCCTTTGTTTGCATACCATCAGGCTGTTATCCAGGAGGGGCAATTCCCCAAGTATGAAAACACTGGAAGCATTTCCTTATTATTGAAACCAGGGAAGACAGCAGAGAAGCCAGAGTCTTATAGGCCCATATCTTTAATTAACTTAGATATTAAACTATTAGCCAAGATTTTGGCAATACGCCTGGCGAAGTGCCTACCGAGTATCATTGGCCCTGCACAAGTGGGCTTCATCCCTACTACTACTACTATTTAGCATTT
Source organism: Microcaecilia unicolor (assembly GCF_901765095.1). Classification (NCBI taxonomy): domain Eukaryota; kingdom Metazoa; phylum Chordata; class Amphibia; order Gymnophiona; family Siphonopidae; genus Microcaecilia; species Microcaecilia unicolor. The sequence goes on along the minus strand of NC_044033.1, from coordinate 535,101,355 downwards.
CTATAGCGCTACAAGGCATACGCAGCGCTGCACAAACATAGAAGAAAGACAGTCCCTGCTCAAAGAGCTTACAATCTAATAGACAAAAAATAAATAAAGTAAGCAAATCAAATCAATTAATGTGAACGGGAAGGAAGAGAGGAGGGTAGGTGGAGGCGAGTTGTTACAAGTGGTTACGAGTCAAAAGCAATGTTAAAGAGGTGGGCTTTCAGTCTAAATTTAAAGGTGGCCAAGGATGGGGCAAGACGTAGGGGCTCAGGAAGTTTATTCCAGGCGTAGGGTGCAGCGAGACAGAAGGCGCGAAGTCTGGAGTTGGCAGTAGTGGAGAAGAGAACAGATAAGAAGGATTTATCCATGGAGCGGAGTGCACGGGAAGGGGTGTAGGGAAGGACGAGTGTGGAGAGATACTGGGGAGCAGCAGAGTGAGTACATTTATAGGTTAGTAGAAGAAGTTTGAACAGGATGCGAAAACGGATAGGGAGCCAGTGAAGGGTCTTGAGGAGAGGGGTAGTATGAGTAAAGCGACCCTGGCGGAAGATGAGACGGGCAGCAGAGTTCTGAACCGACTGGAGAGGGGAGAGGTGACTAAGTGGGAGGCCAGCAAGAAGCAGATTGCAGTAGTCTAAACGAGAGGTGACAAGGGTGTGGATGAGGGTTTTGGTAGAGTGCTCGGAAAGAAAGGGGCGGATTTTACGGATGTTGTAAAGAAAGAAACGACAGGTCTTGGCAATCTGCTGGATATGAGCAGAGAAGGACAGAGAAGAGTCAAAGATGACCCCAAGGTTTCGAGCTGAGGAGACAGGGAGAATGAGAGAGCCATCAACAGAAATAGAAAACGGGGGGAGCGGGGAGGTGGGTTTGGGGGGGAAAATGAGAAGCTCGGTTTTGGTCATATTTAATTTCAGGTGGCGTTGAGACATCCAGACAGCAATGTCAGACAAGCACGCTGAAACTTTGGTTTGGATGCAAGGTGAGATATCAGGGGTAGAAAGGTAGATTTGGGAGTCATCAGCATAGAGATGGTAGGAAAAGCCATGGGATGAGATTAATGAACCAAGGGAAGAAGTGTAGATAGAAAAGAGGAGGGGACCAAGAACAGAACCCTGAGGTACGCTGACAGGCAGAGGGATAGAAGTAGAAGAAGATCCACCAGAGTGAACACTAAAGGTGCGGAGGGAGAGGTAGGAAGAGAACCAGGAAAGGACAGAGCCCTGGAATCCAAGTGAGGACAGGGTATCGAGAAGTATGCTGTGATCGACAGTGTCAAAAGCAGCGGAAAGATCAAGAAGAATGAGGATGGAATATTGACCTCTGGATTTAGCCAGTAATAGGTCATTGGAGACTTTAGTAAGCGCAGTTTCGGTTGAGTGGAGAGGGCGAAAACCAGATTGTAGTGGGTCAAGAATAGCATGTAAGGAGAGAAAATCAAGGCAGCAGCGGTGAACAGCACGCTCAAGTAATTTGGAGAGAAAAGGAAGGAGGGAGATGGGTCGGTAATTAGAGGGACAAGTAGGGTCGAGTGAAGGCTTCTTAAGGAGAGGTGTGACCACAGCATGTTTAAAGGCAGCAGGGACAGTCGCAGTGGAAAGTGAGAGGTTGAGAATGTGACAGATAAAAGGAATAAGAGCAGGAGAGATGGCATTAAGAAGGTGGGTGGGAATGGGATCAGAGGAACAGGTGGTACATTTTGAGGAAGAAAGGAGAAGTGTAGTTTCCTCAATAGTAACTTCAGGAAAGGAGGAAAGGGAATGAGGGGAAGGAGAGAGAGGGGAACGGACTAGTGGAGGGAGAGGTGGTGAGGTAGAGAAAGCAAGGTTTATCTTTAGAACCTTGTTGTGAAAGAATTCAGCAAGAGTCTGAGGAGATAATGAAGGGGGAGTTGGGGGAGGGGGCACCTTGAGGAGAGAGTTCAATGTGGTGAAGAGAAGTCGAGGATTAGAGCCAAGAGAGTTGGTCAGTTGGATATAATAGTCCTGTTTGGCACGTAAAAGAGCAGGTTGGAAGGAGGTCAGCATGAACTTAAAGTGTAAGAAATCAGCAAGGGCCCGAGATTTCCGCCAGAGGCGTTCGGCGGAGCGGGTACAGGAACGTAGGTAGCGGATATTAGAAGTCAGCCAAGGTTGGGGTTTTGTACGCCTTACAGGGCGGGTCATCAAAGGTGCAAGAGTGTCTAAGGCAGAGGATAGAGTATTGTTGTAAGAAGAAACAGCCTCGTTGACAGACATGGATGGTGCCACAGTAGAGAGGAGGT